>NC_067151.1:12598152-12937735 GCF_903995435.1 Acomys russatus | reverse complement strand
ACACACCCACACATACAACACCCACCCACACAACACACACACACACACACACACACACATACACACAGAAATCTAATAGGCTGAAACAAAAGCCATCACATTAAAGTTGGCCAAGGCAAACAAACAAAAGAAAAAGAGCCCCAGAAAAGGCACATAAATCAAAGATCCATTTGTTCACACATGCAGGAGACCCATAAAAATACTAAACTGAAAGCGATAATATATTTTCAGAGGACTGTGTGTAGACCCATATTGTCCCTGTACTTGGGGCTTCAGCCTCTGAGTTTTATGAGCCTTGCTCATGTTGATGTACAGGACTTTGTTCTCTTGCTGCGCTTCGTCCTCTCCAGCTCTTAAACTATCCGCTTCCTCCTCTGCAGAGTTTCCTGAGCTCTGACGGAAGGATGTGATGGTGACATCCTATTTGGAGCTGTGAGTTCTAAAGTCTCTCGTCCTTTCTGGGTGTGATCTGGCCCTGGGTCTCTGTGCTGCAGAAGGAAGCTTCTCTAATAATGGCTGAATAAGGCTGATCTATAAATATAGCAGAATGTCATTAGGACACACTCTTTCTCTGTTTCTTTGTCTCTCTCCCCGCCTCTGTCTCTCTCCCCATATATATGTATATATACCTATATATGTGTATATATAGATATGTGTGTATGTATACATATACATGTAGCGTGGTGCCTTTGTTCTCTCTTCACTGCTTTGTGAGTCCTTCTCCTGTGTAAACAAAATAGCCCAAAATGAGGAAAAGGAGAAAAAACTGTGGTCTTTTTCGAGTCCAAAGCCTTAAGCACTTGGCCATCACAGCCCCCGTGGGCTTTTCTTGCCTTTTGCTCTTACGTTTTCTCTGGCTCAGCTCAGTTTCTCCTGTCTCAAGTGTCCTCTAACTCTGCTAGCACGATTCACTTTCAGCTGTGTCCTATTTCCACTCTGTTCAATCTCTTTTCTTCTCTTCTCTAGCCCTACTCAAGCTTTTTTTTTTCTTCCTGCACCAACTGTCTTCTCTAACCCTCCTCTTCTGCCAGCTAGACCCTACTTAGTCTCTCTCAGCCTCTGTTGGCTTTTTTATATCCTCTTCTGTTTCTAGAAGTCCAAGATCCAACTGACACTGAAGAGAATAGGGTCCTTTAAAGCAGCAGACATGCTAAATGAATAACACTACATATATGTATATATATGTACACACATACACACGTATGTATGTATGTATGTATGTATGTATGTATGTATGTATGTATGTATGTATGTGGTTGTACCCTAGGTCTCTGGGCTATTTAGTCTCTGGTTCTTGGTCACCCAAGCAGTGTCAAGTATGGCTCCATATCTTGTAATGGGCCTTAAGTCAAATCATATGTTGGTTGGTTACTCTCCTACAAGCTTTGTGCCATCCTGCACATATTTTGCAGGAAGTGCAATATAGTCCCTGAGCTGTCAAAGTGGTGGCCCCTCCTTTCCATTGCACGAACTGTCAAATGGCAGCATCTGTCAAAATGGTGCCACCTGACAGGGCAGTGATGCCTCCTCAGCCTGCTGCCATCATAAGATGTCCGTGATGTCTGCATCTTCTTTCCCATCCGACCTGAGGCCATAGTGGGATGCCATCCCAGGTTCTGTCCATGATGGTGGCATCTCCTCTCCAGTGCCCCCCAACTGGCTTTGCAGTGATGACACCTCAGCCAAGGCCACCTGCAGCTGGAAAGGTCTTTCCATTCTAACCCGTGGGTCTGATGCAGAGTAAAGGGGGTGAAAAAATTCACCAATTCTAAGCAGGAGAACCCACTAATGCTCGAACTTCCCAGAAAAACCCACCAATCCCTGAGCTTCCCAAGCTCAGGATCTGAAATGCCACCAATCTTCACTCTGGAAATCTCTGCTCCCCTCAGAAATCCTATATAAGCCTTGCCCTTTGTTCAATTTCCTGCTGTCCTCTTCTGGGAGCAGGGACAACCAAGCTTGGATTTGTCCCTCCATACCCTGGTTCCTCCCAATAAATATATATTTTTAAATGAGATTTGCTGCCTGATGTGACTCTTTCATCAGAAGAATCCAAGAAGCGAGGAAGAGGATAAACAAAGAAGTGGATCTGAGCTGATGTTTCTGGGCTCCTCAGCTCAGCTGGGGCTACCCTACCCTGGGAGCGGCAATGCCTCTGCGGAGGAGGCTCCTGTGTCTCGGGATACTCTTCCATTTGGATACGTTTTCCTCTCAGATCTGTGTGGTTCCCGGGCTTCTAACTCCCAGAATACCCTTCCACCTGAATGGGGAGAGGGGGAGGGCGGAGAGGGGGCAACAGGCAGCATTGTAGATCAAGGTGTTGTGGCTGGATTTGTGTTTTCATTTTTCTTTTGGTAGCTTGAGAGTAGCTTCTCATACCAAGGACACTAAAATGTAGAGGTGATGGCAGCAGCTTGTTTAGTGAGTTATGTGGATGTTGTCTTCAACAAGGGCGCCTTGCTGTCAGTTTGTGGGGAGTGATTGCTTGTCTTGACAACAGCCTGGGTTGTTCGTGGGTTTCCACGGGAGCCCTTTGGCCAACAACTCAGTTGGAAGTAACCCAGTCCTGTTATTGGAAGCTTCGTTTCGTGACAAGAGATGGCCAATTGGGACTCTGTCTTTCCCATTATTTGGAAACTCCATTAGGATTGCCTTTCTAATTTAGGAGGTTCCCACTGCAATAGGTTTCCATACACCCCTCAGATGTCCCAGAATTCTAGTCTTTTCTTGCATTTCCTCCTTCCACCCCATTCCCCACCACATGATGCTCCTATTCCTCTCCCCCTCCACCATGTCCTCAATAAAATATATTCTATTTCCCTCTCCTAGGAAGATCCATTATACTTAAACACTAACTGTTTGAATTTTCTAGCAAAATGACACCATTCTTTAAAATCATAGCAGAAATAATTCCACTCTTCATTAAAATTATAGCCAGTGGGCTTTAGTTCAGATTCTACTATACAAATAGAAAAATTATTCAAGGAATGTCATTTTCTATGTTGAAAACTTTTCCATAAAAGCCGGAATTATAACATTGATTATTATTAGAACATTAATAACATGATTGTTATTAAACCAACTGCTCATAAATTTCTTCTTTTATTTACAGGGAATATTTTACTCATCCATCAGACATAAACTGACGACTTACTCTTACCAGGCACATTATTCTTCCTGTGTACACAGCACTCATGACTCGGGTCCACTCCCATACAGAGCTAAGGTGTTGATCAAGGAACAACAGTCTGCGTTGCCTCCAATAGTAAAGAGGTGTTTGAAAAGTTTTGTTGGAACGTTAGTAGTTTGACTAAGTCTTAAAAGGCAGACAAGAGGTCCTCTCTGGTAAAAGTCAGAAGGTCATTCCAAACACCTGAGAGGAATTTAAAGCACGCGTCATGTTCTAGACTCCTGGGTGTCAGGTTTGAGTCTGGGCTGGTATAATGGAGTCAGCTCTGCGGAGATGGGAAGTCTCAGAACTTATTTTTCACATGCTTTAGCTGTGGAATTGATGTAAAAATCCCCAGTGCATGTTCTCCAATAGAAAATTTAGCATAAAAACCATGAGGTGCGGTAATCTGGTCCATATAAGACAGTTACATGCCTACTTGGATGTACGGAAGTTTTTGTTTCCTTTTATCTTTTTCTAGAGGGCAAGTTCATTGCAACTCCTTGTAATTCTCTTGCATTCATAATCTGTCAGACCGAAATATAAGAGTCCAGGAGGAAAGTAGCACAGCAGAGGACAAGTGGATGAAAAGGGAATCTTATCACAGTGTCTAAATTAGATGTACATATGCATTCACATTGATTTTGTGAATATTTTGCAGTAGTCTGTGTGCTTTTGCTCTCTAGGGGCTCTTTAAGTAAGTGGAAGAAACCTGTAAATTAAAAGAAGATATAATAAAGGTGTGGCAGAAACTGAGAAAAAGAGCCTTTTCTCTGGATGTAAAATGAAATGTAAAAGTTGTACACAAGTACATCTGGGGAGAAAGTGTTATCTCCAACATTGCTGAATCATAATTTCTGTGCACTTGAATAACTTATATTTTAAATTCTTAGCTGTTGCAAGGAAAAGAAAGAACTGGTTCTTCAAGTTGCTCTAGTTGGAATTTTACTGATCCCATCTCACTGTTTCTCCATATTTTCAGCAAGGAGATGACGAAGAAGAGGAGGAGGAGAAAGCCAGATATGATAAGGGCTTTTTCCTTTCGTTAGTCTCTCTGAGCAGAGGCTGTGAAACCCCGAAGTTGTGATGCAGTCAATGAATGGGCAGAAACAGCTGTTCCACACACTGCTCCTGAGTGGACAGAAAGGTTTTGGGGAACCAGAAGGAGATGTTAATTTCTGTTCCCCCCTGTATTGTGTCCCAGCTTTGGCAGTGAATCAGAAAAGGAGTGCTGAAAGCTATTTTTTTTTAAAGACTTATTTTATTTATGCACATTTGTTTGAGTGTATGTGCACATCTGCAGGTGGCTGATGAAGCCAGAAGAAGGTGTCAAATTCTCTGGAAATGGAGTTAAAGGTGGTCGCAAACAAAATAAAAAAACAGGGGCTAGAGAGATGGCTCAGTGGTTAAGAGAATAGGATGCTCTTCCAAAGGAATGGAGCGAACTGGAGTTGACCACGTGTTACCATTCCTGGTAAATGATGTGTAATTTCTAAAATATCCAGAATTGGGATGCTTAAAGATTAACCATGGTAAAAAACACTGAAGTGGCATATTTTTCTTGGTGGTAAAATGAAGGAGTCATGCAAAAATATTTCTGAGGGCTGAATTATAGCAATATCCTACCAATTATTTCACAAGCAAATGCTGTATGCGCTCACTGTATGCATGGTTCATAGAATTCTAGAGGGCTCTATCAGTATACATACAGAGAGATAGACACAGGGACACCCACTTACAGACACAGACAGCCAGAGAGACACCAAATTGCTAGGCAGCTCTGGCCAACTCTAAAGCCACAGGTTTTCCCTAATGTAAAGCATCCATAAAATAAGAGGCACAAGAAACAGGGGAACTGAAGACCACTTTGAAGGAGCATATGTGTAACGGTGTAATCACACTTGCCATGCCTAGCTTCAAACCCCATGACAATGCAAAAGGAAGGAAAGAAAGAAAAAAGGAAATAAACTAGTAGAGTTGTTTTTTTTCAAAGATTTTTATATGGTTTACTTTGCATGTATGTGTATGTGCCTGGGTGTATGTATGTGCACCACATATATGCAGGAATCCTTGAAAATCAGAAGGGGCATTGGATCCCCTGGGGTTCCCTGGAATTGGAGAAACAGACTGGGAACCAAATTTGGGGCACCTGCAAGGGCAACAGGTGCCCTTAACAGTTCATCCACTCCTCCAGCGCAGTTGGACATTCTCCTTATCTGACAGAAATATACACCCATCTTTTCCTGACTAATTTTGTATCTACTTCTTTCATATGTCTACGCGATGAAGACTTGAATAAGACCATGGCAAGAGCTCTTCTCTAAGGCTTTACAAGGGACTAAGAGGTCTCTCCAAATGGGCCAGTGTGTTCCCTGAGATTTAGTGGTTTGCTGTCTGGGATCAGCATTGGGATATTTCTGGTTAACATTTCTTCTGGCTGTTCTCAGCCTCTTTGTCTTGCAGGGGCTCTAATTGCAGATTTGGTGGGGGAGGGGGGCAGGTAATGTCTCACTGACCTCTTTTCCTCTGCTGTCCTTAGGAAGATATCTGTCAACAAATGCTCAGTTTCATTATTTTATTATGCCATGTCCATGCCGCCATTGTTCATGTATAACGCATTTCTAAAGTTATATATTATATTTTCAGTTTTGTAGTTATCATTTTATTCCTTGAAAGGGTTTCCTAATCTTATCTAAACTCTCCCACCTTCTGCTCATACTTTACATCTTAGCACGTTTGTTATGGTTATTTAAAAATTCTGAAATTGAAGAATCATAACATTTGGATTTTAGGTGGGTCTCTTTCTACTGGGTGGGTCTCTTTGTTCTGTGTGTCATAATTTCCTTCCTATTCATGTGTTTATGTGTTTCTGATTTTATACTTGTCATAGCACATTGTTAAACACCACGTGTTGATATCATCCTAAGGATAGTGTTGGCTTCTGTGTGCAGAGAACATTGCTTTTGTGTTTTATCTGGGCAGGTTTATTTAAGTTTTGACCTTTATCCCACTGCAAGTCCAATAGGGCTGGAGTTTCATCTGCAGTTCTGAAATGTGGCAAGATGGAACATCAGCTGAAAACTGAGGTCTTTGCTAAGCTGTTCTACCTTGGCCGATTCAAGTCTCACACTGTCTCAAGTTCATTGGGCAGACTTGTCCTGTCAGACCCTTCCAGGCTATTCTGCTCCCTGGGTTAAGCGCAGTCCCTTAGGTTGATCATCATAAGGGCTTTGTTGTTGCTGCTGTTTTGTTTGTGTTTGTGCTTGTATTAGTCGATAATGTGTGGTCCAGGCTGACTTGGAACTTAGGCTCATCCAATGCTCCCAAATGTTATATTGCAAACATGGGTTACCCCTCCCAGCTCAGAAACCATTTTCTTAAATATGCATTGAGAATTGTTGCTGCTGGGCAGTGTGTGAGAAAAGCCATTTTCTGTTTGTTCTTTTCCATATGATGCTACTGCTTTGCTGGTTGTCCAAGGGAAATGGACTCTGTCCTGTGCTCGTCCATCACCCTGCCTTCTTATTTCCCCGAAGGTTCCTGTAAACTTCTGGGGAAGCTGAAATCAGGCTGTGCCCCAGAAACTGCTCTGTCTGCCTTCTCCTGGGAGCTCTGCTGTACATGCAGCTTACTGATGTTTCCCGTGGAACCTGATTTATTCTTGAGATTAGTGTGTTCAAAGGGTAACAAAATTCAGTTTGGGGACACTAACCTGGGTGCTGAAACTATAAATAAACACAACAGTGGTGAGAACAGAAGCAGAGGTGACTTCTGCAGAGGAAGGGATGGCTGTGATAAATGAGGGGCTTACCATGGGTGCTGGAGGTCACAGAAACATTCCATCTCTTAATCTGAGCGTAGTGTTGCTCATTGGGTTGAGGGTCTTTTAGCTTGTTCACTTTATGTACTGTGTTTCCATCACATTTCACAGCTCAACTCAGCACATGAAAAAAGACAAGCAAAACGGTCTAACAAGGCATTTGAAAGTGACTCCTGGGCACGTTTCTGCTGTGTGGTGGAAGACTAGTGCACTGTTTTCAGAAGGTCTTTCATTCCACAAGTACTGGTGGTGAAGGTAAAAGATGAAGATGCAATGAATTAAATTCAGCTCTGTTCTATGAAAGTCATGGACTTGGAGCCTGAGGGGGGCCATTTTGGCACAATTTGGAGGTGGTGAAGAGAGGAGATGGGCCAGGCTGGAAGAGGTAGGTCACTGGAAGAGGGGGTCGCCATTGAAGATTGTAAGAAGAGCTTAGTGGGGACATCCCGGAAGTAGCTTGGAAGACAGTAGTGCTGAGCTGAAGGTAAATCCTGCTGGGCCTAAATTGATCAGTTTGCACTAATTTCGTTGGCAGGAGAGATGTCAAGACAGCCTAATATTGACTGTATAGTGCAGTTATTAATGATCATGTGTATGCAGGTCTATAATGAAAAAGAGCAAGTGGAGCAAAACCAAATGCTAAATGTACAGTTTGAGGAGAAAAAAAAAAAAGTACCGGGAAATTTAATGTTGGAGCCATAGTTTGTGCTGAGAGAGATAAGGAGAAATAGAACAATGGGAGGGATTGCCCCCTGAGCAAGATTCCACTCAGCTAATCCTGCAACTCTTGAAAGGCCTAAGGAGTTATCTGTTCTTAAAGAGCAACAACAAAGGAAGGCTTAGCCAAATGTAAGCAGGGGAGGGGGCAGCTTTTCTTTGCAAGCAGTCAGCAGAACTTGGTGATTCTGACTTTAGAGTCATGAAGGATACAGGAAAGACAGGGCCCTAAGGAATCTTCCCTCACAGTTAAGCAGAGCTCCTGAGGCCAGGCATGTGGCAGGAGAGTCCCTGCGTGACTGATTGGAGAGGCTGTTATGCGAAAGTAAAGTCTGGACTTTGTTGGAGACATCAAGGTGTTAGAGGTGCCACAGCCATGTAAGATCTGCCAAGGAGAGCTGCGCACAGCGAGTGGAGCTATCTTAAGAGAGGGAAGTGTGATGCAGTCAGAGAAGCCGGAAGAGTAGAACCATCAAAGCCCTTTGATGTGACACATGCAGGTATAGAATTGGGAGCTTGTTTGTTGGGTTTTGGTCTTGCTTCGATCCAGTATTTCCTCATTATGCTCTGATTCCTCCATTTTGGAATGATAGTCTATATTGTATACCACTGTATGCTATAAGTATATAACTTCCTTTTTGCTTTTATAGGTGTTAATGTACAGGCAGTCCCACTAGCCTGCCTTTCAGGGGCCTAGAAACTTCTGACATCATCACCTGCCACTACCACCAGGTGAGTGTCAGATGTGTGCCTGATAAAAGGACCCTGTCAGCTTCTCTTACTCTATGTCTCTTTCTAGGTTTCACTCACTCTCTTTGACTCTGTTTCTCTGTCTCTGTCTCTGTGTCTCTGTCTCTGTGTCTGTCTGTCTCTCTCTCTTTCTTTCTCTCTCAAGGGCATCTTCCCCTCTCTCCTTCCCTGCTCTCTCTCCCTCTCTCCCTTTCCCACAATAAACCTCCTTAATACCGAATATGTTGTGGTGGCATATATTCATCATTATTATAACAATAGATGCTTTCATTTATTGCCTTGAGTCTCAAAAGAGACTTTGAACTTTGAAATAATGTTGAGACTTCAAAGGACTATGGGGACTTTTGAAGTTGGACTAAATACAGTTTGCATTTGGATATCGTCACAGGGCTATAGAGATCAGGGAGCAGAATTTGGTGGTTTAGATAAGAATGCTCCTCATAAGCACACATATTTAAGTGTTTGGTTGAAGCATGTGCAACTGTTTTGGAAGGATTAGAATGGGTGGATTATGGTCTCATTGGAGGAGGTGTGTCACTGAGGTTGGCCTTGGAGTTTTCAAAAGCTCATGCCATTGTCTTTCTCTTTTTCATTGTCATGTTCTTTCTTTCTGCCTTGTGTCTATGGATCAAGATGTCAGCTCTTAGTGCTCTTGCTCCATGCCTGCCTGCCTGCTGCCATGATTCCTGCCATGACGATCATGAACTCTAATCCTCTGGATCCATGAATTCCCCCAAAAATCTTCCTTTCATAAGTTGCCTTGGTCATGGTGTCTGTACAGCAATAAAATAGCTAAGGCATTCTGATTCTAGAAAACCTTTAAACTATGACGAGTTGGATAATTCTTCACTGGCTTTTTGATTCATAGATATATTTTAATGTAATTTATGAGATCTTATTATTGTTATATAAAATATGCATATTTTATCTCTGATGACAGATATATTCTAATTTTTTATTATTTTTATGCATATGGGTGTTTTACCAGTATACAAGTCTGTACACCACATGCATGTGATGTAGAGTCAATAAAAGGGCTTTGGATCCTTGGAACTGTAGTTATATACAATTCTAAGCTACCATGTTGATGCTGGGAATCAAACCCACAGGAAGAGAAATCAGTTGCCGTTCACCACTGAGTTATCTCTCCAAGTGCTACCAGAAGGATTCTATTGAAGATTTTTCAAATAAAGAGACTTGTCACTGTACAAGTCAACACAATTGCCCTTTCCTACCACAATCAAGAATGTTTGTTATTAAACTTTGAACTCCTCATTAGCCCTTGTCATGAGGTAGAGCATCGTCCATCCTTAAGTCTTACATGGCGTTGAATATTCTCCATTATAATATCATAGCAGAAAATGTATAGAAGAGTTTGATCTTTTGGTCCCAGCTATGTGTGCTCTACATCGTGTAAATTCTAAATGTGTTCTTGGATCTTCTAAATTTTATGGTCTCCAAAGTGAACATGCTCCTCAATTCCACTATTTCACCCCTTCTGTCAACAGCATATTGGGAACATGTACACATTCCTCAAGTCAACATCTTTTTTTCCCCTGTTGTGTATAATTCCTTCTTTCCATTCAGTGCTACCTAACACCAGTAACATGCTGAGGTGAGAAATCACTCCATAAATGAAGCAAATGTTCATTTCCCCCTAAATCTTATCTATTTTAATCCAAAAACTCTTTAGGATGGGGAGATACACCAACTGAAACCAGTGAAACACACAGAAGAGGCATGGTTAATTAATCTATTCTTCGTCAAGCAAAGTGAGTCAATTGAAAGGAAAAACCCATTTCCTGTGCAGCATTTTCAATTACTGTCATGATTAATGTTTTAAATACTTTTGTATCCCCTTTTATCCCAAAGAGAAATACTATTCTTTAAAAAAATGAGCTTCATTATCAAGAAACTCAGATGGAATCCTGTAGAATGAAAGAACGCATCTGCATATCACTATATGATAAGGTTTTGTTATTTCAGAATATGTAAAGAATTCCTCAAATTCAATAGCATAAGACAATTCAGTTTTAAAATAATCAAGGAAGAACCATTTCTCTCAAGAAGATAGATGGATTTCCGGTGAGTACACAAAAGATGTTCAAAACCACTAGCCACGAGGAAAAAGCAGTCACATTCTCAATGTAGTACTGCAGCATGCTCACTAGAGTGAGTATAGTTTGTTTTAGAATCTAATGGGCATGCCAAATGTTACAGCTACTATGAGCAGAGTTCTTCAAAAAGGTAAGCGTAGGATTGAAACATTATCTAGTGACTTCGCTGCTGACCATATATGTTAAAGAATTTAAAACAGTCTAGAAGTGATATTTCATTTCATTCCAATTGTCACTGCAGCGGTACCTAAAGAGAGAAATAGTCCAAATATTGATCAACAAAATAAGTGAATGGATAAAATATTACTGAATTCTGTGGCATGTGCACATGGAATGGAGAATTACTAAGCCATAAGAAGGAATGAAGTTCTTATACATGGCATGGCATGTATAAACCTTGAAGAGTTCCAAGTTCAAGGAGACACCCTGCCTGAAAGGGATAGATGGAGAGTGATAGAGGAGGACACAGGATGCCCTCCTCTGGCCTCTTCACATGTGCACCTGAGCGCACACTTACTTGCATATACATAACCTGCACATCTCCCACACACACTTAGAAAAGCAATTTCTTTAAGAAAATAATTTTCTCAACGTAACCCACACATGCACAGTTGGGTTGCTGATTCTCACTAAGACATGTGAACAACATAATTAATTCACACGCCATATGAGCCTCTGGGCCAGTAGCTGTCAGGATTCTGTGTAGGTGCACAAGGCTCGGAGGCCCACCACAGTCACACATTCACGCGATAGGTGCACATCTGTACCTGGTAGGACTATTTCAACCGAGCACTTCCTAGAAGATGGAGGGCTCATAGTCCTTGTTGCTTAAATAATACTTAGCAAGACTAATGCTCTAGCATGTCATAATGTAACACAAAAGATTGAGGCACAATAGTCTCTCAAGTGGCAGGTGCTCTTAAGGTCTGATAGATGACATCATCTTTGGAGCTGTCCTCAGGGCGATCTCTCACAGGAGGCAGTGGGCTTTATGGTGTATCAGTGACGTACTGCTAAGGAGACTGGAAACAATAATAGTATAATCTGGTAAAGTAGGAATGTCTCACTTTTCTCTTTTCAGATCATAAAACACAATTCTGAGAGAAAAACGTGTTACAGCCTTTGAAGATCCTTGGGATTAGCACAGTGAAAGGCCTGAGTTTCGTTAAAATCTAAAACTGAGCCTGACTAATGGAATGTAGGCATGTGAGTAAGGCTCCCCCTTCCAGATTTTCCTGCAAAGACGTGAGGGTTAGGTGTCCCTCCTGTGCATGGAACCCAGCTTTTTCCACAAGATGCATATAGGAACAGAAACAAAGTTTCCACTTTCTTTCTGCCCTCCCCACCGGCCCTAGTCACTGTCAGTGCTTGCCAGATAAACCTTGGCCAGTCACGAAGGAACTAGCAAGCATTACTCCAGAAAGGAAGCTTGACTAGTTTAGTTGCTTTTGGTAATATCAGGTCTGACCTGAATAGAGATGATGACGATGCATTGGAAGTGTAAGTACTGATGTTTTTATCCAGTATCTTTGTCAAATAAGAGACAAATTGAAGGAAGTCTCAGTATTCCCTATTGGGAAGGTGTGCTCAGTTGGACGGCCCGCTGCTGTGCAGGGCTCACAGAGCCATAACCCCTACTTCTACAGAAACAGGTCCATTCTCAGATGACATTTAAAAATCCGTTGCTTCAATCTTTGCCCGGCTTTCTTTTCTGTCATTAATCCAGACATCATTTCATTAAATGTGTCGATGATATTTTAACTTTGAATTGCATATTGTTTCTGCCACCTTCGAACAATTTGGGAAAGCACAGGCTTTTATTTGAAAGAGAAGAATTGCTATACTGTATAATTGCTTTCAGTGTTTTTAAACTCTGTAGATTTGATTCTTACAATCCCCAGGATTACCTGACAGCACTATCTTCATTTTCTGAAGAGGAAACCAAGACATAGGAAAAATTGAGACACAGCTGGAGCCAGGCACCTTAGCTGCACAGTTCATGGGACCTCATCCAGTCCTGTCACCATTTATAGTCTGTGTCAGCATTTTCTTCTTGTTGCACAAAGAGCCAAATCTCCTGGTTGTGTTAACCGTGGTACTGCTCCCCTGCCTGTTCCCAAGCACAAAGCCAGAGCCTTGCAAAGCTGCAGAGAGCAGGAGATGTGTTTGAAGGATTTACAAAGGAAGAGCCAATGTTGCCATGGAGCCCATGATGCTCAAGTTCCCCCCTCTACAAAAGAACTTCCCCAGATCCTGAGAAAGAACCAACCATGTGTGCACAGTCAAGAGGGTTGGCGACATTTTGAAACTAATTTAACTTCAACTGGCTAAGATTTTCTATTCCAACCCCTCTCCATATTAGTGTGTGTGTGTGTGTGTGTGTGTGTGTGTGTGTGTGTGTGTGTGAGAGAGAGAGAGAGAGAGAGAGAGAGAGAGAGAGAGAGAGAGAGAGAGAGAGAGACAGAGAGAGAGAGGGAGAACACTAGAATTTCCAGGGATGTTTTTAAGATCTAAACTCTTAATGACTCTAACCATGGTTGGAGCCATCTCTCCAGCCCTCAGCACAATTTGATAAGTTAGAGCCAGTGTGATACCAAACCAGGAAGCATGTTACAAGTTGAAAAATCGCACATCAACAACACAAAATGTAAAGCATCACAGCACTATTTCATGAGCATAGATTCTGAAATCCTCAGTCAGATTCTAACAAACTGAATCTCACAACACATAACAATAATGATATGCCACGAAATTTTACCATGTATACAGGTTGGGTTTGTTAACCCTTCAAAAGTCAGTTAATCCAATCTACCATGTAATCAAGCAGAAGAGGAAGAAAAACCACAGAAACATATCTATGGTGGAGAAAAGACAGTGGACCAATTCCAACATCTAAAAACTCTCAGCAACCTATATATAGACAAAAATTTCCAGGCTAAGCCACAACTAGGCAGGCACGTGCAAGCAGAAGCCCTTCCTTGCAGATCTGGAACAAGGAAGCATTGAGTTCTATGCTCGGTCATGACCACAGTCATCAATTGTGCTTTTAGTGTCTTCCAAGGGGGTGAAATCTTACCCCCCAATCTTTCACCAGTGCAAACATCTTTACACGAATGTTCCTATCACTGCTGACTGTGATTTTCAAAATTTGGAAGCAAATATGACATCACTTAGCAGCTGCAAATGTAAACTGTGTCATGTTCAGACCATGGGTTACCACTCAACACGCAGAAGGAATAAGGCATCTAGACAGACATGGAGAAACCTTAAATGTGTCTTGCTAAGTGCAAGAGCCTAGTCTCAGAAATCAGCTTGTGTGATTTCAACTATATGAGCTTCAGGAAAAGTAAAATATTTAGAGGAAGAGGGAGACCAGCAGTTACCAGGGATTTGGGAGGTAAAGGTGTCCTGGTTAAATTTATATCAATTAACACTATGACCGAAAGCTTCCTTGGGAAGAGGGCTTACTGTGCTTACAGGTGTAGTCCATCATGAAGGGAAGTGAGGAAAGGAGCTCAAGGTCAGAAGCTAGAGGCAGAAACTGATGCATAGATGATGGAGCACTGCTGCTTACTGCCTTTCCCCTCAGAGTGCTCTGCCACCTGTCCTATACAACTCAGGACCACGTACTCAATGGTGGCACCACTGCTGCATGCTGGGACCTCCTAAGTCAAGCATGAATTCTAAAACTGTCACCCAGACATGTCTACAGGCCAATGTAATGGGAGTGTTAACTCAAATGATGCTCCCATTTTCTATCCAGATGATCCTATCTTATGTCAAGTTGATAATAAAGTACCCAGCACAATGGATCTTTTGTCAACTTGACACACAATCACACTGCTTTTAAACTATAACCCTTGATTGATTTCTCATTCGTCCCCAAGATGCCATGTTAATATTAATATCATGACAAAACACATCACATGCTGGCGAGGATGTGGGGAGAGAGGAACATTCCTTCATTGCTGGTGGGAATGCAAACTAGTACAGCCACTTTGGAAATCTATCTGGTGCTATCTCAGAAAAATGGGAATAGGGCTTCCTCAAGACACAGCTATTCCACTCCTTGGAATATACCCAGAAGATGCTCCAGCACACAACAAGAAAATTTGCTCAACCATGTTCATAGCAGCCTTATTCATAATAGCCAGAACATGGAAACAGCCTAAGTGTCCCTCAGTAGAAGAGTGGATAAAGAAACTGTGGTACATATACACTATGGAATACTACTCAGCTATTAAAAACAAGGAATTCCCGAAATTTGTGGATAAATGGATTGAGCTAGAAATGATCATAATGAGTGAGTTAACCCAGAAGCAGAAAGACTCAAATGGTATATACTCACTTATATCTGCATACTAGCCCAAGGGGCATGTCCCACGAAAGCCTTCACTTACCAGGAAACTGGGACAGAGGGGAGGACATTCTACTGGGACTCTAGATGAGAGAAGCATGGGAGAATAGCAAAGTAGAAGGATCCAGAGGGTCTTAGAAACCTACAAGTAGAACATTATGATAGGCAGATTTGGGCCCAGGGAACCTGCTCAAACTAAGGCATCAGCCAAGGACAATACAGGTGGTAAACTTTAAACCCCTACCCAGATCTAGCTAATGGTCAGTCAGAACAGTCTCCACAGTTGAGTGGAGAGTGAGGTATGACTTTCACACGTACTCTGGTGCCTCATATTTGACCATGTCCCCTGGAGGGGAGACCTGGTGGCACTCAGAGGAAGAATAGCAGGTTACCAAGAAGAGACTTGATGCCCAATGAACATATACAGGGGGAGAAAATCCCCCTCAGGAACAGTCATAGGGGAGAGGAACAAGGGGAAAATGGGAGGGAGGGAAGAATGGGAGGATACAAGGGATGGGGTAACCATTGAGATGTAACAAGGATAAATTAATAAAAAATTAGAAAAAAAAAAAACCACACACAGCATAACTTTAAAAGTGCCAGTTTTTTAAAAGTTAAAATACTTTAAAAGTTCACTATTCTTTAAAGTATCAGAAGTCTCTTAACTGCGGGCTCCCATAAAAAAATGATTAAATATTTTCTTACTCCAAAAGGGAAGAACCAGAGCACAGACACAATCGAACCAAAGCAAAACCAAACTCCAGAAGTGTAAATAGTTCAGTGATTGGTGTCTGGGACTCACTAATAATCCTTTGGGTTCCAAACAGCCTAAGCAACAGCACTTCTCCATCTTGCCCCTCCAGAGTACACAAAGTGTATTCACAGGCTCAGGCCGACTCCATTCCACAGGCGCTGCTGCCCTTGGCCATTGTCCAACAGGACTAGCGTCTCCATTCTGCTGGGGTCTCCACAGCTGCACCTTCACCAGTGGGCCCCTGACCTCTCTTCTGGGACTCTGACCCTGCCACATGGCACCAACACTTGGCTCTCTCCACAACCCCTTTATTCTGAGCCCTCCACTGTGATTGAGATTGCACCTTCACTAATGACCTCTCCAGGGCTCTCATAGTTCCAAGCTTCAGTTGCTCGCCATGATCTCTTAACCCCTCATATGGCAGAATCTTACACATTGACCAAGTCTGGCCACCAGTTCTAGATGCAGCATTGACCTCCTTTGTACGTCAGCTTCTATGAGCTGACCTCCAGGGAGCACTTCCCAGAAGATTTCACCTCTACATGCTAGACTCTTGTTAATCACAAGGGATTCTTCTGGTCCAGAAGACCAGAAAACAATTATTTGTAACACAAAATAATAACATAAATGTCTCCAACAGAGTCTTTAAGGGATTTCCAAACTCCCCTCCAATACTTCATAAACCAGGACTCTCTCAACCTCTCTCAACATTTTTTTCTTTCCATGCTCTCACAGAACAGTTCACAGAGCTCTGATCACTCAACAATTTTTCTAACCCAATTCCAAAGTCCTTCTAAAACAACATAGTCAAGTTTGTCTCAGAAACATCCATGACCCTATTACCAACATCTGTCTTAGGGTTTCTGTTACTGTCATAAAAACCACAGCCCAAAGCCAATCATGGAGAAAGGGGCGTATTCACAACTTCTAGTTCACACTCCATCTCTGAGAGAAGGCAGGAACTTGGATTTAGGAACTGCTGCAGAGGTCCCGTAGGAATAGGTTACTGTGCTGGGTGGTTTGATGTCAACTTAACACAAGCTAGAGTCATTTCAGAAGAGGGAGTCTCAAACGAGGAAATGACTGCTTCCAGATTGGCCTGTGAGCAAACCTGTGGGGCATTTTTCATGATTGATGTGAGGGGGCCCAGTTCACTGTGAAGGGTGCAGCCCCTACACTGGTGGTCCTAAGACTACCATGCATTCATTCATGACCTAAGAAAGCAGGCTGAGCAAGCCATGAGGAGCAAGCCAGAAAGCAGCCCTCCACCACGGCCTCTGCATCATTTCCTGCCTCCACGTTCCGGCCCTGACTTCCCTCAGTGGCAGACTAATATGAAACTTTAGGTGAATAAACTGTTCCCTTCCGACACTGCCTTTGGTCATGGTGTTTTATCACAGCGATAGAAATGCATGCTTTCTTGTACAACCCAGGACTACCTGTCCAGGGGTCATTCACCCTCTTATATCAATCATTAATCAGAAGAATGCCCCACAGTCATGCCTACAGGCCAGCCTAATGGAGGTATTTACGCAAATAGGTCATCTTCCCAGATGACCATCACTTGTGTCAAGCTGACAAATAACTAGACATCACAGAGAAGGAAGAACTGACTATGTGGAACATAGAGGAATTTTAGTGATATAGAACTATTGTTGATACTGGGTGAATGTCATTACACATCTGCCCAAACGTACCCAATGCCTAACACAGTGAGTGAACTTAATATAAACTACTATAATTGGTAATCATATTATGTGAAAAGTAAATAAGTCACATTACATTAGCAATAATAGTAAACATCATAACTATGACTTGTTCTTTGCTTAAAATTAATGTATACTTACATATTTTCTCTATTCCTAGTTTGTACTCTTTCCTTTTACAGAACCTCATATGTTACAAGACTCATAGACTGGTATGTATTTCTGAATCTCTTCATAGTGGCTTCGGTTTGTGAAATATTGTCACACTTGTGTTTTCAAAGTAAACATGTCCTTTTGTTACAGAGAAAGGTAACTAAGGCTTAGTGCTTCGAGGTCTAGAGCTCTGTCAGGAAGCCAGGCCTCATTTTCTGGTTTCCCACCCACATGCCACTAGACACATTCCAGTTTTTGTTAATTAAAGTATCTTAGCTGGATTCTATGGCTTTCATCTGTAATCCCAGCACCTGGGAGGCTGAGGCAGAAGAATTGTTAGGAATTCAATACAAGCCTGAGCTACACAATGACCTCTGGGTCTGGCAGAGCTATGTATGAAGACTGAATATCAAAAAACAAAACAAAACAAAAAACCCAAACCCCCCAAAAAACAAACCAACCAACCAAGCAAACAAACAAAAACAAAAACAGACAAGCCTTCCTACAAGCAAAAAGTATGCTGATGTAGGCCTGTCATCCCAGCACTTGTGGGGTGAAGGGATAGGACAACCAAAGGTTCAAGGCCATATTTGGTTAAATAGCAGATTTCAAGCTAGAGTGGGCTATGTGAGAGACTGTCCCAATAAACAAACAAACAAGCAAGCAAGCAAACAAACCATCTTATAAATGTATGACTACATGAGAGTAATACCCAATTTTAATGAATCAAGACTTCTTACTTCATCTTGCTACTATGACAAAAGACCACAGAATTACTATGCATAAACAAGAGAGATTCACTTCTCATGGAGTCTGGGAAATGTATTGAGGATGCATCATGGTTTCTAGACAGTGAAGGGGACACACTCTATCCTCACAAAGCAGAAGAGATCGAAAGTACCACCTGATCCTCACCAGCCCCCTGATGAAGTGACTTCCTTACTCCCATGACCTCACGCCCCTCCCCAAAGGCCCTACACTGCTCCCACATTGATGATTGCATGAATTTGGGTATGGAGGAGCTTTATACCACAGATCCTGTGAGGAGGACTTACTTGAACTGCATAACGCTTTTTAGATCTTGTTGAGTGCTTAATAAAACAGTCTAAACTTAGACTTTCCAAGTGTGGTGTTTGTAACCCTTCACAGACATGACAAAGTGGCTCGCTCAAGACACACAAAGAAAGTGCACACAAGGGTAAAGGGGGCAAGGAAGGAACAGAACAAGCTGTTTCTGGGCAGTTTACTTTTTTTTATACAACAGAGCTTACCTTGGGTTCTCACTCACTGTAGCTTGGCTGGCTGCACTAGTGTCTGGATCAAGCCGATACACAGGCCTGAATGACATGTGTGGCCTTCAGGGTGATGGGGTTTTGCCTGGGCATAGTGCATGAAACCATTGCAACATCATGTGACATATCAATACCTGTTTAGTATTTATTGCATAGCAGACTCTGTTCTCTCTCTCTCTCTCTCTCTCTCTCTCTCTCTCTCTCTCTCTCTCTCTCTCTGTGTGTGTGTGTGTGTGTGTGTGTGTGTGTGCGTGCACAAATTTGTATGCACTTCTATGCATATGTATGGGTGGAGACATCAGAAGCCAACAAGGAGTCTCTTCCTCGATCACTCTCCATCTTGCTTTTGGGGATGGCATTTCTCATTGATGCTAGAACCTGGTAATTCAGCTAAGCTGACTGGCTGGAGAGCCCTAGGGATTGTCCTATCTCTGTCTTCTCTGCACCAGGATTGCAAGGACACACTACTATACTGTGCATTGATTTTTACATGGTTCCTGAGATCTGAACTAAGGTCCCCATGTTTACATGGCAAGCATTTTAGTATCTCTCCAACCCCTGACTCAGTTCTCAGTTCTCTTACAAACCCTAGCACATGTTTTTGGTACACTAATGTCATGAGGCTGGTGGTTGGGAGTATCTTTAGATGAAAACAGTCACCAAATAACTTTCTCACGACTAAGAATTAACTAAGTACAATTAAATAACACAGATGAGACTCCCCTGAGTGTCCGTGCTCAGGGTTAAGGAGTGAGGAGTGCAGCCCCTCATCACTCTGCATTTGCAGTAGGTTTTTCTTTTTTGTATTTATCTCTGCTAAGCTAGATTTCATTGGCTCATAACACTTAGCTTTTATGAAAGGCAGCATTTTTAAAGCTTCTTTAATATGGTTCCAGGTTCCAGACAATTTATAGATCCAAAATGATGAAGAAAATCTCTACTGCAGTCTACTTCCAGCATTCTAAAAAATGCTAAGCTAGCATTGCCTTGAAAGCGCTTCCTGAGAGACATAGCCATTGCCCCCAGGTTGCTCTTCAGATGGCACTGAGTGTTAGCTGTACAACCCACCTTATGTTGCAGGACTGTGATTTAACTTAAGATGGATCCTATTTATTTTTCTGATAAGCACTGTAGAAAAGCCAAACCCTTGGCCATCAAGTGTCCTGCCCTGTTGCCTGTCCTATTAAAAACCCTGATGTCCCCAGTCCTGGAAACAACACTTGGCATTTGGCCAAGGGAAATAGACTTGCTAATGAGACATGAATTGTTGATGCACACAACTTAAGCTTGTGAATATACACCATCAAGAGCAGTGGCATTATTTTATGATGATACATATATCACTTTTCTCATAAAAAAAAAAAAAACCCAACTCTTCCTGTATTGGCTGTACTTTGACATCAGCATCCATCATTGGAGAGAGATGTCCCACTCTCTTTGCCAGTCTCAGCCTATCATGCTGAACAGACCACCCCAGGGAAGGATGCTCTGCACCCCACTGGCCAGCCTGTCGCTTTCTCCTTCTCATATCATACTCTTTCTCCCTCTTGCAGCTTGGTTCATGTATTTATCTGTGTCTGGTATCTACTTGTCTTCTAAACTCTCCAGAATTTTGGAGCTGGAGATGGCTCAGCGATTGAAGAGCACTTGCTGCTTTCTGCAGATGAACTGAGTGCATTTCCTGACACCCTCAGGACAGCCTACAGTATCTTATTACTCCAGTTCCAGGGGATTTAACACCCTCTCCTGGCATTCAGGCATACTACGCATGTATACCCTGCACACACATATACACAGGCTAACACTCACATATGTAAAATAGGCAAGTCACCCAAAAGAATAGACTAGGGTCTAGAGAGATGGCTCAGTGGTGAAGAGCACTCGCTGCTCTCCCAAGGGTCCTGAGTTCAATTCTCAGCACCCACATGGCAGCTCATAATGGTCTGGTGACATTTTCTGGTGTGTAGACATAATGTAGACACAATATTCATGTGCATTAAGTAAATAAATAAATCTCTTTAAAAATTAAAAAAATAAAATAAAATACTCAGTCAAATTACATAAAATAGCCATTTTCTAGGGCCACAGCTGTCAGAGCTCATCTATCTAGCCACTTATTGGATTTATCACGAGTTTCCTTCCATACATCATGTAACACCATAAGACAGGGTGTTTTCTCAACTTTCATCAAACCAATGCCTTTATA
This sequence comes from Acomys russatus, assembly GCF_903995435.1. NCBI lineage: Eukaryota > Metazoa > Chordata > Mammalia > Rodentia > Muridae > Acomys > Acomys russatus. The sequence goes on along the minus strand of NC_067151.1, from coordinate 12,916,694 downwards.
TACAATAAAAGTTTGAAGTTTGATAAAATAAGAAGACTGAATGTTTACTCTGGACTATTGACTTCAATACTGATACTTGCACACTCATGTTTAGTGCTGCTCTCCTCACAGAAGCTAAGAACTGAAACCAGACTACATGTTCACCTGCAGATAAGAAGCAGATGAGAAAATGAAGAAAATTTACACGTGCACACAACAGCCTGAGGATGTGGATCACAGGGAACTCTCCTTCATTGCTGGTCAGAGTGAAACTAGTACAGACACAATGGAAATCAAGTTGGTGGTTTGCAAAAATTGGGAATTGATCTATCTCAAGACCCAGCTGTACAACTTTTGAACATATACTCAAAAGATAGTCCATCCTAACAGAAGGACACTTGTTCAACCACACTTATAGTAGCTTTATTCATAATAGCCAGAAACTGAAAACAACCTATATGTCCCTTTACTAAAGAATGGTTCAAGAAAATGTGGTAAATTTACATTCACTCAGCAGTTAAGGTGGAAAATGGCACCGTGAAATTTGTAGTTAAGTGGATGGAGCTAGAAAGGAAATCATCCTGAGTGAGATAATGCAGATCCAGAAAGATAAATATGGTATATGCACTCACTTATAAATATATTATCTACTGGTAGATACCATTCTTCATACGGCACAAAGAAGATTTAGAGATGCCTTTTTTCCCTGCTCATACAAAGAGCAGAAAATCAACCTTAATTGTTCTGTGCATCACACGCACCTTATACATTTATAATTTTAGGACTGTATAATGCTTGTGAAAATTTTATGCTTTCAGAACAAAAGAACCAGACACTGACACTGGGTCAGACCTGAAAAGACACATTCCTTTCAGCATACTGGACACTGACATCCTGTATCCTTCACGTTCCAACACCAAGGGCTTCAATTGCTGTTCCTCATCAGAACAAGACAGCTCCCAGGACACTTTCAGAGAAAGCTTATAATCCCAATTGGTCCAACATTTCAGACTTTCCCATACAGGACTCTAATTAAACCTGGAATTTCTCAGATTTAGAAACTGGACCACAAATGTCCTTCCTAGCTTGTTTAACCATTACCCCAATTTTATTTGGGCCCTACAAAGGTATTATCATCCCAAATCAGTTAGATGAAATCTTAAGAGAACAATGCCCCATTTCCTTTAAGGGGGGAGTCAGGTAGCTTTTGGTTGCTTTCTTGGGCTATACAGGGTTATTATCAATGGGAGCTGTTTACAAGTTATTACAGGTCTTATTTAGGGAGAACACAAGATTAGACTCAGTGATGTCTCTCGTTTCCTTTATCTTACATTCTTAGGTTTGGAGAAAGGGGTTGAAAAGAAAGAAGGGGGAATATAGAAATATATAGGGAAGATAGAACAAAAAGTAGATTAGTGAATCTGCTTCTCAACTTAATGCCTCAATTGTCACTCACAAGGTTATTTTTAATTCACTGGTATAGGATTTTGTATATAGATGAAAAAAAGATATATACACTCTAACAAGGTATTGTACCAATACAACTCAATTATAATGCAAGGTTTACACCCAAGGCTTTGAAAGTGCTATTATAAGCTGTTTATGATAAATAAATTATACAAGTTAATTGTCAGTTGATCAAATCATGGTCATGTCAGTTGCTAGTCTACTTTTATCACAAGAATATACATCTTAGGTGCACCAGATAGATGTGATTCTATAGAAAGATAAGGTAGGATAGTTAAATAAGATCTTCAAAAACCTCAGAAACATGCAGTATATGGCATTTAAAAATGTTTTTATTATTTTAAAGATACACTGACAATGAGACAGGTTAACTTTTGGCAACACCCAACCTATCTCAAAAAGATGATGAGCATCAAAGAACTTCCTTATGGAGATGGTTTCAAATGTGGCAAACAAGCCACTGGACAAAAATATTCTCATTTCTACCATAGACAGAACCCTGCCTAAAAAACAGGGCAAGCTTGGATGCAGGCAGAGTCGACTGCCAAACTCTGCCAATACAGGGTAAACAAGTCCTCAATAGTTTCTGCCTCACAAATATGTCTGTCAGATATATTGGGCCAGAAGGCTGAAGAAGATGCTCCAACATTATAGAGAGTTTTGGAGACTATTCAGGTAGCAAACTGTCTCTGTCATCCTCTCATTTGGAAAGCTACTAACCTTCACTCCTGGCATACTTAGGTAACTGAGTTTATTCCTTCTCAAGTCTCTGATGGAGTAGAAGACAAAGTAGCTTAGTATTACAGTGAAGCTTAGCTGTTTAGGGGTTAAGATGTTTTTAGGTCTAGATAGGTGTTTTAAGTTGATAATGACAATATGTGGTGGAGATTGATTTATATTCAGAAATTTAGATGCACCAAGATAAGAAAGATGTTTTCTTCAAGGCTGTCGAATACAAATAGCCAAAACACTAAGAATGAAACATTTATGTAATTCCTGATTGTGTCATGGTTCTTCCTGCTATGGGTAATCTATTGTATATATGTGTAATAATATAAATGTGTATGTAAAAAAAGGAAAATTAAAAAATTAAAAAAGGACAAAACAAAAAACAAAAAATAAGTATATTATCTATGAAGTAAAGTATAATCATGCTAAAATTCACAGACTCAAAGATACTAAGTAACAAGGGAGGTTCAAGGACGGGGTTGCATGGATCTTTTTTGGGAAAGGCAAATAGAATAGATTTTGCAGGTGAACTGGGGGCAGGTGGGGATGGGAACAGAAGGGGTAAGGTAGAGGGTAGAAGGGATGGAGGGAAAGAGTTATGAGAGAAGTGACTGAAAATGGTGGGGGGGGGAGCATTGGGTGTGATGTAGAAACCTAATGCATTGAAAACTCATTAAAGTCTATGAGAGTGACTCTAGTGAAGCCTCCTAGTAATGGATATATAGGCTGAATTGGCTATCTTCTATAATCAGTCAAGGCTCCCAGCAGTGGTCACTGGTACATCAACGCAGCCTCAAAACCTTGATCTATACTCTGCCCTGCCTGCAAGATGTCCTAGGTCAATGGTGGCACAGTACTTATGGAAGTGGCCAACCCATGACTGGTCCAACTTGAGACCCACACCACAAGAAGGATCTCATGTCTGACACAACCTGCATGGCTGGGAACCAGTCTAGACAGCCTGGAGATCCAGGAGAGAGTCTAATGATATTCTGCTATACTCATAGATTGGTCCATTAGTCATCAGAGTGGCATCATCCAGTAATTGACAGGAGCAGATGCTGAGACCTACAGCCAAACACTAGGCAGAGCCAGGGGAACCTTGCAGAAGATGGGGAAGAAGAAGATTATGAGAGCCACAGGGGTCAAGGACACCATGAGAATTTGACTCATAAAATCAAATAATCAGGCCTCATAGGGGCTCACAGAGACTGAAGATTCAACCATGGAGACTGCATGAGTCTGCCCCAGGCCCTCTGCATATATGGTTGAGACTCCTAATAGCAGGAGTCCGGGATGTCTCTAACTCTTTTGCTTGTGCTTGGACCCTTTTTTCCCTACTGGGTTGCTTCATTCAGCCTTGATATGAGGGTTCGTGCCTAGTCTTACGCCATGCTTGATCGGTGTCACTGAGAGGGCTGCTCCTTACTGAAGGGAAATGGAGGAGGAGTGGACATGGGAGAGAGGGGAGACTGGGAGGAGTGGAGGGAGGGGAAACTGTGGTTGGAATGTAATGTGTGAGAGAAAAATAAAAGTAAGTAGATAAACAAATAATTAAAGAAAAAGAAGAGCATGGTATGTTTAGAAAAGTAGATGGAACTAGAGATTATTATATTAAGTGAAAAAAGCCAGCTTCTGATAGACAAATGCCATGGGTTTTTTTTTTCCTCACATGCAGAATTTAAATTTCAGTTGGTGTGTTTGTGTGTGCCCACACGCATATGTGTATACAGTTCATGAAAAGAACCACAAGAGGGGAAGAAAGAACTTAAGGATGATGGGAAGAGAGGGTCATAGATTCCCTGGGAGAGAAGCAGAAAGGGTGACATTTTTGGAAGATATGAGGAAGGAGAGACCAGGAGGGTAGCCTGGATGAGATATGCCTATGAGCAGACTAAAGATATGCGTGTACAAAAAGGCACAGTAAATCCCATCACTCTGCTGGGACATATGAAATAAACTTCTAAGAAGAATGAGAAGTCATTAGTGTAGCTGAGAAGGTGGCTGCCAGCGCCCTGCAGAGAAGCACTGTGTCCAGAGATGACCCTTGTTGCCCACACTGGGAGCACACATTTTTTTTTCACAGCCCTGTTCCCTGAAGTTTTGGAGAAGCCATGGGTCTGGATTTTCATGCAACATTCCTGAAGTGTAAAGGATAAGGATTAACTCCTTGCTCTTGGACAAGTGCGTGACCACAGCTTGCATGTGGTGACTTGACCACCTGAAGCACAGCACATCCCTCCGGGAGGCTGTGGGGTGGATGGTGCTCAGCGGTTCCGTGTGATAAGGGATGTTCTGTGGAGCTCATTCTTCCCTGTCAATGTGACATTGCTGACCTGGCTACACTATACCTCTGCTATGAGAGGCTCAACTGCAGCTCCTCAATCAACTTCATGATGGGAAGATTGCCATTCACTTAGAAAACTGTGTTTGGTTGGTTAGAAGGGTCACCGTGCTTTGGAAATGACAACGGTGCTTGTATGTGGGATTTCCTGAAGAATCACAGTGCACAAAACCTAAAATGATGCTGCTAGCTGGAGCTGTCCTCAGCATCATCTACCTGGAGCTACTTCTAAAATTGCACTTTTATTTTCAAATATATGAAAACACTCAATTTCTACGTTCCAGTGAAATTCTGTTTCCATATTCAATGGACAGATGTTTGCCACCTCCTTCATCATTACTTTTATGCCTTTATGGAACTGGGTTACTAATTTATCTTGTAGACTAGAATTCTGCGAAGACAGTTCTAAAATCCTCATATTATTTGCATTACCCAGCATTCATTGTTGGAGACTGATGCACGTTCTCAACTTTGTGGCTATTCTTGCCATTGAACACTATTTAAGGAAATAATTATTGAAAATAAGTAACAGTATTTGTAGGTGCACACAATAATTACTTTTCTTCTGAAACTGCCAATCCACCATGGCCTATTGAAAATGTGTCGTTGTGTTGATGAGGACGCAGCATCTGGGCCCTGGGGAGGAATCCCTTGGTTTGTAACATTTAGGAAATTTTGTGGTGTAAATGCTCCCACTAGAGCCAATTTTCAGCTTCCTCTGGCTTCTGTGGTTCTTGGTTACTTTATACCTGATTATTTCAAGGCACCTGCCAGCATACCACCAAGGGATACTTGCATCTCATCAGAAATCTCTGTCTCTGGAGACACAGAGCAGTTTCCAGACTCATGCAGTTTAAGTGGAAAGAGCTCCTTTATCTCTGATTAGACCATCTTATTAGATGAGACTGATTACAGGCCAGAAAAAAAATCCCAGGTTTAGAAACAAAAGTAAGTCTTAAAGCATTGTTTTTTATTAAATATGTGAGTGTAAGTGGGAAAACGATTGGAGCTTAAATATTTGATGAAGATGTAAGTCTGTGTGTTAAATTATCCACCCAAAGCTATGCTTCAATTCAAGCTCTGCTTCTCTTCCCATAGCTATGAATGTGATGGTATTAGAAATCAGATCTTTGAAAATGTAATAAATTTATGGATCTCAATAAACACCACAAGATTCAGTGAGCCCTAAATCCAGTGAGGAATGTCATTAAACTTAATTAATATTTTTATTCACTTTACATCCCAATAGTGGCCCCCTCCTTCCTCTCCTGGTGTCACTCTTCCTTCCTCTTCCCCCTTCCCTATTCTCAGAAAAGGGGAGCACCCCCTACCTACCCACCCCCAGTATATCAAGCTGCCTCAAGACTGAGCACCTCCTCTTCACCTGTGGTCTGGAAAGGCCATGGACCCCTGCCAGACAGGGAGTGATCAAAAGGCAGGCAACAGAATTCGTGTCAGAGATAGTCCCATTCCCCTTACTAGGGGAACCACACGAAGCCTGAGCTGCCCATTGCTACATCTGTGTAGGGGGCCTAGGTCTAGTCTATGTGTGGTCCTTGTCTCTGCAAGACCCCTGGGCCCAGGTTAGTTGGCCCTTTTGGTCTTTTGTGGAGCTCCTGTAACCTCCAGGTTCTTCTATCCATCCCTCCGCCCTCACTTTTTCTCAAGATTCCCTACACCTCGCTCAATGTTTGGCTGAGTCTGTACATCTGTTTGGATTCACTGCTGGGTGGAACCTCTCAGAGGACAGCTATGTTAGGCTTCTGTCTGTGAGCATAGCAGAGTATTGTTAACAGTGTCAGTCTCCCATGGGGGTGGGTCTCAAGCTGGGCCAGGTACTGGTTGGACATTCACTCTGTTTTTATCCTTGGACATCTTGTAGGCAGGGAAAATTTTGGGCTGAACTTCTTGTGGGTGGGTCGGTGCTCTCATCACTCCACTAAGAGTCCTGTCTAGTTAGAGGTTTCCTCTTCAGTCTCCATGACCCATGCTATTAGGAATCTCAGCTAGAGTCATCCCCATATACTCCCAGAAGCCTACTCTGTCCTATATCTCCAGCTTTTAGCATAGATGCCTCTGCCCATGGTTTCTCTTCTCTCTGCAAGTCCTATGTTCTTCCACCCTTGCTCTCCCCAAATCTGATCTCTACCTTCATTTCTTTCTGTATTCCTTTTCCTACCTGTTCCCTCACTTCAGCCATTTCTGCTGCCTATTCTATTTCCCCTTCTCAGTGTGATTTAATCATTTTCCCTTGGGTCCTCCTTGTTACTTAAAATTCTAAACTTCATATGGAAAATGAACAAACAAAAAAGTCAGATTAGCTAAAACAATCCTATACAATAAAAGAACTCGTGGAGGCATCTGTAACCCTGACTTTAAACTATACTACAGAACAATAGTAATAAAAACCACAAGGTACTGGCATGGAAATAAACTGATTGACCAATGGAATTGAATGGAAGACCCAGAAATAAACCCTGACACCTACAGATGAAGGGAGCCAAAACCATACAATGAAAAAAAATACAGAATCTTCAACAAATGGTGCTGGTTTACCTGGATGTCTACATATAGAAAAACACAAATAGATCCATATTTATCACCCTGCATAAAACTCAAGTCTGAGTAATATCTTTAGAAGAGAAAAACTGTTTGAACTCAGGCAGAGGGGAGGACATGTGAAGATGAAGGCAGAAGCGGAACTATGGATACCACAAACCACGGAGCACTAGGTACCTGTGGAATCGACAAGAGATAAAGAAAGATTCTCCCCACAGACTGTCAGAGAGGAAAGTACTGAAGGCTCCATAATTTCAGACCCCATGGGCTTATATGGAGCTGCACTACCAGGAGGTATGGCCTTTTTGGAGTAGGTGTGGCCTTGTTGGAGTAGATGTGGCCTTGTTGGAGTAGGTGTGGCCTTGGTGGAAGAGGTGTGGCCTTGTTGGAGTAGGTGTGGCCTTGGTGGAAGAGGTGTGGCCTTGTTGGAGTAGGTGTGGCGTTGTTGGCGTAGGTGTGGCCTTGTTGGAGTAGGTGTGGCCTTGTTGGCGTAGGTGTGGCCTTGTTGGAGTAGGTGTGGCGTTGTTGGCGTAGGTGTGGCCTTGTTGGAGTAGGTGTGGCCTTGTTGGAGTAGGTGTGGCCTTGTTGGAGTAGGTGTGGCCTTGTTGGAGTAGGTGTGGCCTTGTTGGAGTAGGTGTGGCCTTGTTGGAGTAGGTGTGGCCTTGGTGGATGAGGTGTGGCCTTGTTGGAGTAGGTGTGGCTTTACTGAAGGAAGTGTCTCTCAGTTTTCCTTCCAGCTGTCTGTCGTTTGGGATGTAGAACTTCTACATCATGTCTGTCGAGACTCTGCCATGCTTCCTACCATCATAATAGACTAGGCCTCTAAAACTTTAATCCAGTCCCAATTAAATGTTCTTTTCTTTATATGAGTTACCAAATGGATCCAAGATGGTGGCACCATGGTGGAACAGCATGATTCCAAATCAACCAACGAGCCATGGCTGTGGACCCCAAAACTCCAGTGTCTGTGTTTCCAAGGTGAGAGTCAAGCCTATGGTGAGGGAAACAGTGGGTCCAACCTCAGGTCATCCAGCTAATCCTGAGAAGAGTCCCCAAATTCCACTGTAGTGCATTCTCAGCTTCCAGCCTGACACCCAGGATCCATGGAGACATCCCAATTGCTGTTCAAAGAACAACCTGTCTCCCAAAGGAGAACAACCAGACTTCTGAGCTCAAATGTTCTCCAAGATGGTGGCACCCAGTAAGCGCAGTGTCCAGGAAGTGGAAGCTTGTTAATTTCAGAGCATGTGAGCCAGTTCTGGAGCAACTGATTCTGGGACTTCCTCTGACAAAAGGAGGCCCTCCGGGCTTCTAAGGAGCCCAGTCAGTCCTGAGGATCATACAGCTGAGAAGAGCCACAGGCAGTTCCCTGAGAACCACCGACCCACCAATCAGAGACCATACTCACTAATCCTGGACAACTTCTACAACAACATTCAGCTTCCTGCCCAGGACTCATCTCCCATTCCCAAGAACTCCATCAGGCACCAGGAACTACCAGCCAAAGTCACAGGCAACCAGATGGCTAAAACTGGTGTAAAAACACAATCAACAAAAGCAAGCAGCACTGAATACCATAACACAACTGCAATACATGAAAATGACACTAAATCTATGCTAATGAAGATGATGCCTTTAAATAAGAATCCCTTAAATAAATACAGGGAGATACAGCCAAACAGATTGAGGATTTAAAAGACGAAATGAATAAATCACTCAAAGAAATACAGGAAAATACAAACAGGTGAAGGAAATCAATAAAATGGTTCTAAATCTGAAGATGGAATATGGGAGCAATAGAGAAAGAATAAACTGAGGAAACCCTGGAGAGGGAGAACTAATGGACGAGAACAGAAACTACAGTGGTAAGCATCACAAACAGGTATTTCAGAAATCCATCGATGTAATCTACCACATAAAGAAAATGAAAAAACAAACAAACAACAACAACAACAACAAACACTCCACCACATGATCATCTCCTTAGATGCCACAAAAGCATTTGACAAAATCCAACATCCCTACATGTTAAAAGTCTTGAAGAGACCAATGATACAAGGCACATATCTAAACATAGTAAAGGTAATATTCAGCAGGCCTATAGCCAACATCAAGAGAGAAACTTAAATCAATTCCACTGAGATCATGGAGAAGACATACTGTCTACTCTCTCCATATGTCCTCAATATAGTACTTGAAGTTCTGGCTAGAACAAGAAGACAACTAAAGGAGACCAAGGGGATACAAATTGGAAAGGAAGAAGTCAGTGTCTTACTATTTGTGTATGATATTATAGCATACATCAGTGACCCCCAAAATCCTACTAAGGAACTCATACATCTGTTAAACACATTCAGCAAAGTAGCAGGATACAAAATCAACTTAAAAAAATTCAGTAGCCCTCCTGTATACAAAATACAAATGAGCTGAGGAAGAAATTGGGGAAACAATACCCTTAACAGTGGCCACAAAAAAAAAAAAAGTATCTTGGTGTAAGTCTAGCCAAGCAAGTAAAAAACATGTATGAAAAAAAATCAAGTCTCTGAAGAAAGAAATTGAAGAAGATGTCAGAGGATAGAAAGATCTTCCATGCTCATGGATAGGTAGAATTAACATAGTAAAAAATGGCCATCTTACCAAAATCAACCCATAGATTCAACGAAATTTCCATCAAATACTAATATAATTCTTTACAGACCTTGAAAAAACAATTCTCAACTTCCTATTGAAAAAAAGCTAAAATAGCTAAGAAAATCCTGTACAATAACATATCTTCTAGAGGTATCTCCGTCTGTGATCTCCAGCTATAATATTGAGCAACAGTAATAAAAACTGCATGATGCTAGCATATAAACAGACTGGTGCATTAATGGAATTGAACCGAAGACCCAGAAATAAATCCACATGTGGGCCTTTGTCTGTAGGTGGAGGAGGTGCCCCGTCCTGGTAAGCTTTGTGGTCAGAAATAGGTGGGTGTTCTCCTTGCTGGCATCAGTCTACAAGATCCTAAAATGAACCTTACAGAGATACTTTCAAAGCTAACCACACAGACTTTAGGCCAAAAGATGTCAAAATCTGGCTCTTTGAAGAAACACATATCAAAACTGCCCTGGAGACAAGCCCTGGGAGGTGTCCTGGGTCTGCCTCCTGCAATTCAGATATTCTTGGTTTAAAAACCCAGAAGTTTGGAGTGGGAGGTTTGACTCCCCCATTTTTCCCTCTAAAGCTCCTTGTCTTTGCCTTTCTTTTATCATTAAACTTAGTGAATTAAAATCTAGTTCTTCGACTCTCAACTGTCTTTATTTTAACCAAGCATGCTTGATTATCTGGCTTTTTTTTTTTACAAGTCTGACTCCTTGAGGCTCAATCCTGACTAAGTCACAGCAGGCAGTTCTGATGAGACATGGTAGTCTGGGGTCAGTTGGTTGTGGAAAAGGGCTCTGAGGAATAAGGGAGGGGAATAGGGGGAGAAGGAGGGAGGGGAAAGGGTGGGAGGAGGAGGGGGGATTGGGAGGAAAGGGGCTACAGTTGGCATGTAAAGTAAATGAATTGAAAAAAAAAAAAAGAGCTGCTGTGGTCTTTGAAAGGCCCAGTATCAGCTCAGGACACCACAAGACCAAGTTCTCAGTACAAAGGAGATTTATTTGCCACAGAGGGGCAAAAGGCAGGCAGTAAGGGACAAAGACAAGATGTAGAGAACAAGGGAGAAGGGAAAGAAACAATGTGGGAGCAGGGATTTGTCCTGTGAGGTAAGACAAAGGACCACCTTTGGATAGAGAGCCTGGCATATTGGAAAATGGTGGCTTATAAAAGTACAAGGGAACCCCCCTCCCAAGTTAGAATGAAGTGCTTAATTTCATTTGGGCATGATAATTAGGTGAGCCAAAGGAGGCTTTTGATTGCTGGATTTCAATACTTTAAAAATGGACCTTGGCAGTCATCCCCAGGAGAAGGAATTGGCCAAATAAGGAAATAAACCTTGGTGGCCAGCTTTAGGAATGTGATCTAACAGTTTTTTTTAATTAATTAAAAAATTTTTTTTAATTTTTTATTATTTTTTTTTTTTTTATTTTTTTATTTTTATTAATTTATTCTTGTTACATCTCAATGGTTATCCCATCCCTTGTATCCTCCCATTCCTCCCCCCCCCATTTTCCCATTATTCCCCTCCCCTATGACTGTTCCTGAGGGGGATTACGTCCCCCTATATATTCTCATAGGGTATCAAGTCTCTTCTTGGCTACTTGCTGTCCTTCCTCTGAGTGCCACCAGGTCTCCCCCTCCAGGGGACATGGTCAAATGTGAGGCACCAGAGTATGTGAGAAAGTCGTATCACACTCTCCACTCAACTGTGGAGAATATTCTGACCATTGGCTAGATCTGGGAAGGGGTTTAAAGTTTACCTCCTGTATTGTCCTTGGCTGGTGCCTTAGTTTGAGCGGGACCCCTGGGCCCAAATCTGCCTATCATATTGTTCTACTTGTAGATTTCTAGGACCCTCTGGATCCTTTTATTTTGCTGTTCTCCCATGCGTCTCTCATTTAGAGTCCCAATAGGATGCCTTCCCCTCTGTCCCAGTTTCCTGGTAAGTGAAGGCTTTGGTGGGACATGCCCCTTGGGCTAGTATGCAGATATAAGTGAGTATATACCATTTGATTCTTTCTGCTTCTGGGTTAACTCACTCATTATGATCATTTCTAGCTCAATCCATTTATCCACAAATTTCGGGAATTCCTTGTTTTTAATAGCTGAGTAGTATTCCATAGTGTATATGTACCACAGTTTCTTTATCCACTCTTCTACTGAGGACACTTAGGCTGTTTCCATGTTCTGGCTATTATGAATAAGGCTGCTATGAACATGGTTGAGCAAATTTTCTTGTTGTGTGCTGGAGCATCTTCTGGGTATATTCCAAGGAGTGGGATAGCTGGGTCTTGAGGAAGCCCTATTCCCATTTTTCTGAGATAGCACCAGATAGATTTCCAAAGTGGCTGTACTAGTTTGCATTCCCACCAGCAATGAAGGAGTGTTCCTCTCTCCCCACATCCTCGCCAGCATGTGGTGTCGCTTGAATTTTTGATCTTAGCCATTCTGATGGGTGTAAGATGGAATCTCAGAGTTGTTTGATTTGCATTTCCCTGATGACTAAGGAGGTTGAGCATTTCTTTAAGTGTTTCTCAGCCATTTGATACTCCTCTGTTGAGAATTCTCTGTTTAGTTCCAAGCCCCATTTCTCAATTGGGTTATTCGGTTTGGTGGTGTTTAATTTCTTGAGTTCTTTATATATTTTGGATATTAGACCTTTGTCAGATGTAGGGTTGGTGAAGATTTTTTCCCAGTCTGTAGGCTGTCGCTTTGTTCTCTTGACAGTGTCTCCTGCCTTACAGAAGCTTCTCAGCCTCATGAGGTCCCATTTATTAATGGTTGACATTAAGGCCTGGGCCGTTGGTGTTCTGTTCAGGAAGTTGTCTCCTGTGCCAATATGTTCCAGGCTCTTTCCCACTTTTTCTTCTAAGTGAGTTAGTGTCTCTGGTTTTATGTTGAGGTCTTTAATCCACTTGGATTTGAGTTTTGTGCAAGGTGACAAATATGGGTCCAGTTTCATTTTTTACACATAGACCTCCAGTTAGACCAGCACCATTTGTTGAAGATGCTATCCTTTTTCCATTGAATGGATTTGGCTTCTTTGTCAAAAATCAAGTGACCATATGTGTGTGGATTCATATCTGGGTCTTCGATTCGATTCCACTGATCAACCAGCCTGTTGCTGTGCCAGTACCATGCTGTTTTAAGTACTATTGCTTTATAGTACAGTTTGAGATCAGGTATGGAGATTCCTCCGGAGCATCTTTTATTGTACAAGATTGTTTTAGCTATTCTGGGTTTTTTGTTTTTTCCATATGAAGTTCAGAATTGAACTTTCAATGTCTTTAAAAAATTGTGTAGTTATTTTGATAGGGATTGCATTGAATCTGTAGATTGCTTTTGGTAGGATGGCCATTTTTACTATGTTAATTCTCCCGATCCATGAGCAAGGAAGATCACGCCATCTTCTCAGGTCATCTTCAATCTCTTTCTTCAGAGTTTTGAAATTTTTTTCATACAAGTCCTTCACTTGCTTAGTTAGGGTAACTCCTAGATATTTTATATTGCTTGTGGCTAATGTGAAGGGTGTGGTTTTCCTAATTTCTTCCTCTGCAAGCTTGTCATTTGTGTATAGGAAGGCTACAGACTTTTTTGAGTTAATTTTGTATCCAGCCAATTTGCTGAAGGTGTTTATCAGCTTTAGGAGTTCTCTGGTGGAGTTTTGAGGGTCACTTATGTACACTATCATATCATCTGCAAAGAGGGATAATTTGACTTCCTCCTTTCCCATTTGGATCCCCTTGATCTCCTTTTGTTGTCTTATTGCTCTGGCTAGAACTTCGAGTACTATATTGAAGAGATATGGAGAGAGTGGGCAGCCTTGCCTTGTTCCCGATTTGAGAGGAATTTCCTTGAGTATCTCACCATTTACTTTGATTTTGGCTATTGGCTTGCTGTATATAGCCTTTATTATGTTGAGGAAAGTGCCTTGTATCCCCGATCTCTCTAAAACTTTAAACATGAATGGGTGTTGAATTTTATCAAATGCTTTCTCTGCATCCAAGGAGATAATCATGTGGTTTTTTATTTTCAGTTTGTTTATATGATGGATTACATTGATGGATTTCCGTATATTAAACCATCCCTGCATGCCTGGAATGAAGCCTACTTGGTCATGATGAATGATATCTTTGATGTGCTCCTGTATTCGTTTTGCAAGTATTTTATTTAGTATTTTTGCATCTATGTTCATAAGAGAAATTGGTCTGAAATTCTCTTTCTTTGTTGAGTCTTTGTGAGGTTTAGGTATCAATGAGACTATGGCCTCATAGAATGAATTTGGTAATTTTCCATCCATTTCTATCTTTTGGAGTAGCTTGAAGAGTATCGGTATTAGCTCGCCCTTAAAGGTCTGGTAGAATTCTGCACTGAAACCATCTGGCCCTGGGCTTTTTTTGGTTGGGAGACCATCGATGATTGCTTCTATTTCTGTCGGGGAAATGGGACTATTTAACTTGTTTATCTGTTCTTCACTCAACTTTGGCAAGTGAACTTGATCAAGAAAATCGTCCATTTCCCTTAGATTTTCAAAATTTTGTGGCGTATATGCCTTCAAAGTAGGATCTTATGATTCTTTGAATTTCTTCAGTGTCTGTTGTTATGTCTCCCTTTTCATTTCTGATTTTGTTGATTTCAATACTGTCTCTCTGCCTTTTAGTTAGTTTGGCTAATGGTCTGTCTATCTTGTTGATTTTCTCAAAGAACCAGCTTTTGGTTTTGTTGATTCTTTGGACTGTTTTCTTAGTTTCTAATTTGTTAATTTCAGCCCTGAGTTTGATTATTTCCAGGCGTCTACTCCTCTTGGGTGTTTCTGCTTCTTTTTTTTTCTAGGGCTTCCAGTTGTGTTGTTAAGATGCTTATGTGCGATGTTTCCAATTTCTTTTTAAAGGCACTTAGTGCTATGAATTTTCCTCTTAGCACTGCTTTCAATGTATCCCACAAATTTGGGTATGTTGTTTCTTCATTTTCATTGAATTTCAGAAACTCCTTGATTTCTTTCTTTATTTCTTCCCTGACCCAGGTGTCATTTAGCAGAGAGTTGTTTAGTTTCCACAAACGTGTAGGCTTTTTGTTATTTCTGTTGTTGTTGAATTGCAGCCTAAGAGCATGGTGATCTGATAGGATACAAGGTATTATTTCAATCCTCTTGTATCTGTTGAGGCTTGCTTTGTGACCTACGATGTGATCAATTTTGGAGAAGGTTCCATGGGGTGCAGAGAAGAAGGTGTATTCTTTCTTGTTTGGGTGAAAGGTTCTATAGATATCTGTTAGATCCATTTGACCCATGGCATTGGTTAATGATGTTATTTCTCGGCTTAGTTTCTGTTTCAATGACTTATCCTTCAGTGAGAGTGGGGTGTTGAAGTCTCCCACTATTATTGTGTGGGGATCGATGTGTGGTTTAAGCTTTTTTAGGAGATCTTTTACATATGTGGGTGCCCTTGTATTGGGAGCATAGATGTTCAGAATTGTGATGTCATCTTGGTTGACTTTACCTTTGATGAGTATGAAGTGTCCTTCCTCATCCCTTTTGATTAATTTTGGTTGAAAGTCTATTTTGTTCGATACTAAAATGGCTACACCTGCTTGCTTCTTGTGACCATTTGCTTGGAATATTTTTTTCCAACCTTTTACCCTGAGGTAATGCCTTTCATTATGGGTGAGATGTGTTTCTTGGATGCAGAAGAATGTTGGGTCTTGTTTATGTACCCATTCGGTTAGTCTGTGTCTTTTTATTGGAGAATTGAGGCCATTGATGTTGAGAGATATTAATGACCAGTGACTATTAAGAGTCTTAATTTTGATGTTGTTTCCAGTCAAGCGTTTGTGTAGTTGTGTTTTGCCATGGGATAGTTATCTATTTCCTGGGTAGTTTTGGTTGTAGCTTGACCCTTTGGGATGGAGTTTTCCTTCTAGTACCTTCTGTAAAGCTGGGTTTGTGGATAGGTACTGTTTGAATTTGTTTTTGTCATGGAATATTTTGTTTTCTCCATCAATGGTTATTGATAATTTTGCTGGGTAAAGTAGTCTGGCCTGGCATCTGTGTTCTCTTAGGGTTTGCAGGATCTCTGTCCAGGACCTTCTGGCTTTTATGGTCTCTGCTGAGAAGTCAGGTGTAATTCTGATAGGTTTACCATTAAATGTTATTTGGCCCTTTTCCCTTGCAGCTTTTAATATTTTTTCTTTGTTCTGCATGTTTTGTGTTTTGATTATTATGTGGCGGGCAGTTTTTTCTTTTCTGGTCAATTCTATTTGGTGTTCTGTAGGCCTCTTGTATGTTTATAGGCATCTCTTTCTTTAGATTGGGGAAATTTTCTTCTATGATTTTGTTGAGAATAGTTTCTGGGCCCTGGAGTCTGATGTCTTCTCTTTCTTCAATGCCTATTATCCGCAAATTTCTTCTTTTCATGGTGTCCTTAATTTCTTGGATGTTTTGTGTCAGGAGTTTTCCAGATTTGGCATTTTCTTTAATGGTTGATTCAATATCTGTGATTGTATCTTCTAGCCCTGAGATTCGTTCTTCCATCTCTTGGATTCTGTTAGAAAAGCTCACCTCTGTGTTGCTCGCCTTCTTCTCTGAGGTCTCACGTTCTCGTTTTTCTTCTGTCTGTGTGTTTATCATTGAATCCATTTTCATTTTCAGATCTTGAACTGATTTTTTGATTTCTTTCATCTGATTTTTTGTATATTCCTGAGTTTCTTCCATTGCCTCTTTATAGGTCTTCAGAGCTTGAACCGTTTTAGTTATTTCTTTCATCTGGTTGTTTGCATTTTCCTGCAATTTTTCCAGTTCCACTCTATGTGCTTCTTTTATGTCTCTCACCTGTTTGTCTGCGTCTTCCTGCATTTGATTACGAATTTTATTTGTTTCCTCCATTATCATCCTCATTACTAAGGATTTGAGTTCATTTTCTTGTATTTCCGTTGTATTTGAGTTCTCTGGGTGGTTTTCTTTTGGATAGCTGGAAACTGGAGACGCCATGTTGTTTTGGGGTTTTTTGCGTATGCTTTTTCGTTGTCCTTTAGACATCTTGCCGTCTTTGTTTTTGTTGGGTAGCTTCCAGAGTTGAATGGAGGGTGTCTGATGATAGATTCACTTGTTTTCTTACGATTTCCCTAGGCTGCGAGCTCAAAGCTTCACTGGTGTGGATGTTAGGAGGTTAGCCCTGTTGTTCTGGTCTCTCACAGCCAGTGATCCTCAGTCCCTCTCTGCTGTGGATCCTGCAATTGTTCTGGGTCTCTGAATGAGCGTTGGGTCGGGCCAAGGTATCCACAGCCTTCTGTGTTCCCTGCCAAGTCCAGCCAGGAGCACTGGGACCGAACCACGGGCAGAACTCAGCTAGATTCTCAGGGCCAGAACCGTCTGCCAAGCTCAGCTAGGGATTTTGGGCCCAAAATGCACACAGGGCCCAGCCAGAATTTTTGGGCTGGGACTACGCACCAAGCTCCACTAGGGCCTTTTGGCCCAAAGTGCGTGCTGTGGTCAGTTATTGACTCAGGGCCCGAACTGACCACCAATCTCAGCCAGGAATTCTGGATTCAAACTGTACACTGTGTCCAACCAGAGTCTTAGAGCTGGTGGAACCGAGAGCTCTGTCCAGCCTGTGCCACAGCAGGAGAACTGCGGCTGCTCTGAGTTAGCGCCAGTGGTGGAACAAGTGCTCCGCCCGGACTGTGTCACCGCAGGGGAGCTGCCGCTGAGCTGAGGTGGTGCCTAGGATGGAACCGAGCACGTCACCAAGCCTGCGCCACAGCAGGAGAACTGTGGCTGCTCTGAGTTAGCGCCAGTGGTGGAACAAGTGCTCCGCCCGGACTGTGTCCCCGCAGGGGAGCTGCCGCTGAGCTGAGGTGGTGCCTAGGATGGAACCGAGCTCGTCACCAAGCCTGCGCCACAGCAGGAGAACTGCGGCTGCTCTGAGTTAGCGCCAGTGGTGGGACAAGTGCTCTGCCCAGACTGTGTCCCCGCAGGGGAGCTGCCGCTGAGCTGAGGTGGTGCCTAGGATGGAACCAAGCACGTCACCAAGCCTGCGCCACAGCAGGAGAACTGTGGCTGCTCTGAGTTAGCGCCAGTGGTGGAACAAGTGCTCCGCCCGGACTGTGTCACCGCAGGGGAGCTGCCGCTGAGCTGAGGTGGTGCCTAGGATGGAACCGAGCACGTCACCAAGCCTGCGCCACAGCAGGAGAACTGCGGCTGCTCTGAGTTAGCGCCTGTGGTGAAACCAAGTGCTCCGCCCAGACTGTGTCACCGCAGGGGAGCTGCCGCTGAGCTGAGGTAGTGCCTAGTGTGGAGCAGCGTGCTCAACTAAGCCTGCGCCACAGCAGGGGAGCTATGGCCACGCTGAGTTAGTGCCTCAGGCAGAATTGTTTGCTGGGCCGGGCCAATACCCGGGACTCTGGGGCCGAACTGTCCGCCGAGTCCAATCTGGGTCCAAAGGCTCCACGCGACCCAAATCCTGCCCCTAGTCCCCTCTCCCGCAGCAATTCCCACCAGCCACCACACCAATCGCCTCCACCGGAAGGCTATGAGCTGCAAACCTCAGCCGCCGCTGCTGGTGTCGCTGGTGCTGCCGCCTCTACCGCTGCCGCTCCGATCAGAGAAAAACCACGCTCCTCCCGTGTGCAGGGGCACGCAGGTCCTCCGCACCCTGGTCCCTCCGAACCGTGGAGCACTCCCGCTGCCGTGATGTTCGGACCTCGGTGTTCCTGGCTCAGAAATCTGTGCAATTCCTAATTTTTTATTATTAATTTATTCTTGTTACATCTCAATGGTTATCCCATCCCTTGTGTCCTCCCATTCTTCCCTCCCTCCCCCTTTCCCCTTATTCCCCTCCCCTATGACTGTTCCTGAGGGTAACAGTTTTTAGCAAGACAGCGGGGCATGCGGGAGAAGAGCAAGGCCTGCCAGAGTCATGTTTGCCATGCATAAGTTGGCCAGAATGCCTTCAGTCATGGTGTCTCTTCACAGCAGTAGAGACTCAAACTAAGATGGCATCTGTTGTAGCCATTCTATGGGAGACCAATGCACTCTCTAAAGGCAAAAACAGTTCTGTCAGTTTCAGTCTTCAACTGAGTCACACAAAAAATTAACTAAACTATTTGTTTGGGCTTTGTGGAAAATTCTGTAGAGAGATAAAATTAACTGAAATGCAGAGCAGCTATGAGTTGATGTAATCACCCATGAGTCTGAATCTTGGTACCTGTGATGACTTCCTATAACTATGAAATATTGGCATCACTCTTGTAGCTGATCCACTAAGCAGCTCGCCTCAGTGAGTAGATGTAGGTGAAGCTGACTTACAGAAAGCGTTAAGGGCCTCTGCGGAACTGGGGGTTTCCTGCTGCACACAAAAGAAGTACAGGTGTCCAACCCTGCCTAGTTGCCAACAGCAGAAGTGAGAGCTGGCTTTTTTAAAATCTAAATTTTCACATGAACTTTCAAGCATTTGTAAAGAGTGAAAAGAATAATAGTTAAGTTTTGGCTTTTGGAGAAAAACATATACTTTATGTGTGGCTCCTTGAACACCTCAAAGTCTGTAGGAATTTGCTACTGGCCTTTGGCAGTTTCTTTTCTTTTGTCATTTCTTTCTTTCCTTTTAAATGGTGTATATTTATTCTGGGCAGTAATTTTTTCTTTTTCAAAATTATTTTATTATGTTTCTTTTTAAAACATATACATTTATATTATTGTACATGAATAAGATAAACTACACACAGCAGGAAGAACTATGAAACAATCATGAGTTAAGAATATGGAACACTTCAGGAATTTGCATGTCATCCTTGCTCAGAGGCCATGCTAATCTTCTCTGTATCATTCCAATTTTTCTGTATGTGCTGCCGAAGCGAGCACAGTAATTGTTTCTTAATGCCTTCAACAGTATTGCTTCATTGCCCCATGACTTTCAAGTCTCCAGCCTTCATCCTCATGATGGGGGCCACCAGAGTTGTCAAGATGGGGAAATCTTAAGATGACAAGGAACAGTTTATCTAGAACAACCTTGAAATAAAGATTTTCAAGTAATAAAAATGAATTACTCTTCAAAAGAGCAATGTATAGATTTGTTTTTTTAAATATTCCATAAAATACAAGACTGATGATTCCATTACATAAATCATCATTTTACAGAAGAGTCTGTCTCTGTGCTCACATTTGGAGTTTATAACTTTTACATCTAGTTACTATGTCTTTAAGAGACCAACCATCCCAGCTGAAGGGAGGCCCATTCCTCAGCTGAAGGCCTGCATGGGGAGCATGTATTTTTAGCTGTGAGACAAAGGTGAAGTGGCTTGCTCTTCCTGGTGTCATGATGTTTTAAAATTTCATGGAAAGAAAGACTTAGGAGCATCTTCCGGACAATGCCTTGCGGCACACAGAGGCTGGGGTTAATTTCCTTTGGTACTTTATTGGTCTCTCATGCGAGGTTCCAGTAGATGGTGACAGTTCACATTAACCAGAGGCTCTGCTCTCGGCAGTAAGGTAAAACCCTGTCACAGTAGCTGAGTCCAAATTTCAGACAGGGCTAGGCAGAAAAGGGACAGACAAGGCCTCCTGCAAGAAAGCAAACAGACACTGGTGCTGAGATCACAGCCCATGTTGGCCATTTCCCTAAAGGAGTGCTATTAATCAAAGCGACAAAGAACCCCGTGAGAACGGAGTGAAATGCTAGAGCGACAGTGAAGGTAACATTCCAGACTTTATACATACATGTAGTTAAGTAAGAAACATTAAACACCTGTGCTTTTAAGTAAACTCAAGTACATGTAACCACAAGGAGGAAATTTTGCCTAGGTCTTTGGAGTTCTTTGGAAAAGGAATTTGCATAAGATCTGGATTAGACAACAAAAAAAATTGAATATAGATGAGACAATAATCCAAAGAGGGAGATTTTGAGTTAACAATTTTATTTATTGGAAAAGATATGGTGACATTTTCCTTCTAAGGAAATGTGGCTTGGCGATTTTAAATGAAGAGGGGAAAGTCCCATTAGGGAAGCTGTTCTCTGGCCTTAGGGAGAGGGGCTGGCATTCCAAGCTACACACAATACAAATGAGTTAATAGGCTGGGCAAGTCAATCACCTGGCTAAAGGACACCTTCACTCCGGGGAGCCTCTGCCTTTTAATGAGATATTGTACTTTTCTTCCCAGATCTCCTGCCCCCAGCACAGTCATCTCAGGGCTGCCACAAGGCTCTGTCAGATCTGCCTGGCTTTCCGTGTCCTGACTCAGAAAGGCATAACTATTTTCTTTCTTCTCTTCCATCTTTCTTTGGAAGCTGTCTGGAGAGTTGATATACTTTTGGTGGTACCCTGTGCATCCCTCATTCTCTGAGGCCACCTGTCTCCTCTATTGCCTAGGAGCCACTTGTCAACCATGTGGCTGACCTCCATACCTGACTGAAGCCCATGCCTCTCTCACTTTCATCTCTTAAGCTTTCACCTGTGAATGCACAATGAACTTCTCTCATAAACTGAACAAGATAAATAGCAACTGAAAGGAGGAAGACTGTGTGCATATCTGTTTTGACTTAACCCTGTTGTGTGAATGAGCTAATTACCCAGGTCAGCTAATATTTATTTTTACATAACTGTGTTTGTATGCATCTGTTATTGGTTTGAGTATTTAGTTTCAATCATTCTTTTAGAGTGCACTTAGACTTATTTTTTTTTAACATTACTATAAGATGCACAGCAGGTTATGCCAAGATAAGCATCATTCATCTTGTGTTTACCACACATCTTGATTATCCCAAGAGGCCATATCAAGTGATTGACTTACACTTCTATGTTTGTGCAAATAATCCATGATACTTATACAATGACAACTGTATAACGTATCCCTAGTGTTCAGTTTGAAAATCACAACTGTACAAAGAAATTTCCAATTATGTCATTCTCTGCTTCAACCTTCCTCTTCTTCTTGGCCTGTTTTAGTCAGCCTCCTTTAAGTAGCTGACTGCCTTAATAGATTCAGATGATTGATTGGCTTTCAGCAGCAGATTCGGAAAAACAGAACATAGATGAAGGTTTATGGGTTTCTTCCACATAGTTATTTCTGCCATAGTTTCTGCATAGGAACTGCCATAATTCTTGGATGATGCAGTGGTCACTTTGCATCTGTGCTGTTATGTATGCCTAATATGTGCCCCTTACATCAGGATTCAAGGTCATAGAGTGGACATATATTCCTATTGGGGGACACACCAGAGCTGACATTAAGGATGGTTGAAATATGAAAATTTAATTATCACAAGTAGGATACTTGCAAACTTTTAAACTTAACCTTGACAATTTGGAGGCAAATTTTTGAGTGAACTTTATGTAACAGTTCCATGTTTACTCCTGGAAGGCTTTGCTTTTAATAGCTGAGATGAACATCTGTGTGTACATTTCTGTGCTTTCTGTAGTTTTTCCTAAGAAAATTAAAACAACTAGAACTATTAAAGAGAAAACTTAAAATTCAATCAAAATTTGTGAAGTATTCTCAGCCATTGAGTATACATTGCCTGAGTTTTGCATGATGATACAGAGTAGCTTCAAAAGGATAGTAGAAGAAACAACATACACCCTGCATCCAAGGAGAGAAAAGCATCTTTTTAGGTGCCAACCCTGGGGATGCTGTCCCTAATGATGTTGGCTCTCTTGAGGGACAAATGATGAAATCACATTTTATACTGTGTTCAAAGTCTACCAAACATTTTTGCTTTGCATAAATAAATAGAATGTGTTGTCATTCTATTTAAAATAAAGCAAAATAGTCTCTCAGAGTAAAGGTCATCTCAAAAGGTGTTTCCATAGAAATCTGTGAAAATCAAATGGGAACATGTCTTCAGCTCAACGCAGGATGATCTGCAGAGGCCAGAGATTTAAACTGGGTCTGAGATAACATTACCTGTGGGCATTATGTGTTTTTTTTTTCTGGTGGGGGGGGGGATGGAAGGGGAATTTAGGCAGTATCAGTAGTTAATTCATTGCTTGTACCAATTTACTGTCTTGGCTCTTTTGACTTCTTAATAACATTAAGATAGGTAAGACTTGCAGAAAGTTTTTATGCATAAGTGTAGCAATTGCATGATTTTAAAACAAGGAGGAGGAAAGTGAACTGCTTTTACAATTCTTTTGTGTCTCGTATTTCTCTGTTGAAATAAGTTCTAAATGATAATTAAGAAGAATCCATTTATATATGTAATCAAGGATCAATTTGAAATTTATAAAAGGAATCCACAACTCAGTAGGCAACACACACACACACACACACACACACACACACACACACACATACACACACACACACACACACCATCATGAAAACAAATAATCAAAGAAGTTGATCAGATAATTGTTCCTGGAAGACATTATCATAAACAATGGAAGATAGTTACAGTATTAACTCTGAGGGAAATGAAAGTACTAAGAGATATCTTCTTAGACTTGCTAGGATGACTAAGAAAGGAAGGAAGGAAGGAAGGAAGGAAAGAAGATAGGAAGAAGAAGGAAAATCAAATAGCAAGGCTGTAAAGTAACGAGGGAGCCAGACCTTTGTCAAGCAGTTCAATGGCTGTGGAAACAGCTGGAAGACTCCTCAGGAAAATAAGAACAGAACTGCTATAGGATCCTGCGCCTCTACTTGTGGATATGGATCTGAAAGGACTACAATTAGGATCTCACAGATGCATCTGTGTCCGTGCAGTCTAATTCCCGCTAGCCAGGAACCAAAAAGCACCTAAGAACAGGAAACAGAAATAATCTAGAAGCTAGGCATGGTGGTGGCACACGCCTTTAATCTGAGCACTGGGGTAAGCAGAGGCAGGCCAATCTCTGTGAGTTCAAAGTCAGCCTGGTCTACAAAGTGAGTCCAGGGCAGCCAAGGCTACACAGAGAAACCCAAAAATGGTGTTGTACACACATGGTGGGGCATTACTCAGCAATTCTTTTAATAAGACTGTGTCAAGGTTTCCTCCGTCACCCATTGCCTGCCTCCTCTAAGAAAATTTCTTCTCTTCTCATGATTGTCTTTCTAGTTAGTTTCATACCCTCTCATGCACACAATGTTAAATCTGTGGTGGGTTCAGTTTTTAGTTTTTTATTTATTTGTTTGGTTGGTTGTTTTTGTTTTTAAGCTCCACACTTATTTCTGTACCGGCTGCACAAACTTTCCCTCCCACTAGCAATGGATAATGGTTCCTGCTTTCCCACTTTTCTCTCTGACACTTATCATTTGTCTTCTTGATAATAACTTCTCTGATTGATATGAGATGAAATCGCAAAAGAGTCCTGATAGCTAAGATGATGAACATCATTTTCAAACATTTTCCAAATACTCATTGGCTATTTGTGCTTATTCTCTCAGGAACTGTGGACAAAGTTCAGTGGCCCACTTATTAACTGGATGAGTTGGAGGTTCTTTGATGTTCAAGTTTTGCACTTCTTTATATATTCTAGACAGTAATCCCCTATCTGGTGTAGAGCTGGAAAAGATTTCTTCCCCATTCTGTAGACTATATTATCACTCTTATCATCGTTTCCTTTGCTGCACATAATCAGATAAATTTCATGTCTTAAGCTTTATATTCAGCCTTAAAAAGGAAGTCCTGCTACACGCCATAGAAAGGGTGAAACTGGAGGCCACTGAGCTGTTTGACATGAGCTAGCAACACAAGGGCGCGCCCCACATGATTCCATTTCTATGAGTTATCGCTCATTGCGAAACCTGCAGATGGTGGGGCCTGGGAGTGCACAAGAAATTCTTCTATGTTAAGCGGGTCGGTTCTAGAGATCTGCAGCTCACCATTGTGCCTGGAGTCATCACCACAACACCAGGCAGCCAGTGTTAAGCAGTTTAGACTGAGTTGAAGTTTTTACAATTAAAAGTAGAAGCAAACTGCATAGGTGAACATGGAGTGACACTGGCTATGTCTGTTACATTGATTGTGATGAAAACAGGGAGGGAAGGTAACCAGTGTCCACCAGATTTCAGGATTGAGGTGAGGCGGGTCACACTTTGCTTTCTTATTCCTGACCTTTCCAGATTCCTGTGACATGGGAAGGACTCATGGCCGACATCTGCTAAACTCATCCTAGTTTGTTTAACAACCAGGTGTCAGGCTACATCTCTCTTTTGTAAGGCTGTGGGATCTTTAGGAGGTGAGCCTACCCAGAGAAAGTGGGGTCCTGGGGGTCTACGACAGCTCTACGTCTAACTGAACCATTTGCTTATAAATAGTTTCAGATTTGGAATGAAAATTCTGGATTTTGCTTTTCTTCTATTGAGTCTAAAAAATTCCATTGGCTTCCTGCTTAGATTGAATATTCCATTTGTTTCACTAGAAGTAGAATAGATAAAAGGATATTCCACTCAGAGCTGGCAGAGAGAAATAAGACCCATTAGAAAGGAAAGCAAGAAAACGCATTAAAAACAAGGCTAAAGGCTCATATTCTGGGAAGTAGTCGAATGCCTCCCCTTCTGTTTCTGCACTTCCATGCAGAACATAGAACAAAGTCCTGTACTTCCCAGAACACAAGACAGAGGCCCTAGGATGCTGCAGTGAGAAATAAAGGCAGACACTCACAGAGCACTAAGAACTCTCCACTTTTCATCCCTAGTTCGCAGCCTGAAGACACAAAGATGCCCTCTGTCTGCTGGTGGAGGTGGTCCAGCATTGGCAGGCAAAGTTACTGCTGCAGCCAAGGCAGCCTGCGACACATAACTACTCCCAGGAGTCATGTTTAAGCATCAGTTTGAGTGGTAAACATATTTCTAGTACGTTGCTATGGTTTATGTGCCACATACCCCACAGACCTGTATGTTTGTGTGCTCAGTCCCAGCTGACGCTGTTGTTTGGGGAGACTGTGGAACCTTATGGAATGGGGCTTACCTAGAGGTGGGATGCTGGGGGCGGGGACTGTAGGATTATGCAACACCTCTACTTTCTCTGACTGAGTTCTTTGCTGCCTGACTATGGAAGAGGTGTGGCCAGCCACTTCAAGGCTCCCCATGCCTCACCAGCCTGCTGTCAGCACTCCGCCCTTGCTGTGAAGGAGTGCATTCATGCCTTTCAAACCAGAAACTACTGCAAATTCTCCCTCTTCTGTTTCTTCTGACACATACTTTACCACACTGGTCAGAAATCTAACTAATGCACAGGTGTGCCTTCTCAAAGTGTCCTGAAAGGACAGGGATCTGTTCAGAAGAGAAGTGCCCATGGGTACCAGAGTGACTGGAGTCACCATGGGTTCAGCAATGGCTGAGGGTCTCTGAAACGCAAACAAGGAAGACTGACAGCAGACCTCTTGTACACAGACACTGCATTTCTGAGCATGCTCTTTAGAGGATGGTGTGTGGTCAGGTGTTTGCACACTCATCACAGGCTTACAGGGAGGCATGTACAATTTACTCTGGTGTAAATATACAATCAACACAAGTATACAAAACATCACCGTGTCCAAGTTATAATTCCTGTCCATTTAGTATAGTCCACACCTAGAACATGCTTCTCAACAGTCTCCAAAATAACAACAACAACAACAACAACAACAACAACAACAACAAATCTGATGCAATTCTCAGGTGAAGAGAGTGTCTTTTGACAGAAATTAATGTACATAAAATGCTAACAGAAACCATATAGTGTGGTTGGTTGTGAATTCAGTTTATTAGCCAGTATAAGATATTTGTTCTGAGGCTCATGAGGGTTTTAAAAAAGATTAATAGCACTGTAAGAGAATCTTTCACCATCACTTATTGCCACACATTGCCGAAAATTACCTCCACTTCTCTCTCCAAATTGACATAATTTTTTTAAAGATGTAAGAACCACTCTGACGTAGGTATATGACCTTTTAAAGATTACAAATGTCAAAATATGGCCTTTTAAATTCTCTAGTTCTCCAACAGAAAATGCACAATTTGCATATTGTTAACTTTTTGATTTTGCGTTCTTGTTCTTTTCCCTGAATTTGATGTACTAGTGTCTAAAAACGCTAGTGAGCTGAAATGAACTCCTTGCCAAACTCCCTTTCCATCAGAGAGCTGCCCTTGTCCTCCTCACCACATGTTACCACGAGCCTTGCTGGAGAAAGCACACACTAAGAAGGTTAAATCTCACGACGAACAGCTGAAACTGGAAAGGAAAGTGGAAAGCGCATGGGGTCTACAGCTTTGACACCACAACAGAGATAGATGCCCAGGTAGAGGCTGACATTGAAGAGGATTCCAGTGCAGAAGGAAGTAGAGAGGCGAGATGGAGCAAAGAAGGAAAGTAGCAGAAGACTTGAGGGACTCGCGTCATAGTTGATGTGACTGGAACACCTTTGCACTCTCCCTTTGTCTGGAATGTTCTCACCTACGCTCTTGAGGTCATTGGTGAGGGCTGCTTTGAGGGCCAGTGGCTCCTGGTAGCTACCAGTCTTGTAGCATGCACACACACACACACACACACACACACACGGGCAAAGGGAAGGGGTGAGGCAGAGACAACAATGCGTATAAGTAACATTAGCCTCTAAAAAGACCAAGACTCTGACAGCTAATCCCAAGGCTTAGGGTAGGGACAATTTAGGCGCCAGTGAGATGGCTCAGCAGGGAAAGGCAATTACTGCTTAGCCTGTGACCTGAGTTCAGTTCCAAGAGCCCACATAGTGGAGGGTGAAATCCTACTCCATGGAAACTGCTCTGTGACTTCCACATACATGCTGTGTGACTATGTCTTTATGTGTGTGTGTGCTGAGTATACACATGCATGTGTACGCACCTGCACACACACACATACACACACTCTCTCTATATATATGCATACATATCTATATACACATATCTATATATAATGTTTTTAAAAAGAATAATTCAAGTAGTTAGAATTTTAAAAAGGCCTGTTAGTTAGTTATTATCTTTTGTTTATTTTTCTTTTTAGATCTGTTATCAGAGAAGAAGGAAATTTACATAAGCATTGGACACTCCTACAGGAAAAAATGATAATTTAAAAATAAAAATAGTAATGATAATAATTGTGATGGATGGAAATAGGTTCATTATAGTATAAAATGTTTAAAGATGGAACAGTAAAAGAGAAAACAGAGTGGGGTGTCTTAATTTTATTTGTTGTAGAAAATGAAATGTTACTATGTTTGTATGCTATGTGACTTCTTTTAAGCTACCGTGTTCAGGAAGTATATGTGGACAATTATTTCCACCCAGTCTCATGGGGCTGTGAGGAAGCTTTAGTGACCATAGCAACCAAGGGCCAGTCAGGACTGCTAATCACACATGGTACCAGGCAGAAGAGGATTGAGCTGTGACTCAGCATTGGTGATTACACCTGACAGCTGAGAGGAAAGTAGCTCATGGTGTGTTCAGTGTGACAATCATTCAGACGAGCTGAGGAGATAACCAAGTCGCTCAGGCACCCCATCTTCTTGGAGACAAGCTCTAGATGGCCTCATCTACAAAGATACATGCCAAACCTATAATGACATAAGCAACGCAAGTCACTGTCTTAAGGCTGACAATGAGTTACAGTAAACCCTGCGGTAACTTTGGAGTACATCTTGTTACATAATTACTCATAGAAATAATTACTGCAATTGAGCTTGGATATAGTGCTTGATTATATACCCCACAGGGCAAAAAAAAAAAAAAAAAAAAAACACCTTAGCCCACAGTATTCTTATTCTTGGTAAAATGTTCATAATGTCATTTTGCATATAGTAAAAGGAAAATTATAATTATGTTAATGTTATTTGTAAAAGAGAGACTTAAAGATATTGACCACATACCTTGTGACGTTAAACTTGAATTGGAAACATTGGTGAGAATTGATAGCTCCTGCTTCCTGTTTTTTTTTTTTTTAAATAGATGATTTCAAGCTATATCCACTGAAAAGCCCAAATGACAATGGGAGCAACAGGCACACAAAAATCTGCACTGTCTCTAGAAACACCCAACTAAAGAGAAGCCAGAGGTCCTTTGGGAAAACGGCTGGTCCCATGTCAGGGGCAGCAAATACTGACTGCGAACCTTGTTTCTGTCTTCCAGAAAATGAGGAAGCTATCGAAAGTGTTATCCAACACAAAGTGGTCAGTTCTGAGAGTGCACAAACAGCAAAACTGGACTCAGCCAATTGCATTCATGCTTCTCTTTCTCTGTGTGTGTCTCCCTCTGTCTCTCTGTGCGTCTCTGTGTGCTGGTTCTCTCTTCCTCTGTATTATGTATGTGTGGTGGTGGCGGTGGTGGTGTGTGTGTGTCTGTGTGTGTGTGTCTGTGTGTGTGCATGTATCAATAATAATAAAAGAAAAAGAGCTATATCTTTGAAAGTAGGGGGACATGAGAGACGTTGGAGGGAAAGTGCACAGGAAGGACGAGAGGGAGAAGAGGCAAGAGAGAAGAATGTGTAATCATATTTTAGTTAAATTATATATAAACAAACTAAGAGACTGGTTTACAAAATCCCCCACCCAAAAGTGTTTAGCAAACACATTATGGCCATAAAGAGAGGATCTGAAGGTGACTTCTTCCCTATAGCATTGCCCCAGGGCTTGAGAGGAGTTACCTTTCCTTTCTTTCTGTTCCTATTTCAACTCTCAGTGTGGAATAAAACTACAAGAAAAAATATCCCGAGAGCATCCGCTACAACAGTGGATCTCACCATGTGGGTCCTGACTCCTTTGGAGGTCAAATATCAGTCAAAAATTTTGCAAATTAGATACTTACATTACAATTCATAATGGTGGCAAAATTAATTATAAAGTAGCAACAAAATAAATTTATAGTTGGGGGTCACCACAACATGAAGATCTGTATTAAAGGGTTGCAGCTTTAGGAAGGCTGAGAACCACTTAAATTAATTAATTAATTAATTCGTTCATTCACTTTACATTCCACTTGTAGCCCTCTCTCCTTTCCTCCCAGTCCCACTCTCCCTCCCTCTTTCCCCATCCCCCCTCTCTTACCTCTCAGAAAAGGGGAGCCACCCCACCAACCCACCCCAGCACACTTCAAGTCTCATCAGGACTGGGCTGGATTGTATCAAACAAGATGGCAACATCCTGCTGTTACTTTGTTGCTCATCAGATTATCAGCTCAAAAGTTTGCGTTAATGGGAGATCTCTCCCTTGGTTTTCTCTCTTGTGAATAAAGTGTCCCCTTAAGAGTGGTCTATTCAGGAGAATATTCTAGCTTTAACAATTTTACAAGTCCTGCTTATAAAAGTGACATACGAAGATGTTAGGTATTTGGGTCATGGGGTGATCTGAATTTACTTAAATGATTAAATGTTTATGTTTCATCTACAAATCTTGGTGCTTATATAAGAAAAAAATTGGGTTGTGTGAAAGGAAAACAGAAGTTGACATAAAAGGATTCCTTTTAGTCAGTGTGGATTACAATTGATTACAGCAGTATGAATATTGATAAATGGTTTCTAATTGTACTTAAGGAAGAAGAATGAGGGAGGAAGGGAAGGGAGAGGGGGGAGGGAAGGAAAAGGGATGGTGGGGGGGATGAGAGGAGGGAGAGAAAGACAGAGAGTCACAGAGACAGAGACAGGAGGACACTCTCAAGAACACACTGAAGATTGGTAGGACATCAACTCATTACTTTTAAATACTGGCAATTAAAAAAATGAATTGAGCAGTTTATCTTGCTGTCCTTTATCCATGCTATGTCAGGTAATTACAGACGCCTGGTGTTTAAAGGAATTTGGAATCAGCTAGTTAACGCAGAGAGTAGCACAGTTACAGATTCGCTAGTTCTCAGACACTGGCGCTTAGTGATAGCAAGCAGGTGATGGAGCTTTTAGGTGAGAGATTGATGGAGAGCGTTACACTGGAAGGGACTGGGCCAGCCGATGCCTGGACCCGTGGGCTGCCTCCACCAAAGAATGAAAAGAAAGAGAAGATGATAGATGCTATTCTAGGTTCAAGGAGACTTTAAAACAAGTCAAAGAGCAACAAATATAATGGCCAGGTTTGTTTTGATGTTTATTTGAACAAACTAAAATAAGACAATGGTAGTAAGCATTGAAACACAGATTGAAATTTTACTGCAATAAGAATACTAATGCTAGTTGTGATAATGGTATTGAAGGCGCATAGGCTAATACATTTTAAATGCATGCTGAAATATTTAAGGATGAAATGTCATGATGACTTGAACTTGCTTTAAAATATTGAAGAAAAAAATGAACGGGGTCATGTCAAAGGACTAGACCACTTAAACCCTTATGGGTCTTGTGAGACATCTGAAGATGAACAGCCACTTGCCCTTTAGTTTTTAGGGGAGTTTTCACTAAGGAACTTGCTTTCTGACCTGTATCTTGGCACATTTTTCTACCAGTACATGTATATTTGTTAGAGCCTCTTACATACAGACTTCCCATCCTTGAGCTTTCTGTTCATCCTAAGTGGCTGGCACCAAAATGACTGTGCCTATTAGTCTTTGTAAAATAACACACTTCACTCAGTGACAGGAGAAGAGCGGCAAGAAGCTGTAAGTACCCCATTGGACTTCTAAATAAATGACTTAGCTTTGTCATTTCAAATAAAACAAGATTTTCTGTTTATGGGCCTTGTATCAAGTGCGTCCCAGGTTCTTTCTTTGCTTAAGGCTCAGGCTCCTTTTATGATTCCAAGTTCCTTCTATGCTGCTGTTATTGTGTCTCAGCCAGTTCTGATGCTGAAGGCAGTACATCCCACAACTGACTGTTGGGACAACGGAAACCCTGGAGGCAGGTAGGTATGGAAAACACGAAGGTCTCCACCTTGTAATTATTTGTTCATTTATTGCCCTTTTCAAGTTCTTATTGTGAACATTTTTTGTATTTAAAAAAAATGTGTAATTATCACCAATTACAAAAAGACCAGAGTAGCACCAGAAAAATGAATGGATCCCTTCAGCCTGGGAAGTAGACATTCTCAGTAATATTAGCATTATGGTGCAAGCTCATATCACATGGTAAATTTATATGTATGAGCATACAGTGGAATTCTCTCCACAAAGCCAATGACATGATTTCCTCTTCTGTGCAAACCAGGCTAAGGATGCTCTTCTGTGTCTGCCTTCACCATGGCTGGAGGAAAGGGGAGAATTCAGGAGCCCTTTAACAGAGGAGGTACGTTGAGGTTCCCACTCAGGAAAACCAGGTGACCCAGAGACCTTTCAACACAGACCTTCCAACCAGTTTGCTTTCTTTCTGAAATAAGTCACCAGAGCTAGAGAAGAGCAAACAAAAACATTTAGTAACTTGACACGGGCGCAGCACCTCTGTCTGAGCCTGGGTCCAGGCAGGGGCAGGGTCCAAGGTGAAGCCTTCTCTTCTGATCATTTTTCTTTAAATCCGGACCTGCAAATTATGCAGCCAGCATGACCAAAGATAAAAACTTATACTCTGGCAATATTGGCTAACTCAGTGTGTTTTTAAGGACTGTGTGAGTTCCCTATTCTCCCACACTTCTTTCACCTAGAGTCCCAGTAAGATGTCCTCACATCTATCCCAATCTCCTGGTAAGTGAAGACTTTCGTGGGACATGCCTTTGGTGCTAGTGTCCAATTATAAGTGTGTACCATGTGAATCTTTTTGTTTCTGGGTTAGCTCACTCAGTACTCAGATCTAGCCAATGGACAGGACATTTTCCACAGTTATGTGGAGAGTGGGGACTGACTCTGACATGAACTCTGGTGCCCCATATTTGACCACCTCCCCGTGGTGGGGAGGCTTGGTGACAATCAGAGAAAGGATAAGCAGGCTACCAAGATGAGACTTGATAGCCTATGACCATATAGTGGAGGAGGAAGGAGGTCCTCCTCGGTCACAGACCTAGAGGAGGGGAATAGGGTGAAAGCGGGAGGGAGGGAGGAATGGGAGGATACAAGGGAGGGGGAAAACAATTGAGATGTAATCTGAATAAATTAATTAAATAATAAAAAATTTAAAAAGAACTATGTGAGTGTGTCTGCTTATATACTGTGTATGTTTCTTATGACTAGCTAGCTTCTTTGACTCAGTGATGTTCAGGACATTATCCTGCATTACATCTGTTGGGAGTTTTCTTGTCCTTTCTGCAGAGTGCTGATTATCAGATTTTCATTTGTTTTGAAAACATTTGGAAAGTTTCTAAAACAGATCCCTGGTCTCCATCCTCAGAGCTTTTGTTTCATGGGACAAATTCCCAGAATTTCGAACCTGTTCATGAGTGACACTGCTGCCACTGCTCAGGGGACACACCTGGGCAGCCACTGTTGTGGAGTGCATGCAGCATAGCCCCATCTAGGAGGTGTGCTTGCCTCTAACAGACCTTATGCTTAGGACATGGATCCCTGCTCTGACCCACACTGACCTGGAACCACTAGTCTCTGAGCCTGAGCTTCCAGCTATCTAAAGCGTTATTTATTTACCCTTGATGGTGGCAATTGACTTAAACAATATTTATTAATATCCATGTTAAAGATCGGTCTTCCTGTCATTGAGAATGGCATGATTCTGGCCTCTGCCTCCAGGACTACATGCTGTATCTAGGGAGACAGACGAGACAGACGACTCCAGGGTCATGACAAGTCCCATGACCTGGCACCTGGGAGAGAGAAGTTGGAATGATCAAAATGGCAGGGAGATGCCCCACTTGCAGTACTTACTGAATTTACAGAAACAGCAATAGATATGGAGAGCAGGTGCTGCTAGTCAGAGAAAAAGCTCTGCAGGGCCTGAAGTGTGTGATTGACAGGCTACTGCAAGGATTCTGTACCACAAGAGGAAACAGGAAAGTTGCAGAAACTGGAATAAGAGCGATGCGTGTCTTGACTTGTTCTCATATACCTAACACTTCAGTTCTGGTTTATGAATACGCACTCACCCAGTACTCTATTATCTCCCCACAACACCATGCCTCCAGTCTTCACAAGAGAAAATATGAAGTATTCGGAGCTCCAGAATTTGCCAAAGGCTGCTCACCTAATAACTTGGAACCTCTTTTTTTAAAAAAAATCTTTTATTAATTTATTCATATTACATCTCAATTGTTACCCCATCCCTTGTATCGTCCCTCCCTCCCTCCCATTTTCCCCTTACTCCCCTCCCCTATGTCTGTGACTGAGGGGGACCTCCTCCCCCTGTATATGCTCATAGGGTATCAAGTCTCTTCTTGGTAGCCTGCTATCCTTCCTCTGTGTGCCACCAGGCCTCCCCATCCAGGGGACATGGTCAAATATGGGGCACCAGAGTTTGTGTGAAAGTCAGTCCCCACTCTCCACTCAGCTGTGAAGAGTGTCTTGTCCATTGGCTAGATCTGGGTAGGGGTTTGAAGTTTACTGCACGTATTGTCCTTGGCGGGTGCCATGGTCAAAGCTACCTCTTAACCACCAGTCTCTTCCCCACCCTGTGTCATATTGAGCAGATGAGGTGTGAAACTGTGGGGAGTGGATGAAGTGCTGAGTAAATGGGTATTGTTGACAAGAGCATGGCCATGTCAAGAACCTAAATGCCACAGGCCATGGGGACAGCAAGAGCTTCCCTGCGGCAGGTCAGGCTCAGGGGAATGGCAAGAGCTTCCCTAGGTCAGGCTCAGGGGTACCTGAGTCCGAGTATAGATGTTGACAGTGTGTGCTCAGTCCTGAGGAAGCCTGAGACTGCATCACTACACCGACCCCCTAAGCCAGATCCGTGTTTGGCTGTATGTAATAAGAGTGCTGAGTTTTCAGGCTGCTGATGAATCTCCATCAGAGCGCATGTCATGTGCAATGCCAACGTTCCTGACTGTCGGTCACTCAGTCAGGCCAATACGAAAGCCACGCAGGCTGTAGCATGGTCCAGATCCACAAGATGGATCTATATACAGGCTTTTTTTTCATGGAAGAATATGTCCACTTTGCTTTCAGAGTCAACAGTCTAGTAGGCAAGACAGGCACAAACACGAACACAGAGAAGCGCTTTAGAAGCAGGTGTGCAAGGGCCAGCTAGAGTGCAAGTCTATACCTCAACAAGAGAGAAGAAGCCACGGGAAGGACTTAGAAAGAAAGCCATGCAGTCCTGCTGCCCATGCAGGAGGCTGGCAAAGAAATGGAGGGCTCTTCTACGCAAGGAGACATTCTCAACAGAGCACTGTAACTCAGAACCTGAATGTCATTCTGCATGTTTGAAGCAGAGGGCACATGAGGAAGGACTGCCTGTGATGAAACTGGGAAAGGGAATACTATGGGCCGATGGAGGATACTGCACTGCATGTGAGCTGGTGGAGACTTTATGATAATGAAGGCTGGCATGCTGGCTAGTCCTTATATGAGCTTGACACGAGCCAGAGTCATCTGAGATGGGGGAAACTACAATTGAGAAAATGCCTCTGTAATGTTGGGTTATAGATAGCCAAGGCTGTAGGGCATTTTCTTAACTAGTGGTTGATGAGGGAGGCCTTGCCCATTGTGGGGCCAAGCCTGGATTGATGGTCCTGGCTTATATAGGAAAGCAGACGGATAGTCCACTCATCACTGAAGAGCTGATGGGAACAGATGCAGAGACCCACACCCAAACATTAGGTAGATCTCAGGGAACTCCATGGAAGAGGAAGAGGAAGGATTGTAGGAGCTAGAGGAGTTGAGCACACTATGAGAGCATGGCCCACAGGATCAACTAACAAAGCTCTTAGGGTCACAGAGACTAAAGCACATGGGGTTACACTAGGTTCTCTTCATATATGCTATGGTTGCATAGCTTGGGGTTTTTGTGGGGCGCCTAGCAGTAGGAGTGGTGGTGTCCCTGACTCTTTTGCCTGCTCTTAGGAGCCCTTCACTCCTATTGGATTGCCTCATCGAGTCTTGATATGAGGGCTTTCACCTAGTCTTATTGCATCTCGCCATCCCATATTCAACTGGGCCTACTCTTTTCTGAAGGGAAACAGAAGAGCAGTGGATCTGGGAGAGAGAGACGGTAGGGAGCATGTGCCTGTGTGCGGAGGCTGGGAGGAGTGGAGGGAGGGGAAACGGTGGTTGGGCTGTACTGTATAAGAGAAGAATAAATAAAAAGATAAAAGGAAGGAAAGAAGGAAGGAAGGAAGAAAGGAAGGAAGGAAAAAAGAAAGGAAGGAAGGAAGGCAGCAAGAAAGTGGGCAAACAGGCTGAGCAAGCCACAGAAGCAAGCAGGTAAGAAGCAGTCATTCATGGCCTCTGAATCATCTCCGGCCTCCAGGCTCCTGTCCTGACTTTCTTTAATGTTGATTAGTAATGTAACGTGTAAGCCAAACAGACCCTTTCCTCCCCAGCTTGCTTCTGGTCATGGTGTTTCACGTCAGTGAGAGTGACCCTAACTAAGACAGCTGGAAAAGGCAAAGAAGGAACTCACAGCATCAGGTCTGCCTCAAAAAACAAACAAACAAACAAGACAAACAAACAAACAAAAAAACAGAACTCTAGGAAGGCCAAGAAGATAACTGTCAGTAAAGTGCATGGCATGCAAGCAGGAGGAATCTGAGTTCGCTTTGTAGTCCACAGGTAAAGAAGTTGGCTGTGGTGATATGCACTAGCAATCTCCGCGCTGGGAAGGCAGATCGCTGGTGCTTGCTGGCCAGCCAGCTTAGCTGATCAGTGAGCTCAAAGTTCACTTAGAGACTCTGAAAAAGGAAAGTGCAGAGTAACAGAGGAAGATATTTAGCCTGCCTCCACATGTGTACACACATGCATGTGTCCCATTACACACACACACACACACACACACACACACACACACAACACAGAGAGAGAGAGAGAGAGAGAGATCTAAGAATGTAGCACCAGGGATGGCTTAGAAATTGCAAGCAGGCCAGCTAAGAATTATTATCATTGTGATGGAAAAATTTAATTAATATTTAGAATCAATAGATAATTTTCCTCCAAGCTTCTGGACAGAATACCAGAAGTGATTGATAGATTCTGAGTTAAACACTTGTAAGCAAACTGTAACATCGATTCATCTCTGCCTGTTATATTTATTTTCCACAAAACAAAGACAGTCATGAAAAATGTCATTCCAGTGTGATTTTTTCATTTTAAACCACAGTATCACCATGAAGAAAAAGAATATAACAGACCAAAGCTACAAAAGACATTTCAAAATTATAGACTTGTAATAAGTAGAATTGGTTATGAAAACAAATTGCTTCAGCTTAATTGATCCTCTATGAGAATTGGGAGACCTTCAGAGGACTATGTGTAAGAATGATTACTTGATGACGCTTCGGTAAACAGCTACAGAACTGACTACAGCTGCTGAGCTCCCAGGAGTGGGCTTTAAAAGCGTAGATCTTGACGTGAACCATGACTCTGCTGCCAGCAATGGCGGAGGCAGCTACTATGCCAGTCTCCACTGTAGACCTGGCGTTTGGTTTTTCTATCTCATTTAGACCATATAGGTGTATATAAACATATTATCCCTTATCTGAAGTGTTGGTGGCCAGAGGATTTTAGAATTCAGACTTGTGTGATTTTGGAGTGTGTGTGTGTGTGTGTGTGTGTGTGTGTGTGTGTGTGTGTATGCGTGCATGCACATGCCTACCTACCTTTTGGTGAATGGGGCCAAAGTCTAAGCACGCAGTTCACGCCTGTTTCATGTATACAGCTGGCATGTGGTCTGAAGTTGATTTTATATACTACAAACATCTGTGTTCCAACTACAGATGACCGTAGAATGTCAGGTATGGAGGTGTTCCCCTTGCTGGTGTCAAGTCATTCTCTAAAACTGTTGGGCTTTGAACATTCTGGACTTTCTATTTCCAGCTCAGAGCTGCTTAGCCTCTGCCAACTCGGAAGCGGGCACCATAACAATATTAAAGCATCAGTGATCTAGCCAACATTACTGAGTAAGCAACAGCAAGCTCTCAGACCCCACACGAATATTACCAAGCAGCATATGTTCTCAGACATAACTTAAACCTGTCCCTCACATTGGAAAATAATAGACAGTCAATCTTCAATAAATGTTTGGGGTTTTGTTTTGTTTTGTTGTATCCTATACTGTTTGCTTTACAGTTGACAACAGATGAAAATGAGGTGTAACTAATACAACACCTTATATATAAAAAGAAGATTGTAAAATCCAAAGCTCTTAATGTCAAGAGACAGAAAAGAGACACTCAGCATTTGGAGTTGATGTGCAGAGTTGCAATACTGAGGCTAAAGAGAAAGAAAAATGGAACAAGAACTTGTACATCCACAGGAATGACAGGAGCGGAATGACAAGAGGAAGGCTGCTGTGTGACAGGGATAGCAGCCAAGTGTGGGCAAGTAACCATCTCAACCAGGGTGAGGAGGGAGAGCTCGAAGAAGCTACAGAAGTAACCCTCTAGTTGCCATGGTAACTAAATACATCATCATATCCTTAGGATAGCAGGGAATGACCCTATGAAAATGTCAAGTCAATTTCCAGTCACAGAGGCTCTTGTGAACCACCTCCAACTCTGACCTGGAGGAAAGATCTTGCCCTGTGGTGCTTACACAGCAAGGATAAGAAAGAGACTTACAGTGTTTTACTGGGCTTAGGGTGGGCCTGTGTGCTGGACATCTGTAACCTCCAAAGGCACAGTTTTATAACTTAGCTGTGCATAGGTGAAAATGCTCTCCACCCACAGTACCTTGGCATATCCCACCCTTGTATAGAAAAATCCTCAGAGACATGCTAGACAGGCAAGGTTTCTAAGCCATTCATTATAATAAGGTCAATTTTGATTTCTTCTAATAATTGTATACACTGGGCAGTTATTAACTAAGAGAGATGGATCTACCTGGAAATGGTTTTCTAGTATTAAAACAAAGTTTTAAATGTTATGGATGAAGTTAACATGTTCATTTATTTAGATATTTAGTTAAATATTCATAGATTCAGACCTTGGCCCTGTTCACGGTTTGAAATCAGTTTCTCTGCATATTTCCTGCTTGTAGTATGTGTGTGTGAGGCATGGGACGTTCCCAGGCACTGGGACAAGATGAACGGCTGTCCTCTGTGCTTGGAGTTAGCTTTTGGTGAAGCACTTCAGCACCCTGTGTCAGCCTTCAGGTGGGAAGCATGGACAAGAGCCAGATGCTCTTGCAAAAGTTTTGAAATAAGTTTAAATTCTGAACAAAATTCTTGCATTTTACCAAGTGCAAGAACCTGGGCTTCTGCTTACATTTCACAGTGGCCCTGATTTTCAAGGCTTCACACTTGGGGGCCATTTTGTCTGAAACAGCAATTTACATTTAT
Organism: Acomys russatus; assembly: GCF_903995435.1. Classification (NCBI taxonomy): domain Eukaryota; kingdom Metazoa; phylum Chordata; class Mammalia; order Rodentia; family Muridae; genus Acomys; species Acomys russatus. The sequence goes on along the minus strand of NC_067151.1, from coordinate 12,877,784 downwards.
TATGAATTTCTAACCCTGTTTTGTTTCTATTTTAGCCCTCCATCAGCGATCTAACATCACTTCAAGTCAGTATGCTTTCACTGATTCTTCTTTCACTCTGTGGGTTACTGTCTACGTTGATGCTGGTGTTTTTCCAGATAGCGGCAGGCGAGTCCCTCAGCATGCTTCTCGGGTCCCCTTGTCATCTGTCCTCATATCTAAGGAACTCTTGATCCTTTTCATGTGGAAGAGTCAGAGACCGAAGACGTCAGTGTTGGTTGTGTTGTTGCCGGCAGATCACCTTCTTTAAACCTTCTTTAAACGAATGAAGCTGGAGGGCACTGCCAGCCCAGCGTGCAGGCTGAGTTCCCAGAGCAAACCAGATTTCACTGGCCTCTTCAGGAATATATTGACTTCATCACTCAACTATACATGATTTTTTTTAAAGGCCCAGAATTCCTATACTTTCGTTTTAAAAAAATTCAAAGAGTTCAGTAATTGTTCCAGTGTTTGTTTCCATTAGAAGAAGATGTAGAGTGAGCCGTGTTCATGTTACTTAGCTGGGTTGGTCTGTGGCCTTAACCCTCCTCCAGACTCATTGCCAATGGCAAAGGCTGCAGTACTCCCCGCAGTCTCCAGCTTCGACATTTCTTCCTAGTGTTTTTTCTCACTCTCCATTTTAAGTCTGCCCAACACTCTCGGGGCATTCTTCCCTTTTCTATGCAAAGTGGTTTCATCGTAAGTGGTGTCATGGCACCAACAGATCTTTCTCATGCCCTCTCATTGCCTCTACACAAGGAGTAAGGACTTGACAGATTGGTACTTCCCGAAGGAATGGGTCATGTTTAGTAGTTGCTTCAGGCCGTTAGGAAAAGGAGCAGTCATAGGGAGTTCCCTTGCTTGGCATCTTCCCACTCTGTCCCACCCTTTCCAGCTTCATGGAAGAAGATGTTTTGAGCTAGCTGAGATTCATTTCTAAACATTTAATAGGCGCTTACTGAATGTCTTCTGGGTTCTGATATACAGAGCTTATCCCAGGATGCAAGATCCAGTGCAGAACATATCATCCAGAGACACAGAAATCTACTGGATTTGCTCCAAGCCCCAGCAGGGACCAAATGTATGTGCTTCTGCACACATCTGTTTTACAAGATAAAAGTTCCTGAGTGATGAGCAGTGCATTTCCGTGTTCACTTTGAAAGACATCTCTAATGAGTTTACCTTCCCTTCAATAGTTAAATTCAAAAACCAAATTTCTCACCTGAGGAAGCTGTGTATTAGGTGTGTGAAAACCCGTTATTGTCCGCTCACGGTGTAAATAACTGCAAATAATTTTTAAGGAGGATCTGAAGCTCTGTGACCTCCTAAACCAGACCATCTGAATGAAAGTCACGTGACCAGAGATGCTATAAAGTTTTCATTATGTGCTGGGTGAAGCTGAGAAGACACAGCCACCTGAACAACAGGGCCCACCCTTTCACGAGGCTCTCAAGAAGGAGCACAGTCACCAAGTGCTCTGTCACATGCTTTCTCTTTCTGTTTCTGGCACCCACCAGTCCTGCACCATCTGTCTTTGCATCAGCATCAAAGCAGCCCTGTTGGGGTCAATTCTTATCATTCTCTTGATAAAGTTCCTTTATTTCACCTTAACCCACAGGGGAGGTGGGACTGGATCACAATTATACATAAAAATTTAGATAAAGAAGGATGCAGAAGGAAATGTTGTACCAGGAAGCACAGGACCCTGAAAGCCTCCTTCCTGCCTCCTAGCTCCCGAGGAAGGGAGGTGTAGGGTAAATCCAACAGCTGCATCTTGTTTTTTATTAGTGTACCTAACTGTGCGAGACACTGGTTTTCATCTGTGTGCAGTTGTAATCACACCCTTATACTTTCGAATTAGAATCATCTGAGAGAAAACAGGTAGTTTGTCTTTTTCGGAAGGACCCATTTTGCACTATGATACTCAGTGTCCTACCCCCACCACCACCACTCCCCGCTACCCCCACCCGCCACCACCCCCCACCGCCCATCACTGCCTGCAAATGTCCTTTCTTCTTAATTCCTGAATAAGTTGCCATTGTGTGAGAAATATGTATATGCCACATTTTCTTTATCCATCCATTGCTGGGCATCTAGGCTGCCCATGACTTACCTGTTTAAAATAGCCCAGTGGTAAACACAGTATACATATCACTGTCTTCATCACGGTTTTTTCATTTTCAGGTTAGATTTTTGAGGATTTAAAATGTAGACAATGAGATAATGAGGCTCCTTACACAAGACTTGTTGCATAGTGAGCATTAGTGATATGTAGCTGTTGTGTGGGTTCCTTATCTCCTCTCTAACACCAGGCTAGTACTGTGTATAAGTGCCTGTTCTGTGGGCCATGAGCTATATCCAACACTTAGATGCTCTTCTTGTTGTGTATAGGGCATGGGGGAAGGCTGGATAGGAAGGCTGCCAGGAAAGGAGGAAGAAAACCAACCGCAGATGCTGAACAGAGGGCAGAACAGGATATCAAGAGTTAGAGCATAGTTTATGGGATCTATCACCCAAGATAATTTAATCATCCAACCTAGTCTAATGGTAATGAGGGTCAGATATAGGGACAACATGGAGCAAAAAAGCAGGGATAAAGATCACAGACTCTGGGAGCAGGTTCTATTGTTAGAACCATACACGGATGCCTCACAAGTCATATCTTTTCAGGCGAGAGTCAAAATTCATTCCAAGAAACATTTGGGCAATACTTGAGACTTGGTAAAGACTACCATGAAAACTATAGGACCTCGATCTCTCGAAAGTCTACATTGAGAGTCCCCAAAAGATATAAACCAAAGAAGAACTACTTAGCAGGACCCTTAGAGAGAGGAGCCTGGATTTCCTTCAGTAGGGTTCTTTCTATAAGGCTAGCACTAGAGAAATAATACATGTTTATGTACTGAATTGGGTTGTCAGATCAGCCTAGTTGAATCAGAAACTTTATCTAGGGACAACTTTATTAATGATTTTATACCTAAAAATAACCAAGAGAAACCTGGACTAGCCCATGGACCTTGCCAGGTCTTTCCTTTGTTTGGCATCTGATTTTCAATGAAGTGTGTGATGATGTTATACACAGAGGTAAAGCTGTTTGGGCTACCAAACACACCCATTTACACTGAGATGGTTGAGTGTGTAAATGACACCATAAAGGAAGCCATGTGTACAAATCCTCAGATTCAGGTATGGTTAGCCACAAACAATGTTATAGTGGGTGCCTTCCGCTACACACAGGAGCTCCCCTGTCAGTAAATACCTTGAGTCTACCTGATAGGCGTGTTTGAAAGAATGTGTGGTCAGTCATCATTTTTCCTCTTAATTGTGACTCCTTCCAGTGAGTGAGAATGGATGGAAGCCTAGGTAACTATTTAACTCCTGAATGACAAAACCTAGTGCATTGGATCTGAGTCAAATTACTTCCTTCCTGAAACCTGAATTAGTCTGGGAACTTGCTGTTTCCGCTGAACTAGGGAAAACCCAAGCAACTCTGATTCAGTCAGTGAGTAAGAACACGGCACATGGCTAATGTTTAAAGGGGGAAGTGAGACATGGTTGCTGAGATGTGCCTGGAAAGGAAAAGCAGTGAGTGGATAACCTAAGCAGACTGTGTGGCTTCAGCACACATTTTATTACCTTCCCTTTCCTCCATTCAACCCCTCTAATGGGCCCCTCACTCTTTCAAATTCATGGCTTCTTTTTCTTTTCTTTTCTTTAGGGAGGGGGTTTGAGACAAGGTTTCTCTGTGTAGCCTTGGCTGTCCTAGACTCACTTGTAGACCAGGCTGGCCTCAAACTCACAGAGATCTGCCCGCCTGTACCTCCCGAGTGCTGGGATTAAAGGTGTGCTCCACCACGCCAGGCAGCTTCTTTTTCTTTAATTGTTGGTACCTCTGTATAGCCTACTCAGTCATATGTACATGACTTCAGGGTTGAGCACTTAGGGTTGGATGACTAATTGTAGGGCTCTTACCCTGAGAAGACTCTTCCTCTCACTCTTAACCTTTTCTAGTTGTCCACAGTACTTTGTGTAGAGTTGAGGCCTTGTGAGCTTCCCCCTTCCATGTTAGCATGTCCATTGGTACTCTTGTTGTCCATGTCCTCTTTAGACAGCAATATTGATCAGACATCATGAATATAGCCTCTATGACATTTCTAGAAGACACAATCTCACAGCAAACATCCTGTTTGCTTGGCTCTTTTGTTTATTTTTATTCACTTTACATTCCCAGCCTCATCCCTCCTCTCCTCCCAGCCCCACTTTGCCTCCCTCTTCCTCCTCCCCTCCCCCATTCCTCAGAAAAGGGGAGCCCCACTTCCCATCCACCGTAGCTCATCAAGTCACATCAGGACTGAGCATGTCTTCTTCCCCTGTGGCCTGGAAAGGCAGTCCCACCAAGAGGAATGATAAAAAAAAATCAGGCAGCAGAGTCCACATCACAGACAGTCCCTGCTTTTCTTACCAGGGGACCCACATCAAGCCTGAGCTGCCCATTGGATACATCTGTGTAGGGGGCCTAGGTCCCGTCTATGCTTGGTCTTTGGTTGGGGATTCAGTCTCCACAAGGCCCTCTGGGCTCTGGATAGTTGGCTTTGTTGGTCTTCTTGTGGAGCTCATATCATCCCCAAGTCCTTTTCTCCTTCCCACCCCACTTTCCCATAAGACTCCCTACACATCACCTGAAGTTTGGCTGTGAGTCTCAGCATCTGTTTTGAACCACTGCTTGGTGGAGCCCCTCAGAGGACAGCTCTCCTAGGCTCCTTTCTGTAAGCATAGCAGAGTATCATTAACAGTGTCAGTTCTTGGTTTTCTCCTATGGGTTGGGTCTTGGGTTGGGTCAGGTGTTGATTGGACATTCCTTTCATCTGTGTTCTATCTTTATCCATGCATATCTTGTTGGCAGGGTAAATTTTGGGTTGAAGTTTTTGTGGATGGTTTGATGTTCCCCTCTGGCTCTCACATCCTTTTCCACAATGATCCTTGAGCCTTAGGTGAAGTAGTTGTGTTGTAGATGTATTCATTGGGACTGGGTACCATACAATCTCTTATTCTCCACATTTTTACTGGTGCGGCTTTCTATAACGATCTCCATTTGTTGTGAAGAAAGGTTCCCTGATGAAGGATGGGAAGTTCATTTATCTGTGAAGATAAGGTTAAACTTTGGAGTGTAGTTAGGCATCATGCTGGTTTAATAAGGTGGTAGTTGATGGTTCTCCTCCGAGGCGACCCCATTTGCTCCAAGTAGTTGCATAGGTTGTCAACACTGGGTATGGTTTTCCTCTTGTTGGGCAGACCTTAACTCCAACTAGAGTGCTGTTGGTCACTGCCAAGCTAGATTGCCACTACTGGACCCTTAAGCTGGTCATTGCTGTTCAAAGGTATCACAACTGGACAGGATGATTGTTTGTCCCCTTCTTTAAAAGTTTCCTTGGCACTTTTTGGTGCCAATAAAAACTAGTTCTTAGGGAAGAGGCTTTCAGATAAGTTCCATATGAGCAGTCTCTGGGCTCGGTGTCTCAAACGCATGGTATCTACAGCAATAGGGATTTTCCCTTAACCTCTTGAAGCCAGACAAAAACAATAGCAATAGCCTATAGTGTTTTGGGAGTCTCTTGGACGGCCCTGACCCACGATGAAATAGGGAGTTCTCATGCCTGGTGTTGGGGTTTTTATTAGGTAGTCTCTGTAGCTCTTGGCTTTCCAAGATGGGACAATTCCATTTAAAATATATAAGTATATGTATGAACAAACTTATATGCTTTGTTTGTAATTTTAGGTAGGTAGATAGTATGCCCTATGATTCTTTTAGACATCCTTATTGTTATTTTACCCTCCTTCTGTATTCGTCTCCCTTCTCCCTAGCTAAAGGTCCTTCTGTTTTTCCAATTTTCCCGTTTAGATCACTTCCCCCCCCCTTCAATTTCCATCTCTATCATTCCCCAACTCTCCACAGTGGTCCCTTTTGGCTTTCCAGTTTCTGAAATTACCCCATAAATATGTACTCACATGGGAAGGTTTGGAATTGGAGTCTCTAATAATAGAGAACATGTATGACATTTGTCTCTTTGGCCTTTGTTACCTCACTCAAAGTGATCGTTCTAGTTCTATCCATTGGCTTGCAAGTTTTATGATTTCATTTTCCCCTTTATAACTGTTAGTATTTCATTATGTATATGTGCCACAGTCTCACTCATTTGTAATTGGAGGGCATCTAGACTGTTTATCTTCTATCTGTTGTGAATAGAGCAGGAATGAGCAGCTGAGCAAGCACCCGTAAGGTCCGATGCTGATACTCTTGGGCATGCACCGAGGAGCAGGGTAACTAACTGGTCCTATGGTAGATTTGTCTTTAGATTTTTAAAGCTTTTCTACCTTCGTTTCTAGAGTGGTTGGAATCCCACTAAAAGTAGATGAGGCTTCCCTTTTCCCCTCAACATTTGCTGTCAGTTGTTTTGTTGATCTTTACCATTCTGACTGGGGTAAAAGGAAATCTCAAAGTTGTTTTTATTTGTGTTACCCAAATTTTGAGTGCAATGGAAAATTTTTTGAGATATTTCTTAGCCATTTTTTTTTCTTCTTATGAGAACTCTCTGTTTAGGTCCCAGTCCCTTTTTTTTTTTTTTTTTTTTTTGTCTCTTGCAAGCTTTATTTATACACAAAATCATTTCCCCAGAAACTTTAAGTATTGATTATATAGCTTTAGTCTTCCTTGGTTACATAAGAATATAAAAACAAGAGAAACAGAGCAAGCAAACAGCAAATTTAGTAAGAACTAAAAGTTAACATTATGATAAATAAGTTTTTTTCATTTTTAAAAATTATTTTATTTTTGTACATATGCATTTATATTATTACACATATATACAATAGATTACCTATGGCAAGAAGAACTGTGACACAATCAGGAATTATATAAATGTTACATTCTTAGTGTTTTGGCTATTTGTATTTGATAACCTTCAAGAAGACATCTTTCCTATCTTGGTGCATCTAAATTTCTGAATTTAAATCAATCTCCATCACATATTGTCATTATCAACTTAGAACACCTATCTAGACCTAAAAACATCTTAACCCCTAAACAATTAAGCTTCATTGTAAAACTAGGCTACCTGGTCTTCAACTCCCTCTGAGACTTGAGAAGGAGTAAACTTGATTACCTGAGTATCCAGGCCCAATTTTTTAATAGGTCATTTGTTTTTTTGTTTTGTTTTGTTTTGACTCTTTGTATCTTGAGTTCTTTATATATTCTAGATATTAATTCTGTGTCATATTAATAGCTTATAAATACTCTTTCCCATTCTGTGTACTTCATCTTCGCTTGATTGATTGCTTCTTTAGCTGTGTAGAAGCTTTTTAGCTTCATGAGATCAGTTGTTTACCAACTGTTGACCTCAATCCATGGGCAAATGGGGTCCTAGTCAGGAAGTCCTCTCCTGCCCTAGCTCGTGTAGGGTACTGACTGTATTATTGCAGTTTCAGTGTGTGAGGTTTCACATTTAGGTGGTTGGGGTTAGTTTTGAACAAGGTGATATATACAGGTCTATTTCATCCTTCTGCATGTGAACGCCCAGTCAATTCATTATTTCCCACCATAGTCACACTTAAATCTAGAGGTGCAATTCTCTGATCACTTAGGTTTTCTTAATCCACTCAAGGTGGCAATCGAGGTTAAGTTACTTGAGAACTGTGTCACACATATATTAACCTAAACAAATTTATCTCCTTATAGGTTAAAGAATTCATATTTTTTCCCTTTTTTATAGCCTTGGGACTAATGAGGAAACAACAAACAGAGATCCAGCAACACACCTGATTGGGAAAGGTGTGGAGAGAGAAGGCAGCTAGACAAGGGGTAGATCATAACACTAAGAGTTATTGCCATGAACCCTGCTGACCTGGCCTGGTCCAGCAGGACAGGGTGTGATGACACAGAATCAGAAAGAGCAGTTAGAGTACCAAGTCTGGGAAATCATGATGTCAGCAGAGAAGTAACTGCAGCTTCCAAGCCTCCTGGCAAATTCTGTGAGCACCGAGTCATCTGCTATCTCAAAACATTTCCTCTCCTGCTGGTATGCAGAATATAAACCTGCTCTATTGTTTCCTCCATTTCCTTAACTTTTACTCATCTTCCTGGCAAATTTTATTTTAAGAGTACACAAGTTGTATTCAATGCATTTTTTTTTTTGTTAACTTCATGTGCAAATCTAAGGGACTTTGGGAAAGTATTTGTCATGTTTCATCACTGCTAATGGCTGTATCTATAATCATGATTATTTCACTTTTAGCTTAGAGACTTTCTAGTAGTTTAGAAATAATACTAGAGTTAGAAAAATAGGAGAAATAATATTACCTGCCATTGAAAGGGAATTAAACTGAATTAAAATAAAGGTTCTTGAGTAGTTTGAACTAGTTTTTTAGAGAAATGTCTGAAAACTTGCTCATTATTTAATAAGCATTATTTATGTATTTCTAACCTGCTAAAAATCTAAGGAAAATCTTAGTCTTTTTACTCATATTCTGGTTTCTCCCTATACTTGTCAGATTTTAACATAGGAAACAGTTTTTGCCATAAATATACCACAGTTGGTTCTCTCCTCAGGAGTCAGGGCAGAAGCCTCTGCTGGCACTCCGTGTCTGCTCCTCCCACGCAGTGCACACTGGTCTTTCCTCTTACACCCTTTATGTTCATAAGCGCAGTCCCATTATTACATTCTGGTCCAGACTCAGGGACCAACTCTGTTATAAATCCTGAGAGTCACAGCCTGGACTTTTTACCTGGGAGACAGACCTACTATACAAAGGGCACTGCACAGGATGGCAAGCTATCCTCCATGGTACCTGGAGTGTTGGAATCCTATTTAAAGCAGTTGTAAGTTCAAATTTATATGCTGACTATTTACATATTTGCCTCAAAAAATCGTAGGATAGAAATCAAGCCTTTAACACATAGACTCGAGAAAATTTGAAATAATTATGTTTCAGAGTTGTAAGTAACATGCTAGAAGGAGACGTTGTCATTTCTCTTTAGTTTCCAGGAAAGTGATGGCACAGAGGACTCCCACCCCGCTTCATACTCCAAGAGCTTGTCAGGGTGTGTGCTGGGTAGCAGTCGTCTCTGACACCGAAACGTTCCATCCTACCGAAAGCTCCTTAAGACAGAAAATAAACTTAAAGTAGCTCCAGGAAGCCCCTGAAACTAAACAGATTCTCTAGGAGAGTATAGAGGAAGAGTAAATAATAGAGACTTCTGAGAGGTGCCCTCAGAGTCAAGCCGCCTGGAAACTAGCTGGAGAGTCTTAGAAGAGGCTCGGATCAACTAAAGGGTGGACTCTAAGCAGCTGAGCTGCCTGCAGGTCCTGCAGTGTGCTCCAGATTCCAGCTGTCACCTGCACTGGGGTGGGCCTTGGTGATGCATCTGTCTTTGAGGTTATTTCTGTTCCTGCAAGTAATCCCAATAAAATTCATGGCTCTGCACGTCTAATGCTGTGACCCATACTTTGGTCTGCTGTGGAATCCCTATCTGGGGATGCTCAGCATGTGTGCGATATGTCTCCCCAGGAAGACATTATCATAAAACATTGTGTTTTATGGATGTAGGACAATCATGGAGGGACCAGATTTCTAGCCTTTGCTTAGCTAGGAAAAAACTTCAGTGCCATTTTTTGAGTCAGGAATGCTTAAAAACATTTTTAAAATAATTAATCTCTGAGTTTCCTCCCACACAGGCTCAATATTGACACTGAGATATTTATGAGTTTTGAGTTTTATATGCCAGACAAGAGTTTTCAGTTATATAAGATTTAAGATATGTGTATCTATTTGTTGAGAATTTCATAAATGTATATAATGAATTTTGATCACATTCATACTTCACTACCTATCTCCAACTCCTGGGTCTGTATGACATATCAGATACACTATTTTATATTATTTAAACCAAATAACCCTCTAAGTTCAATTAATGCTGTCTATAGACTCATAGGTGTGGGTCCATCTACTGGAACATGGAAGACCTCCCAGGAACCATGTCCTCTAAGATCCTCTTTTCCTTAGCAACCATTCACTGCTAATAGCTCCTCAGGTAGGACTGGGGGTTCATGTGACTCTCCATTATCTATGCTGGGGTGTTAACTGGCTTGATCTTATACAGGTGTAGGCAAGCGAAGACAACTGTGATGTCCAGAAGACACCGTTGCCTTCCAGCACTTCCTCACTTCTGGTTCTTATTGTAAGTGTTACAGCTTTGAAGGAAAAGGATCCTGCAAGATGGGAGCCAAGGAGTGCTGTAAAAGTCACACTGCCCAACAAACCTCACGCAAGAAACTTAGGGGAAAGACACAAGAAGGGAGCTGCGTGTGCTCAGGAGGGAAGCAGCAAAGAACTGTGCAGGGGACAGGCCTTATGTAGTTTTGTGGGGGGTGGGGTGGGCACAGCTTTCCAAGGTGGTCTGGGATTGGTGGGATTTTGTGGTCTGATCTTGGGGCAAGCTCAAAGATTGGTAGGATAGCAAACTCAGGAGTTGGTCGAATTTCAAGATCAGGGATTAGTGGGTTTTCAGAAACTAGAAGTGAGTTCAGCCTTTTTACCCAATGCTTAGAATCTTTCATCTCTCCTGTGATCTTTCCTGAGCCCTAGGGGAAGGGGTGTGATATAGATCCCCCGTGTGTGGTTTAGAACTGTTTAGACACACATTTTCTACACTTTGACCAGCTGTGACTTTCTGCCTAAAGAAACATCTCTAATGAGATCTGAGAGCTACACTTAGGAATTTAGAGTGTAATTTGGTTCTCTGTACATTTAGAAAAGTATTAGTAGTAGGTTCATCCCTAAGGCCTATGAGAGCCTTAGCTACAATATCTAAGTCTGATTCACTATACCAGGCATGAGTTCACTCATGTGGAGTGGGCCTGAACTTCAGCTAGTGTTGGTTATCCTTGTAGCATTGGTGCCACCATTGCACGCAGGGACACTTCTTGCTGAGTATGACTGCTCATGGCCTTTCTATTCCAGCAGCCTTCGTAGCACCTCCCAGCACTCTAACTGCGAGCCAGCAGAGAGGAAGCTTCCATTTGCTACCAGCTTGATTTCTCCACATCACGTGACAAAACATCTTCAGCAGTAGAGGCTTAGTTCTTTTAGCAACCAAAAGCGTTGGCAATAGCCTGTGTTGTTGTGAGTGTGTCAGGGATACTGTTGTGACCATCATTCAAGAGAAAGTATCCCATGGCTATCCTGGGCATTTTACATAACAACCTATGGCCTTGGGGGGGGGGGCAGTTATCTTTGTGTAAGTAACTCTACCATTTGTACATTTTATATATACATATGTGCATATTTTATATAAAATGTAAATTTTATACATCTTAAAATATTTAATTTATTTTCAATTATGTACTTATGTGTACATGGGTATATGTGCGTAGTGCATGTGCCAGCTGAAGTCAGAGGCATTAGATCCCCTGGCTTGCTTCTCACCTTATACACTCCAAGCTGTGATGCTGCTCTGAGGCTTTTTGTTTTGTTTGCTTCTTTGTTTCTTTCTTTCTTTGGTTGGTTGGTTTGGTCTTTCAAGACAGGGTTTTTCTGTGTAGCTTTGGCTGACCTAGAACTTGCTTTGTAGAGCAGGCCGGTCTCAAACTCAGAGATCTGCTTGCCTCTGCTTCCTGAGTGATGAGATTAAAGGTGTGCGCCACCACCATCCAGCTGTTGTGATGTTTTTACAGGTATGCTAGTGTTTACAAAGCTACTCATTCTGAAATTGCCTTTCTTACCTTGAAGATATTATAGCTGCTTTTAATACGCTGTGTCCCTTCCTTTCCTCTTCATTCTTCCTCGCTTCCCTTCCCCTTTTCCTTCCATCCAACAAAGGATTTGGGAAGGGGTTTATTTATTTATTTTATTTTTTTTAGCACAAATATTCTAGTTACATTTCTGTTGCTGTGACTTGACCAAAAACAACCTACGGGAAAAAAGGTTTCATTTGGCCTGACACCTCCAGGTCATGTTGCGTCACTGAGGGACGTCAGGGAAGAAAGTCAAGCAGGAGCTTCTAGCAGAAGCCACAGCAGAGTGTTGCTGCCTGGCTCCCTCACAGGCTCGTGGCCAGCTAGCTTGCTCACACAGCCCAGGAGCTCCTGTCTATGGAATAGTGCCGCCCACAGAGGGATGTGCCCTCCCACATTCCCTAACAGTCACGGCAATCCCCACCACACAATCGAATCTAGCCATTTTTTCAATCAAGGCTTTCCTTTCAGATGACCCTAGCCTCTGTCAAATTGACAATTAAAGCTAATCAGAACGACAAACTTTTACATGGCACAAATAATAAAACATGCAATGTCTTCTTCAACACAAACACTCCCTTATTCAAAGTAGATATGGAACTTATCAGGCTTCATAGAAACAGTTCAGTTTTAAATTTTATTCTGGCTTTATAGTGCAAATGGGTACTGTACACATTTCTATGCACTTTCCTCTAACACTTTTGCTTTCCAGTTCTAGTTCCTTTGGATTTTTTTCCCAGGGGTCCCTGCAAATGCCATGCTCAGCAGAATAACAACCCAATCTCAGTGAAGCAAGAAGAAAATCTGGTCCAACCCAACTGGACAGCCAGTGTTGGTTCAAACTTCTAGAGTCTGACGCGGGGTAGTTTATTTTAGGCACACTCAAGCACAGCACCATTTTGGGGAAAAAAGTTTCTTGATGACGAGTAACTCAGTTCCATGTGTGCAGCAAACCTGCTCCCCTTCAGGCTCTTTACAAAGTCCACGTGACCTCTTCCATAAGGACGGGTTGAACTGGCTTAAGATAACAGTGCCCAAGTGTGAAGGATAAGGATAAGAGTCTGTGTGCGTGCAGAGTGGCCTGGCCCACAGACAGCATGGAGGGTGCCTAAACTATTACATACGGTATATACAACATCTTCCATAAGGATAGATTTTACTGATAGATAAATGCACAGGGACCAACTCTGGAGTAAACATAATGGAGGACGCAGATGTGACCTTGACCTACAGACGGCAGGGATCATGAGGTGACTAGCTACATGCATTCCTAGAATCCAGGACAGAAAACAGATATACATCCCTTCCGTTGATGAAATAACTGGGCATGTTTAACAATCTTGGTTTCCCAAGTGCTTATCTGTTGAGCACAGGACCTCATGACCTGTTGATAAACTGGCGTGCCACTGTAATAAAGATAAGGCCCAAATATACTCTTTGTGTAGCCCTGCAGAGGTAGGCTATAACCATACATATATGAAGTGAATATATATAATACACATGAAAAAATATAAATATATATGTATATTTATAATGAAATAAAATGTATACCCTGTACTATTGTTGTCTAGGATCATAGAACATGGTTGAATAGCTAAATATCCCCAAAGTGAATTCACAGAAAAGTGTTGACTCAGCAGCCACGTGATGTTCCAACAATGGCCATTATAAAGAAGGTTCTAACTGACCTTTGAGACCCTAGACATCTGCCTGACCAGCCTGAGACTCTGGATGATACCACATGGTTCAAGTTGAACAGCAAGGTGAATGGCTGGAAGTGAACTCCTTGTTATTCTGGGACCCTGGGTCCTTCTGGCATCCACTGGGCCTCAAGAAGTGGAGGAAGGAAGGGGACTTTGGAGACAGAGTAGTTTAGGGCTGTCACTTGGAGTGTTATGCCTCCATATCCAAGGAGTTGCCCTGCAGTAAGAACCCAAGAAGCTAACCCTATTGAATGTCTCTGCTTGCCGCTCTCCAGGGTGTGTATTCTCCCACCTTCTTGCCAGTGCTGCCCATACCACCATGTAGAACAGCTGAGAGGGCTGTTGCCTGCGTCTTCCTGTCCACACATGCTTTTACTACCTCTAATCTGCAGCTTCCCCCCCCCCCCCCCCCCCCCGCCCACCACCACCACCACAAACTCAGGCTCTCCTCTTCTGCAACTTCTTCTAGCAAACCATGAACCCAAGGGTACCTGCTGGAGGCTCTGGGATTCAAGGGCTCCTAAGTAAAATATTTTGAAGCGGGGTTATGAGATATGAAATGCTGCAGTAATATTCCCAACAGTCATTGCTCGGCTTAACATTTGCAAAACACTCCCAGATCTCGTTTTCCTTGCTATAGGAAGGATGCTATGGATGTCCACTCAGATGTTGTAGAAGGAGAGTCTGAGTGTTTGTTAGTGGGAGTGAGTGTTTGTTAGTGGGAGTGAGTGTTTGTTAGTGGGAGTGAGTGTTAGTGGGAGTGAGTGTTAGTGGGAGTGAGTGTTAGTGGGAGTGAGTGTTTGTTAGTGGGAGTGAGTGTTAGTGGGAGTGAGTGTTAGTGGGAGTGAGTGTTAGTGGGAGTGAGTGTTAGTGGGAGTGAGTGTTAGTGGGAGTGAGTGTTAGTGGGAGTGAGTGTTAGTGGGAGTGAGTGTTTGTTAGTGGGAGTGAGTGTTAGTGGGAGTGAGTGTTTGTTAGTGGGAGTGAGTGTTTGTTAGTGGGAGTGAGTGTTTGTTAGTGGGAGTGAGTGTTTGTTAGTGGGAGTGAGTGTTTGTTAGTGGGAGTGAGTGTTTGTTAGTGGGAGTGAGTGTTAGTGGGAGTGAGTGTTTGTTAGTGGGAGTGAGTGTTTGTTAGTGGGAGTGAGTGTTTGTTAGTGGGAGTGAGTGTTTGTTAGTGGGAGTGAGTGTTTGTTAGTGGAGTGAGTGTTTGTGTGGGAGTGAGTGTTTGTTAGTGGGAGTGAGTGTTTGTTAGTGGGAGTGAGTGTTTGTTAGTGGGAGTGAGTGTTTGTTAGTGGGAGTGAGTGTTTGTTAGTGGGAGTGAGTGTTTGTTAGTGGGAGTGAGTGTTTGTTAGTGGGAGTGAGTGTTTGTTAGTGGGAGTGAGTGTTAGTGGGAGCTCAAAGGCTCAGGAGAGGAGCAAGGACACAGAAACCTCAGGAAAAAGGTCAACAAGCAGAAAGTTTTAGTTGAAGTGTGCCTTTGAAGATGATTAGGGATAATGCCGAAAGCACAAACTGTAGTTTTGATTTCCGCTGTTGCTTTCCACGAAACCAATAGATAAAATTTCAGGGAATTTAACCTGATCAAGTCTTAGGAGATTTCTGTGTGGACTCCCTGCAGGGGCTCTTGAGCTCTCTCTCTGTATGTGGCTAAGATCTAATCAAAACATCCCTGCGATGCGAACCTGGCAGTGTTCCTCACATATCCTCTTAAGGCCCATAACAAATTTGCCCAATTTACAGCTGCAAAATGAAGTTGTCTTCAGCTGGGAACTGTGTGCTCTCTCCATCATCCAAAAGATCCAGCTGTGTTCCTTTGGACCATTGTCACAGCCCAGCGATGAAGATTTTGCAATCAGAAATCGCTTTCAACGTTTGGTCATGATTCACTTCCGGCCCAGCTTCCCTGTGGCTTCGCTGGCCCTGCAGCCTCCATGCCTGCTGTTGTTGGGCACTGGAGGTAGTCACTCACCCAGTGTCTGACCCTGTGTTTTCTGTGGTAGTTGTGAGTGATGGAGTTACAGTGGGAGGACACAGAAGGAGCTGCCAGGGTTGGGCGAAGATGTGTAGAACCTTCAAAGTCTTCCAAAGGTAATGACTACAGCTGGCCCCTACTTCTTCATTTCACAGCAGAATAACGAGCAGAGAATTTTCCTTTCATCAAACACACGATGTGAGAACATTGTGGGGTTTTTTTTTTGTTTGTTTGTTTGTTTGTTTAAATAGAAGCAATTCCTAATTAATGAGCCTGAATTTGTTCCATGCAAAGTTGGGTGCTTTCGGTCATTGCTGTGTACATCAGTGTTCTCGCCAAAGCCATGCTCTCGTCTACGCCTTAAAGGGCCATTTATACTCATCTTGCAAAAAAGCTCCTTCCATTTTCCTTTTGACGTCTAGTAGTGAGGAACTTGCAATATGATTAAAGTGAACCTCTGATTTCCTGTTTCCTCAAAGTTACATTCCTGCCCCTCGTTGCCTGCCTCAGTGCTGCCGGCACCAGCACCCTGACATCTGACTCTGCTTCTTCATACGCTCATTTAAGTAGGCCCCCGACGCAGACTCCCACCAGGCAATGTTACTATCATACCACATTTGTATTTGCATTCTGCTCATCATAACCTTGATTCAGGCCACTGTTATTTCTCACACTAACCATGGGCAGACTCCCTAAGCGGATTGTTTGGGCTCCTGTCTTCTACTCTGATCATTTTGAGGATGTGTCTTGAGATGCTCTGCCAACCTCTGTGGAAAGGAGAGTGGGACCCATGGCAGTCCAAGGAGAGCTTTATTGAATCAATGTCCTTTCCCGTTCTACTCACTGCAGGCACATGTCTGTGCTGAGGAATGGAGACCCTTGACTGGAATAATTTGGGCTACGACAGAGAGGCTGTGATTGGTGTGGGAAGTTGGAAATTGTAAGAGGATGAGTAAAACTAGGATAAGGGAAGAAGTTCAAAGGCTGAGATGTGGAGCCTTTCAGTGTTAAGGGGATGAAGAAAAATACAACCCGAGGCTGGTGCTGGGAAGAGAGCACACTCACTGAGATGTTTAACTTGCAGTCATGAGGACTTGAGTGAGAGCTCAGAATCTGCATGCATAAAGAGGGTTGGGTGTGGTGGTGTGTGCTTATAATCTCAATATTAAGGCTATTAAGGCGCCAGAGAGAGCTGGATCACTGGGCCTTGTTGGGCAGCTTGCCAACTTGTTTGACAAAATCTATGCTAGCTAGAGATCTTGTCTGAAAAAAGAAAAAGGTCACAGCCCCTGAGGATGACATCTGTGGTTACTCTGTGTACATACATGTGCACCCGTACACAGATGACCGTGAGCACACAAATGATGCGGCTGTAAGGGAGCTCCCAGAGCAGCACTCGTGTGTAACCTGGAAGTAAACGAGGAAGGAGGCAGCCCCATGGCCTCTGTGGTGACGAGGAAGGAGGGTGAGGACTGAGGAGCTCAGCCTCTTATCAGTGACAGAAGAGGGTCTGGTGACATCTCAACCTCAGTAGAATACAGAAGACAAGCCATATTTGCATAGGCACTAGACACAATGAGCTTGAGAAGGAAGGATGGGCAAGAGTTTCCTCTGAAAAGGGGCAGGATGTGGGAGCTGCTGGAGTCAGAATGTACCCAGAAGTTAGAATCTGCTCTCAAGAGAAGAGAAAATTCACCACAGGAAGGAAAAGAATAGACCAAAGGAATGTTCTTGAATGAACAGGCAGAGTGAGATATGGTGCACAAGTGGAAAGGCTGCAAGGTGAGATACGGTGCACAAGTGGAAAGGCTGGGTTATCTAAGAGCATGGAGAGTCCTCACAGATTCCTAAGGAGCGGATAGAGCCTGTGGCTCAGCAGTCTAGTGGGTCAGCGGTATCACGGTGACGGGAGCTGGGAGGTCTCTTCTGGTTGGTGTGGTTAGGGGAACTTGAAAGTAAGGCACACTGACAAACTTGGGGGCAACTTTCTTAGCGTTTTTTTTTTTTTTCTTTCAACAATCTGGCTAAGATGCTGCGACTTTAGCATTCACCACTAACAAACTTTATGTTCAATTACTTGTCAAGTGTGCTGTCATGTGAGCTTCTTGAGAATAGTGTTTATGTTCCTACTTACTCTGTAACCCCAAAACTAGAAAACAGAGGCAAGGAAGTACTTGGTGTTTAATAAACTAACTCATAGATGCATTTGGTGCTCATTGGAAAGGTGAGATATCTTTATAAAGTCCAGCAAACTTTAAATTTACGGCAATAAAGAAAGATTTAAGTCACAGGAGTGGTGGAAACAGTAGCGGGGCTTCGGGGATGTTTTGTTCAGGAACTAGAATCGACTCAGGATTCAGAGGAAAAGGAAGAAAAGAAAGCTGGTTTCTATGGAAACCCTCCTGAATCAGGCTGATTCAGCAAGTTGCTTAAAATAACCCATAAGCTTCCAGGAAAGGAGCCTCCTCGCATATCAAAGTGTGGAAGCTTTGGCAAACAGTTTCCGACTGTGTCCATAGCAAATGCTCAGTGGGTTTCCTTCTTACAAATAGGGGGAGGGTCAGGTTCAGCAGCGGACAGGATTAAAACTGGACGGAGGGTCAGGTTCAGGAGCCTTCAGGAGAGCTGGAGCCTGAAGGGAACAGAATCTTCATAACCCTGAGATCTATGGTTGGTTATGATTGTGGTTATGGTTAGAGTTATGGTTGTGGTTATGGTTATGGTTATGGTTGTGGTTGGTTATGGTTGTGGTTACGGTTGTGGTTGTGGTTATGGTTATGGTTGTGGTTATGGTTGTGGTTATGGTTATGATTGTGGTTATGGTTATGGTTATGGTTGTCCTGTTCAGACTCCATATGCTTCTCTGCCAAAATCCAGCCCAGACAGGAATGAATTTACACACAAACATGCCTTCGGATACCTGTGTCAATACCTTTACAAATGTATACAACTAGGGTTTTGTTTTTGTTTTTTGCTTTGTTTTGTTTTAAAATCCATCAACTGACAGAAACAAACCAGATGCAGAAATTTTTATTGCGCCATTTTAATTCTGGATTCTTGTTTTTGAGACAGAGAAATCCCTATATAAATAGCGTCGGATTGCCTCAGACTTAGAGTCCTCCTCTTTTAGCCTTTGGGTACCAGGAATTATAGGTGAGTCATCAGGATGATTTCACAGGTCAATAAAAATGTAGGCACTGGACTCCAACAGACTAATATTTGAATCTGTATTCATTGGGAAGGTTGGGACCAGAGACTGCAATCCAGACATGATTACAATCTTAGAGAGCTTGTTGCAGGAAGTGATTTTCACAAGCACCTAAAAGGGAGGTTCAAGTCACACTGTGCTGAGTGGTCTTGTCAATTGGTACAATTGGAGACACCGACAGTGAGGAAGAGGAAACATCAACCAAGGAATAGCCTCCATCTGATTGGCCTGTGGCATGTCTGCGAACATCTTCTTGTTTCCTGATTGATGCCGGAGTACTCATCCCACTATGGGTCATATCATCTTTGGGTAGGTAGAACTGAGCTACGTAAGAAAGGAAGCACGTGACCCAGTAAGCAGTGCTCATCTCTGGTCAGTTACAGCCTCCAAGTTTGTGCCTTCAGCTCCTGCCCTGACTTCCCTTGGTGATGGAGTGTGTCTTAGAGCTATAAGATGAAATAAACTCTTTCCTCCCCAAGTTACTTTCTCAGTGTTTTGTACAACATCAGAAAGCAAACTAGGACTACAGGGATGTGTGATTCCAAATGCACTAGTGTGTGCAGCTCCAGGCTCTAAGCGTGAACTCATGACACACCGTTCCTAATTTTCCTTTTTACACATTTTCCTTGACTCATTGTTTTCCTGGAGAGATGGGGTAATACATGATTCAGAAAATAATTTGTCTATCAAATTCTGTATTTGGCAAAGCTTTCATATTGGTAACCTTTATCAGAAGCAGAAAAACAATAATAGAAAGCAAACAGGCTTGAAGGGACAATATTCAAAACTCACATTTATCTGTAGTGTTTCTGTAAACTTTTCATTACTTCCAGGGCTCTCCAACAAAGTAGGGCTTGTAGCAATGACCATAGACAAAATGAACAAGTGTTTCTAGAAGAGACAATATTCAACGGTCCTTAATCCTTGTTGCTAAAACAGCATACTGTGAGTGTGTGTGTGTGTGTGTGTGTGTGTGTGTGTGTGTGTGTGTGTGTGTGTGAGTTTTCACAGACCTAGGAAAAAGGTGTTTTTAATGCTTGCTAAAAATGTTCATTCATGTTGCTGATGTTTTCACCTATATTGTTCATTTTCTCATCCATTTTGCTGAGTTTTTCCTCCGGCCTGTATGAGATTTTTTTTTCCTTATTGCTGTTAAAAAGATACCCAACAAAAACAACTTGGTAAAGTGTCAAGAGAGGTAATTCTCACGTACTCTGGTGCCTCACATTTGACCATGTCCCCTGGAGGGGGAGACCTGGTGGCACTCAGAGGAAGGACAGCAGGTTACCAAGAAGAGACTTGATACTCTATGAGCATATACAGGGGGAGGTAATCCCCCTCATGAACAGCCATAGGGGAGGGGAATAATGGGAAAATGGGGGGGGGGAGGGAAGAATAGGAGGATACAAGGGATGGGATAAACATTGAGATGTAACAAGAATAAATTAATAAAAAAAAATTAAAAACAAAAAAGAGAGAGGTAATTTTCTTGACAATGAAACATGCTCCCAAGGTTAGAAAAAGGGCTCATAGCCCTTGACACACACACAAAAAAAGGCCATAGCCTTTCATTTTATTAATTTGAGATAGTTGGAAATTTGAGGTAGCTTGGCACTAAAATGATTTGAGCTTCTGCTGAAGGATCTAATTAATTCAACTTCGAATCTCCCACTGAGCTCCCATG
Source organism: Acomys russatus (assembly GCF_903995435.1). Classification (NCBI taxonomy): domain Eukaryota; kingdom Metazoa; phylum Chordata; class Mammalia; order Rodentia; family Muridae; genus Acomys; species Acomys russatus. The sequence continues at coordinate 12,857,417 of NC_067151.1, read as the reverse complement.
CTTGCCTTTGACCCAGAGCTGGTCCTAGCATGAAAGTCAGGATGCTTTTAACGTCATTGATGCTTTCAAGGGGTTTGCTCATTGTTTGTGTAAATTTTGATTTAGGGAACAAAAAATACTTAAAGAAGCAATGAATCATATGACTCACAGTAAATATTTTTATCCCTTAATTAAGGCAGAGTATACAGAACTCATATTTTGCACAGAGGGATATTTAATTGCAGTAAAAAAAATTAAAAAATTTAAAAAATACATCTAGAATCTTAATCTGACTTCACTACTTACTATAGTAAGTTTGGAAACACTACCAGCTGTGGATCATATCATCTCCCCTCTATTGTTTCCATGGCAACTACAGATATATATGAGAAGGTTTGGTCCACTGCAAAAAGATTTCTTCCCATCTTTTTAGACGTATTGTTCTTTTACCAACATCTTTTAATTATCCAGTCACTAGAAAGTAATAAAGTACTCTTAGAAAACTCAAACAAGCCATCTGGATGTAGGGAAAAAGTTCTGCAAGACGTCTGTGTCACTTCCTATCTTTGTAGCCTACAGACTAAAACTGCCTTGCATGGATCAAGGGACACTTTACAAAGGAGACTCTTGATTTTCAGACCTGAGCATTGTTGGTCATATTTAAAGGTGTTCACAGGAAGCACGTGCCCAGTTTGTTTTCTTCTTGTTGAATTGATCTGTAAGTTGAGGCTTCAAGAGTAGGCTGCTCCACAGGAACATATAACCCTAGGTCTACCCTAAAATACTGAATGGGGTTATCCAAATCAACAGATTCGCAAGTCACAACCAAAACAAGAATCAAGGCAGCATGGCTTCTCCAAAGAATGCCTTCTCTACAGGAGTGCCTTACATCCCTCAAACCATGGCCCCAAATGAGTCCCGCCCTCCTCCCCACTTTACCAAGTTGTTTTTGTTGGGTATCTTTTTAACAGCAATAAGAAAAAAGATCTCATACAGGCTGGAGGAAAAAAATAAGCAAAATGGATGAGAAAATGAACAATATAGGTGAAAACATCAGCAACATGAATGAACGTTTTTAGCAAGGAAGTTGGCACTTCTAAAAACTATAGAAATGGGCACCTCACATAACTGTCATCTGGGAGGCTGACATTAAATTTTATTTATTATTAATAACACTAAACATATCTTGATCATTCAAACATAGCTGTATTGCTGGGCTGTTTCTTGAGAAGAGACAGTCATATCACTAAGCAGTCTGGGTCAAAGTTTCCTTTTTAGGAGTATATGATAAGAGGCGTCAAACACAGTGCAGCATAGAGAACATTAATATTTACATCCAACGAGGGAAATAATGCACATTACGTAAACTTTCAGTTAGTTTGGTAATGGTGTTATGGAATCCTCCTGACTATTTGCATGTTTTCCTTGGCAAGTTGCCTAAACATGAATTAAAGTTTTTTTTTTTTTTTTCATCCTTTTCAGTCAATATTTCCTGATCATTCTGGAGGGCAAATGTGCTAGAATAGGGACTGTGCTCACAGGGGGTGTGCTAAACACTACCTCCAGGTTCAAGGAATCCCGGACATTAGAGAATTATAGACCACAAGCTCAGTCATGGCAACACAAAGTGCTTTGCAGTCACAGTGGAGCAAAGTGCAGCCTCTTTGGGAGTGAACAAGTTCTAGAATGAAGCATGCTTTTCAGTATAGGAAGTGGGAAGCCTGTACAGAAGATGTCTGGAAGCAGACACACAAGGTGCAGGAGCAATTGCTGAGCTACAGTGTAGATTAGGAAAGAGCAGAGTCTCAGGAAAGGACTTTACAAGAACCAGACGGAGGTACACCTTGCATTCTGTGCTGAGCAGCGTGACTTGACCCTGAAGATGTACCTTAAGTCACCCCGTAGATCTAATAACCTCTGATTTCATAGCTGAATAACTAGATGCAATTTAGCTTTTTAAGTGTCTCATCTGTGAGCCAGAGCAATCTGTTTATACTTGTGCTGTGCTAAACGTGCTGTGGAAAACCCATCACTGATTACTAGGCGTTTCCTTGGAGACATGGAAATTATTTTTGGAAGAAGAGTGGCTGGCCCATTGCTCAATTCCACCAGGACCTAATTATTTCCCTGTTAGCACACCCATTCCTTATTCACTTAGTTCAAGGATGCTGTGACACTATTCTAGCCACAGTCAAATGATGTATGTCTTAACACGGTCAATTTTTTTTCTTTATTTCATATAGATTTGACTTCCGTGACTTTACCAAGTCATTGCATGCCATTCAATTTCAGGATGTAGCTAAACTACACTGACCTTCTCATCTGATAGGATTTAAAAATACAGATGTTAATTTTATAGTAAATCATCCTTTCCTCGCAGAGGTCAGGGAGGACCCTGTCTCCTGCTCAGTTCTCTCAGCAGTAAAATCAGTCTCATTTGGAAGGTGAGCTCTGGATGCCGTAAGTGCAAGAACTGGTTAAATAAGAGTAAGTGCGAGCGTGCGCGCGTGCACACACACACACACACACACACACACACACACACACACACACACACACACCCCACATCTATAGAAGATACAAGCAAGTATATACATAGATGAATTATCACAAAATAAGTTCCTCATGCATGATAGCTACTCTTGGCTGCCAATTTGACTACACCTGGGACTAATTAAAGGCCCACAAATGGAGAGGTACAATTGTGAGGGACTTTTGCTTACCTTGAGGTGGGAAAATCCACTTCTAATCCAGATCTTTGAGATAGGAAGACACACCTTTAATCCAGCTCTTTGGAGCTTGGAAAACATACCTCTAATCTGGGCCGTTTCTTCTTCTGGGAGCCTATTTGAGGACAAGAAAAAAGAAAATTTTGCCTACTGCTCTTGCCTCGATAGCAAGTCCATTCCTTCACTGGCACTAGAGGCTACTAATTTGGGATTCTGGTGTATACTAAAGACCATCTGAGACATCCAGCCTCATGGACTGAGCAGCTACAAGATTCTTAGAGCTTCCATCCATAAGCAGCCATTGTTGGAATAATTGTGGGAAGGATTGTAAGCTTTGCCACCGGTGAAAGCAATTTTGGCGGGCTTTGCCTTTGGACACACCATGGATACTCCCTGAGATTAACCTTGAGATAGACTGAGTGGAGCCATCCTGGGCCTGGAATTCAGGAAGTGGACAAGGGGACTCTACTCAGATTAATGTGTTTCTAATCGACCCTTGATGGGAGGAGGAGACGAGCCCTTGCACGTGAGAGACAGACAGGCAGAGAGGAGAGAAGAGCAGCAGGTTCAGACTGAGCTCGAGTGCACATGGATTGGGAAGAGGACCAACGCACAGGCCAGAGACATCTAGGGACCTGTTCCAGGGAACAGATACTGGAAGGTTCACTCTTGTTTCCCTTTAACCTTTTTTTCCTCTTGTGTAAGATAATTGGGTTGTATAATAAAGCTTAATTGTTAAAAACAGCCAACAAGCGGGCACCACTTGTTTTTAAAATTACAAGTATTATCTGTAGACCCGGCTAGCAATCTATCAAGACACAGACACTTGTTATATTTTAAGATAGCCTTAGTTAACCTGGGGCAGGGCAGATATTAATCCTCTAAACTACCTCCCATAGTGGGGCAGGTATGGGATCCCTGTCTCAATCCCATGCCATCTGCTTCTAATAACTTCTATCAAGCTACCTCCCATCCATAATCCCAAATACTTGCTCATGTTCTTCATCTGGGCTGGATTCTCCATCCACACTGTGGGCCATGTGCTTCTCCTCCAGCTAACCCATGATGGCCTTCCTCTCTTCACTTCAAGTCTCCTTCTCCTGGTGGCGGTCATTCTTCTTCCCAGAATTCCTCTCTCTCTTAGCCCCAACTATCTCCTGCCCTGCCCAGGTAGGATGGCTTTTTATTAAGCAAAAGGTTGGTCACAGGGACAGTAAGCACTAATTAGCATCAAAATACATCAGACCATCCTCCAACAGCATACCTTGTAAGTCATTCTAATATATATATATATTGTGTGTGTGTGTGTGTGTGTGTGTGTGTGTGTACTGCCAAATGGCCTTCCAAGTGCATGTACCCTTTGGTTCTCCATCAGCAGTGTTCCACATGTTTTAATCTTTTTTTAAACTAAGACATGCTGTTTTATGCCTTTTTGTTTTCGCTCTCTGTGAGATATGTGATGGTTTGTCACTGCTCTTTTTAAAAATCATTTCTAACTTTGCATACAAGTAAGGAGTTTCATTGTGGCATTTTCATATATAAATGTCATTGTTTTTTGTTCTTGTTTGTTCCTCTCTCCAGCTGCTCTTGCTTATCCCCATTGTCCCCAGCCTGCTGGTCCTTTCCGCTCCTAAAATTATCCTGCTTCTGTTTCATGTCACCTTTTCCACTTTCTTGTAATATACAGATATGCATAGACTGACAGATATGCAGACAGACAGACAGACAGATATACACATACTTTAAACCCATATACATTTTGTATATGAGAACCCATGGTTATAGTCTTTCTGAGTCTGGCTCCTTTTACTTAACACAGTCGTCTTTGGTTCCATCCATTTTCCTGCAAATGTCATGATTTCATTCTGCTTTATGGCTAACTAGGATTCCATTGTGTATATGCACCATATTTTCTCTGTACACTCGTCTGCTGATCAATATCTAGATTGCTTCCATTTTGTAATTAGTGCGAATGCTGCAACAATAAACACAGGTGACTGTTATCTCTGTGACAGGAGAGGTACAGCTGGGGTCTGAGGAGCTTATGAACTGTGTTGAATAAGCACTAGCTTCTACTCCTTATCTTCCTAACAGCAGTGAATAAGGGGACTCCTTTTTTAGTATATTTTTGCTGGCATTTGTTATCACTTGTTTACGTGGTGATAGCTACTGTGCCTGGGGTGGGAGCAGAATCTCAAAGCAGTATTGTCTTTCTACAAATATGCATTTTTATTCATCTCTGTACAGTCTCCAACGCATGCATTGCTTAAGTCATTTACTGTTTACTTACTTACTGAGTTGTTCAGGACTTTATACATTCTGGATACTATTTCTTTGCCAGTTACATGTTTTACAAGTATCTCCTCTCAACTCAGGATGTGCCCTTTTACCCTCTTTATGAGCCCTTTAGTGAAAAGAAGCCTAATTTCAGAGCAGGTCACTTATTATTTTTTTTTTTTATTTTGTTTTCTTTTGTATAAAAACCCTTTATACACTCTGTCATGTCCTTTGGAATGGAATATTGATCATGTTTCTTTTCACCAGAAACTTTACATTTTTTGTAACCAATGTGATATTAACATGGGCAAGGCACGTTGGGGGATACTGGAACTCTTGAGTCTTATCAAACGCAGGCTGACTTGCTTCTCCAGACACTGTCTTGTCTGAGCTTAATGATGTTTGAGCCAGGGACTCTGAAGCATTAGTGAGCCAAGGCCATTCGTATCTTGTTTGCACTGTGGAGCAGACACTCCCTGCTCTGTATAGAATCTGTAATTCTCTGCTTGAGGAAAGGATAGGGTTAAGAGATTTTACAAATTAAGAATAAATGTGGAGTGGGTGAGATGGCTCTAGAGCTAAGAGTGCTGCTTGCTCTTCCAGGGGATCAGGGTTTGATTCCCAAGAACACATGTGATGGCTTTCAACTGGATGTAACTCAAGTTCCACGTTCTGACAACCCCTTCTGGCCACTTCATATACCAGGCTTCGTGACAGGGGATAGCCCCAAAGGAAGCAGCTGTGGTGTCCTATGGCTGGGCTCACAGATGTGTCCTGAGCAAACCACGGCACTGGATAGAGAGGCTAGTCTAGAAATATTCGTTGTCACAGCTTTTCTCACGTTTCTTCTCACATTACACATTCCTATATAAATAAACCCTCTAAATATTGAATATACTCATTGCAAAAATGACCATAATTTTAAAGAAATATGGCTCTTGAAAAATCTTCCATAAAAAGAACACATTTCTGAGTGTTTTATTTCTACCAGGAAGACATTAAGTTGTTTCCCTTGTGCGCAGTGGGAAAATCTGTAATTCTGCATTTTTCCTTTCTTCACTGTAGATTGATACTCCTAGCCTTAAAGGATGCCTCAACTATTTCTTGTCTGTGAGGAGGCCTAAGAGCCTAAAATAATTTTTTTTCTGCTCTCACCTTATTCAGAGCAGTGTTCTTGTTTCAAAAGTGTGGTCCTGTCATCCTTCCTGGATGCAGTTAGAAGATATTATCTACATTGGTAGCCAAATATGGATATCCTTTATGCCTTTTAGGCAGTTATAAGACACTTCCACAGGCCGTCTGAACTATCATTCAGAATAATTATCTTATTGACTCACATGTCTCACTCCATCCTCTTTACTTTCATCCAGTTTCTCATCATTTCCTGTGTCCAAACATAGCTTTGCCACTTGGGTACATAGTATCTTCTGGCTATGGACTTTAGCTATAGTTGAGACCTGGGGAGCAAATCTTATGCTGCCAATGGCTTTTGGGGACAGCAGAATAGTTCTACATATTGGCAAAGAGGCTCTAGGAGGCCCTAAGATGTTGTGATGGAGGGAAAGGACAAAATGCATTTCTCCCATCACTTACCCCTTCTGATCATATTATGTTCAACCTTAAATTATACTGAACTATTTCAAATATCTAAATCCATGTTCCCATGCCAACCCTATTTTTCAGATGATGTTGGTTAAAGCCCTATTGCCTCTTGAGTTTGGAAAGCCCTTCTAGTCTCTCCACTTCCTCACCCGCTGGTTATTGTAAACCTTCCTAGCTCCAGCATCAAACCTCCTATATGCTGCTCTAATTACCCTTCAACCCAGTCCTACTTTGTCTCGGGGCCCTTAGCTTAGCATCCCTCATACTACTTCATTGCATTTATTTTCCTGACCTCCAGACTTTGACATCAGAGATCCCATATTTTTGTTTGTTGGGATCCCGGCTTCTTTATTAATACCCAACGTTCAACCAACATCTCAAATGTATTTATTGACTGATGTCCCATAACTGAAGGAAGGATTAATTTTGAGATCTTTGTCACTAATTTGTGATTTTATTTTGGATCTCTTCAAATGTCTCTCCCTCCTGCTAATACTCTTCCAACACTTCTCTCTCCACATCATAACAGAAAAAGGAAGTAGATTTACTTTTATATTTTTAGTAGAGAAAAGCACATTAATTTTCTTCTGGCTGATTTCAGATTTGTGACAATGTAGGCAAAGACTAGTTCAAGGCTGACAAGTGTATACCAAAGATGGCAAAACTTAATGTTGACAATTGGAATGCTTAAATTATTCAGAAAATAAATACACTTAATATTATTTTACTAAAGACTTATTTTAATTTTAACTATATGTGTGGATATGTGCACATGTGTGCAGTACCTTTGGAGGCAAGAAGAGGACAATGAATTCCCCGGATGGAATTGTGAGCCGCCCACTGTGAGTGCTCAGAACCTGGTCCAAGCCCTCTGTAAAACCAGTACTTGCTCTTAACTGCTGAGCCATCTTTCCAGCCCCTTGGTGTTAATGTATAAAAAAAAAAAAAAATTTATAGGATAATTGTCAGCTATGTTTTACATTACTGAAATTTACAAGATAAAGATATAAAATAAAATTTGTAGAATAAGGAAGGAAATCAACGGAAGTGATCCTTCCTATAGAAAAGAATGGGGTGACTGCAGGAATGCTAGACCATCTCAGAAGCCACTGTAATGATCCTACTGTAAATGATTGTCCTTTAAACAAGAGGCATTCCGCCACACTTGCCTGAATGGCAGCAGGCAACTCTGAGTGCCAACTTTCTCATTAGAAAAATGTAATTTCCCTAAAGATTTATGAAAACTTCCTCAGATAAACAGTGTACCCTGTATAAGTCCAGCCCAGACGTTGTTTTGAGCCAGTAGATTTTATTGTTACGCTAACCTCATCTAAGTTAGCAAGCATCTGTGTGTCTCTGCTACTCCTACATGTGAGTACCCACTCAAGGTAGACAGAAAGGAAGAGCGACTCTGCACTTCTAAGTGCTGGATTCTATGGCACACTGATTTGCTGCTGAGCAGACAGCTGATGCTCTCACTTTGTGTTATGTCACACAGGTGGTCTTCCCTTAGTCAATCGCTCCTTTTCTAACAGGTTGCGTGGGCTCCATCCCAACCCATTTTCATCTACAGATGTGATCTCACTTGCCAGATACACTCAACAAGAAAAATTAAGCCCCACTCTCCCTTAGTCCAGTGATGGATTCTGAGCAAATCCATACAGGCCCAGACAGCCTTTGCCATTACAAGAGTAGAATTCTACTCTTTTTTAGATTAAGAGCTACAAGGTTGCCAATGAACTAGAGCAGCTAACAGTACCTTTTCTGGATGCTTGGGAGGGTCTCTTAGAAAGAGAGTAAAACAAACTCAAAACACAAGACAGAGATGAAAGATGGATGAATGAAGAAAAATCTTGTGAGATGATCAAGACCATATATTTCTAGGGACAGCACTTTTTGTCTTTTTTTTTTTTTTTTTTTTGGTTTTGGTTTTGGTTTTTCAAGACCAGGTTTCTCTGCTTAGCCTTGGTTGTCCTGGATTCACTTTGTAGACCAGGCTGGCCTTGAACTCGCAGCGATCTGCCTGCCTCTGTCTGGCCCCCCTGCCCCTGAAGTGCTGGGATTACAGACCTGTGTTATCATACCTGTTTAGGAATATACTTTTATGCTCTACTATGTCCAACAAAACATCTTGAGCAGGTCTTAGGGCTGTGGCTCAGTGGTAGGGCACTTGTCCAGCATGCACCAAGTTATAGGTTCAATTCGCAGCACAGCCATGGAGCAAAAGACTAAACAGGAAAAGCCGGTGCTGGTCTGGCAAGCATCACCTACAAGCTCAATTAAAAAAAGAGAGAGGTAGGAGTGGTGGCCCACACCTGTAATCCCAGAACTCAGGGAGGCAGAGGCAAGTGGGTCTGCATGAGTTCAAGGCCAGCCTGGTCTACAAACTGAATGTAGGACAGCCAAGGCTACACAGAGAAACCCTGTCTCAAGAAACTGAGGCAGAGGGAAAAAAGGTAACCTCAGACCTGCTGGGAAATATGGCTGTTCACGATGCAATGCTCACGGATTAGAACTACATCCATTGTGGTAAACAACTCAAAGAACTAGACTTCCCTAGAGAGCAAACATTCACAAATATCTAGTCTTTTTGTTATTAATTTCAGGCTATGAAAGATATTTATAGGCAGTGACAGATATTAGGGGGAAAAGATAGGTTGGCCTCATTTCTTAGCCTCTAAATTTAGTGTTTCTTATTACAAATTTACAAATGATCTCAGAATAGCCCATGCAATCAAAGCAGGTGTCAGACTAAGCACCCTGAACGGATCAGCAGTGTTTGGTTCTAGAGTTCAAGCCAAACAGAACCTGAAAAGTCTCAGAGGAGCTGTGGAGGGAGGAGGAAAATGTGGCTGCTTCCTAGCAAGCTCACAGCAGCATTTTCTCTGGCTTCCCACCATAGGGTCTTTGCATGCTCAGCAGCAGCATGAGTTACATTATCAAAGGATTGTATGACCTCCCACCTCTATAAGTCCCCTAGTGCTCACTGTGAGATCTTTTCCTGTGTATCCTAAAGTATGTGTGCAGAGGCAGCTCTCAACTCCAAGGTGACCACTGCTTACTTCCTGTCTTGTTACTTACTTCCTACCTTCATGGAGGCTTGTCTCTTCAACAGACTGGGTGTGTATACATGTTTTTCACCCAGAAGGCTAGGAATGGTTGTAGCTAATAACCTGGTGACCATTGCTATCTGTATGGTTAGGCCTTACTTGAATCCCTCAGAATGTTTATCCCAGACCCTTCTCCCTAGACTTTTTCCTTGAGCATTGTTTCTCAATTAACAGGACCCATCGTTAGAGGAGATGTCATATGTACTTGTAGCTTGGTGACCTACACGTTGTATGTATGACCACACCGTAGGCCCTTAAGCTGCCTTAAACCTTATAGTGCACATGGAGTTGAGACAATTGTTAACAGAAAACTTTTTTTCCAAAATTGTACTGTCCTGATATGCCTAAAAAGTAAACTTATTAATGTTAGGTTCTAGAAGGTTGAACCAAACCCAAACAGCTAAAGTGAGTTGTACTGGATTTCCTTCTTGCCTCACCCAGGTCATTACTCTGCCAGGTTTAGCATTTACAGACATCCCCACATCACAGCAGATCCTTTCATGTACCTATAAGCTCTGATCTTCCCCCTCACACCCATCACTAGCAGAATCTTGAGGATGGGTAGCTAGTTATTCTAAGCCACTCACAGCAGACTTCTTCCACCTGTCTTTTCTCTTTAAGAGCTAGAGACAGACATATGGCTGCTGTAACCAATGACATTTAAGTGTCCATGTGGTCTGGGGAGGTTATGAGAAAATATTTGATCTTAATGAGAAAGAGATATACTGTTATGATCCCAGTCTTCTCTCTTTATCTTGGCTTAATCATGAATACACACTCTGATGAGCCATGGGATATTGCAGTCTTGAGCTACGGGCATGAAGACAAAAGCCAACATGGAACTACAAGAAGACGGAGCATTCTGCACCTCTGATGTCACTGCTTTCTGCCTGAGCCAGTGTGACGTTGGCTGACTCCACACTCACTGGCATATAATCCAACATGCAGTAACTGTTTAACCAAACATTTCTAATTTGCAACCAGAAAAACAGTATCTATGTTGTCATTTGGATTTCTTATGCCTGTAAGCTTGTCAGAAGACTCCTTCAACACCTCATGTCTCCATCTCTGCAGGTCATTGATTCCAACTGGGCATGGCCCTGCGCCCACTATGCACCAGTATCCTTGAGCCTGTCTGTCTTCATTGCTGGGCATCAGCTATTTATTGTAACAGTCTTAGCAAAGTACGAAGTATGATGCTAAACACCAGTCACCAGAATGAGTATTCTCAGGGTGAACTTGGACTGATAGAACAAACATGGCGGAGCTCGGCATGGCACGAAGCCTTACATAGCTTAACTTTTTTCCTCATTCACTGTGACAAAATGCTCAACAAGACAATTTAAGGTAAGGGATTACTTTTCTTCATGGTTTAAGAGGGTGTGGCTCATGGTTGTTTGGCTGCATACACTTACGTCACAGCTGTTGGGGCATTTGGCATGAGAGGTTCTTCCTGGTGCACAAGAGACAGTGGTTGGAATAGTGTTGCTTACTGCTATGTGTTATTACCTCTTCCATTCCACCTCCACGCCCAGTCTACAGGGCAGTGCCTCTCACAGTCAATGCCCTCTTCACAAACATGCCAAGAGGTGTACCTCACCACTCTCCCATGGGACTCTCAATCAATCAAGCTAATAATGAAGACTGACCATCACCCTCCCCCCTGTGAAAATGGAGAGTCAGTGGCCAGAGATAACTTGGAACTACTATGTTGAGCCCCTCCAGGTTATAACACTCATGTGTTCAATACCATCTTGAGAAGGGAGCAGGAAACTGATTTGCTATTACTAAATATTAAGCCTGGAAAGAGGTAACCCACTGGACTCAGTTCTACTGACTGAAGCAGGCTCAATTATCTGAACAAGAATAATGAGTTAAAAACATGTCCTCTTTTCTCTATAGTTCTCATTCCATCTTTGGAATCCCTCCCTCTCCCTTCTCCTTCTCCCATTTCTTTCATGTGTTTTCTGAAACAGAGAACTTTCTGTAAACTATATAAAAAGATTTAACATTTGGGTAATCATATCATATGTTCCCTCTAAATAGTCATGTGTCAAACTTTCCATTTTAGAAATTTCAACTTTAATTGTCTGAACTGAGAACATTCCGTGTGTGTGTGTGTGTGTGTGTGTGTGTGTGTGTGTGTGTGTGTGTATGTGTGTGTGTGTGTGTGTGTGTGTGAGATATATATATAATTTGCACATCCTCCTGGCAGACCCTCTGGTGCCCTTGATGTGGTCTGGTCGCCATGCCTCTCACTATAGTTCTAGTCATGCTTGCAGGGGCAGCAGCAGGAGCAGCAGGGACATTGGCCCTGTCCAGAGAGGATCCAGCAGAGAACAAGGCCTCAAGCTCTTCCGTGTGGGTGTTCATGTTTAAAGCCCTGAAGGGAATGAGCACAGCTTCCAACATTATCCATCCTCACGAGGTATGAGTTGCTCTGGGCTGGCTAGAAAGATCTCCAATCTTGACTAAGTCAACTGCAAATTAACATTCTGTTCTGCTTCATAAACAAACAAAAACCACTGAACGCATTTTTGTGCTCTGTTGTGTACCACTCACTGTTCTGAAAACCACTGATACTACAGAGCACATCTCTCACAGTTATGGGCTGAGTCACCGGGGCACTGAAACAAAGGAGGACACAATCATCCTGAAAGGAGATAAACTCCTGTTGATGGTAAAACAACGGAAACACCATCATCATCGCACACCAAGCAGACGCGCTTTAGCTGCTCTTCTAAGTGCTGACTGTCTTAGATTTGTCAACAGAGCCCCATTCCAGCCTGTAGCCAGCCACAGCGGGAACGAACAGGACTCAGGCCCATGCTGTGCCCTAGAAGAAGTGAAAGACAGTGTATATGCTTAAAGCTGTGAAATGCCAGCAAGTTCCTGTAAGTTGCTGACACTTGGCGCTCAGATCTACATGTGTTAGACCTCAGAAAATAGATGTAAGTATAAGGAAAGAAAATTCAGAGAGTGCAGTTTTAAACTTAAGCAAATGTCAGAGAGGTGTCAGTTTGTTAGTAAAATTTGTAGTCATGGTTTTCAAAAAAATGTATTTTTACCAAATTAGTTAAGACTGTATTGGGTCAGAAAGAAATGATGGTTCTATCTTAAGTAAAGTGTTTATTAAGAACAATTTCTTGAGAAAGCTAGTATTGCCGTCACTTTTTTTTTTTTTAAGAAAAAAGGTTACTTTTTATTTTTCCTTTAAAAAATTTTCTTCCTATTTTCCCATGGATCTTTGTTTCTTTTCTTTTTTTTTATTAATTTATTCTTGTTACCTCTCAATGGTTATCCCATCCCTTGTATCCTCCCATTCTTCCCTCCCTCCCATTTTCCCATTATTCCCCTCCCCTATGAATGTTTCTGAGGGGGATTACCTTCCCCTGTATATGCTTATAGGGTATCAAGTCTCTGACAAGGACATCTGTTCCATGGACATCACTGCCTCTTTGACATGGGATCAAGGAAGGGTTTTTATAGTGTGTGTGTGTGTGTGTGTGTGTGTGTGTGTGTGTGTGTGTGTGTGTGTAATATAAGAGAGGCCCGACTTCTCCTAGCGAGAAAGACGCAATCACAGGGCTCATAAGGTGGTTCACTAGGTAAACCGTTTTCCACAAAGTGTGATGATGTGAGCTCCATAGCCATAACTCATGAAAAGGTGGAAGCAGAGCACCTACCCCACCACATTGTCCTCTGACCTTGACCTGGGCTCCATGGCATTTGTCCCCACATCATATGTACATACACAGTAACAGTAACTACAGCAAAATAAAGAAGAATCCAATTTGGAAGGAATGCAAAAGTGAATTACTTTTTACCAGAGCTAGGAATAACTAAGGCAGCCTACTTATCTACCCTAAAAGCATGTATCAGTATATAGCCCTGGAGCAAGCTATCTTCACCTTGTAAGAGAGCTGCATTAAAATAAGACCAGACACCCAAACACACACACACATACACACACACACACACACACACACACACTCACACACACACACACACACACAATTTTACTTTTTCTTTAAAATTAAAATATATTTTAAAAATCCAAAAGCCTAGATTACTTTTAGTTGAAATCTCTTTGTATACCACTGGCTGTCCCAGTATTCACTTTCTCAAAATCATAACAATCCCACTGCCTCAGCTTCCTAAGATATATTAAACACCTTTGGCAACAAACCCTAGTGACCAAGTCCACACTAAAGTCACTGTTACGTTTTGTGAACAGTAAGACTCGGGGGTTTGTAAGCTTACCCATCAATATGCATATGGTTTTAAAACTCAAATTACCTTTTCTGTTCTGTCATCGGAACAATGTTTTGGGTCCTGGCAGTTCTTTCCCATCCTCCCGCCTATCCCTGAAGCTTGCCTGTCTTCTCCCTGACCTTTAATGATTTCCTACACACTGGGATCAGGGATCCCAGAAAGTGTTCCAGTGTTGGTTTCTCTAGTTTGGAGTTCATTGTTTCCACATGAGAATCTGCTTATGTAACTGACAAATCCCAGCATGTCCACAGTTTAGCTTTCTACCATCTTGAGCTATATGTGGTCTGGCTACCCCATCGCTCACGATCCCAGGCTCATCAGTGTGAAGGGCAGTGCCTTGGCGCAGAAAACACACTTCCCCTTGAGTGCCTTGCCTTGAATGAATCATCACACTTCTGTTCTGTTCTTTCCAGTCTTTTTTCTGTGCCCCACTCTGTGTATGTGTTGTCAATCACCAACTCGGTAGCTACTTCCCAACATGACTCTGATGTAAAGAAACAGAGGACCCGTTTCCCCTACGCTTCTACCACTGACTTGTAGTAGATGCAGACAACAGTCACACACTTGTTAGTGCATCACATTGTCCATGTAGACTCTCATCTCAAAGGTCTTTTATAAGTCAAGTCTTAAGTTATTTCAAAGTAAGGTGTCATTAAACTATTTTTACAGCATTCCAGCTTTCTCTACTTTATTGTCAGTAAATTTGAGAAAAATGGACATGTTAATAGTAGGAAAAATCAGTTCGCTTATTTTGCTGAATGGACATGTTGTCAAAATGCCTCTTAAGTATTTGCGCTTATACCTGTATATATCTGTAGCCATAGTGCTGTTCTTGGCCTTCTTTGGAGAATTCTCTGCTCTGCAGTGGGCAATGGTTAATGCAGAGACTCATAATGTGTCAAAGTGCCAAGGAAAAATGATTGTCAATGACTCACCCCTAAACAGGATATCTCTACTACCTCCTCCAAAGGCCAGAGAACGGCATGAAAGACGGATAGAAGAGAGAAGCCAGAGGGCAAGGAGCAGAGCTCTGAATGTTGTCTTTGGATTTGACACAGCACTTACCAATTCACAGCAGCCATCTACATGGATTTACACACAAAGAGGGCATGAAAGTAGGGGGGTTAGCTGGGGAAACACAGGGGGTCAGAAGGTGAAGAATGGAGACAAGAGAGTTTGGGGGTCACAGTATGTTGCATAACATGTACGAATAATAAGTATAAAAAGGAAAGAGATGTAGGGGTTACATTTGTACTTTTTACTTAGGAAGTCATTTCCTAAAAGTGGCATGTATTATGTACGACACTTTAAGTTATATTTTAAGTGGTAGAAATTAGTGGAAGTACAGCAAAATTGTGTCAAAAGAATTATGTATTCTGCACCTAATATGTATGAAAAATTAAATGGCCTGGATTGGGAATGAGGTCAGCCTCTCGGGCTTGCAAATGGACCAGGGAAAAGCCAGCAGAATCTGGGTTTGGACGAAGAGGAGGGCATATCTCTTTACCATGTTCGTCACTACAAACTTATAAAAGACCAATATTTGCCTCTGAGGAGCTTAGAACATTGCTGTTCTGCATAAACTACATCCTTTGAATCTTGACACAACCTCTAGAGTAAACTTTATGAATCCTGTGCAAATTTTAAGAGCAGTGTACGTGGCCCTCCATACCGTATCCTTCATTTGGTGGTATTTGCTGCCGTGAAATGTCAAGGTGTCTCAAGTGAGCCAAGGCAAAGCAGTAGGTGAGGGTGTACAGCGGAGCTAGCTGAAGTAGACTCCTCCCAGCTGTGTATTTCCACCAACTGACTGACACAGGAACAGAGAAGCGGTGTGGGCCTCCCAGAAAAGCTGACCTGATGGAATCCAGACTGCCCGGAAGGTTTGGGGTTTAGCTTTGCCCAACTCAGAATGGAAATTGAAGTTGGTGGGTGGCAGAGTCTGAGTCAGGTCAAGGGGTCAGTACTTGCGTGTGAACTTGCTCAAATCCCTGGACAACATGCGAGCCACGCACGTAAGGATTGTCCCTCAGGCACTCTTGTTAAATCCTGCTACCTGTGCTGCTGTGGCAGAAGCTTTATGTGTGAGCAATGCCCAGTCAGCCTTGCCAGAGCATAGCCCTCCCTGTCCAGGAAGGCTGTGAGCCTTCCTGATCCCTCGCTCTCCATGAGCCACTGGCAAAGCCAGACTTCTTGCCCTCTTTTTGCATAATGCTCACTTGGCACCCTGTACCCCAACCTTTTGCTGTGCTTTAGTAGTCACACAAACATTGTCCTTGGGCTATAGTATGAAACACGCTAGGTATAGATGAAGGCCAACGTGCAAACACTGGCCCCATCCCAGCACCTCATGCAAATGATCTTTATCTGTCTGAGCCAATTTCATGGCAATAAAGGCTTCTCTGAAACTCCCATCTCTCAGAGACACTGGTCAGATGTTTTCCAATGGCTGTACCATGTTTAACCAAAAGTCAATACTCTGTTCTTTCTGCTAAGACACAAAGATGACAGAATTAAAATGGAAACCTTAGCCAGGATGGAAGGAGAAAGCATGGAAGTATTCTTGTGTGGACATTTCCTGATAAACAATACCAGAGATGCCAATTAATGTGACCGCTATAGAAAACAACCGATGTTTAAAATGGCATTTTTACACATTGTGGTAGAAAAGATCTCCTTTTAAATGATTTGTGGATCTATTTTCAATTCAAGATGAAATCATAATTCACAGAGGTTCCTCATGAATTATTAGTACCTAGACTCTTGTTGGAGAGACAGTATTCAAGAAAACTTTGTTGTACGTTGCAATTTCTTTTCTGAAAGAAAAAAACATGGGGGCCTGTGCTGCTGGGACACATAGATGCCAACCCCAAATTTACACTGCATAAGTTTAAGGCAGAATATAGATTTTGCAAATTCCATTACTTAGCTTAAACTAAAGACAGACTGCCATCATTGTCAGGGTAAGTGGCACCTTGATAACTTAGAATAATTGACACAGTACATATCTTATAATCTTAAACTTAGTTCAGCCAACATTTTGTTGATTTTAAAATGTTGTTAATTACATTAAAGTGATAAGTTTGATCAAGGAACTAGTTGGAAGAACACAAGTGGACCATCACTAGCTAGTGGCAAAACCAGAAAAGCATTCTAAATGGTGTTACTTCGCTAACCAAAGTCCACGTTTATGTCAGACTCCTTGCTCTGTGATCATTTACTTTTTATCTTATAGTCAATAAATTCACAGTTGGTACCTTGTTTCCCAATTTCATGTACATGGTGCTGCACAAAGTTTCAACAGGGTGTTTTTAAAGAATAAAAGATAAACAATTTATAAATAAGACTGTTTATTCCCTAGAAATTAATTGAAGTATCTTCTGAGATAAAGGTGATTTGAAATACATGGGTTAAGAGGGAATGAAACTGAAAAAAGAGTAAATACAGATTAAACTAAAATAAAACAACCCCTTCTTCCATACCTTCTACCAATTAATCCTACAAATCAGAAATGTAATAAGGTTTACAAGGTGGTCAGATAAAACAGGTTCTTACTAACTTGAAAGTCCACAGTCCCATGATTCCTGCCAATGCTTGACTGCATCCCTCCGTCTCTGTGTCCCACCCACCTGCTGCCCTTCATGGTGCCTAGCACCATGACATGTCCCTGCACCTTCCTCGGCTGCTGTGGCATCATATCTCCCAATCAATTAAAACCCGAAGAAGTATCTGTGGCCTGAAGGTTGGAGGTTCAACCCCTTCCTTGGGTTTCTGGGCCTTCATAGAAAGATAGCTCTCAACTTTGCCCATCATATGCTTTTCCTGAATTCTCACACCGTTCATCCAACTTTGACCCAATAGGAATGAGGATGCGATTCCAGTGGACAAAGTGAGAACTTCTAACTGAGAAGCAGTGTGGTGTAGCTTGACAAGAGCATGTGCCACCCCATTTTCTCCCTCTCATTGTTACTATTGGTGGTGTAATTATTAATTTATGTCTCTGCAGCACTTGCTCAGTTCTTCCCTTTCACACTAATTTCCTGTTTTTATTGTAGAAAAATAGAAACGAGACTAGAATAGAGCAGGTTTCTATATCAGCACACCTCAGAGTCTCCACAGTAATGGGTTTGTTTTTGTTTTTGTTTGTTTTTTATGTAACTTAATAAATAACTTGGGGGCATTGACGGTCGAGTGATGAAGATCAGCACAGGTGATGCAATGGGTTTGGGCAAATTGCAGACTCATTCTACAAGTTATGAATGACCTAATCCCACAATGCCTTATTCTAGTGGGGACTGCCAGAGTTGGGGGGGGGGATACTGGAGACAATTCTAAAGGAGATGTTACTAGAGTGCATGGCTACTTGAGGGGAAGAAAATTCTATCAAGAGTTGCCCCAACTGGAGTAGAATCATATGCGTCCATTCCTCTTATGTGTGGGATGGACAGTAGGAGCAGAGTGTGAAAACTTGACCCACAGGGTGTGGCACGAGCCTGTTCCAGAGCACAGGTGTGTGCTGCCTCTGAAGAGGGAGACTTTTGCCTTAGTTCTCTGCTCTCACTCTCATCCCAGAACTCCCCATGCTGGGCCTTCATGGTGCTACATCTGTGTTTCTACCCTCGTCTTTCCTTATCTTGGAATTCCTATTTTTAAGATGCTTTATTCCACCATCCATCTATTCTAAGTACATTCTCCACCACAGAGGTGTAGCCCTCAGTGTGTGAAATGAGAGCATTTTCCTGATAGGCATGTGTTTTTCCCTAATGGTGGCTTTGTGTGGTAAGGCAGGGATGCTGCCAGTCAGACATACCACAGGATCCACGAGGGTGTCAGAGGACTCTGATGAAAGACAGCACAGATAGGAGCATACTCCAAGAGTTGAGCATTGCCTCGGCACCTGTGAGTAAGCACCCCAAGCACTTGGCAACCAGGCAGGGTGTAATAAGTCGCACCGTGAGTGACCGTCTCATAGTGGTTCTTTGAGGGGCCATTGAGCCTAAAAGAAGCCTGGGGAAGCACTCAGGTGAGGCAAGCACTTGGTGTGGTGTGTGACCTTTAACAAGCCCATGTCTTTCCTGAGATATGAAAGACAGGGAGGAGTGAGGATGAGCTTAGTGACAATTTGCCTTACATTACACAAGGCCATGAAGAGACAGAATAAGGACAAAGGCCCATCCAGACAATAACAATGATTGAATACTTCACCAAAAGGAGGACTCAGGGCCAGTGTGAGCCTGTGTCAAAGCTGGGAAGAACTCGGAAGCCTGGATGCTTCTACCAAGTCAGACAACTGTCTCTCCTATGTGTTATGCCCCAGGATCTCGTGGATTTAACTGCTTCTTTATAGACCATCCATGTGTAGCTGAGCTTTTTCTTTTCATGCTTGCAATTTTTTGGCCATATTACTCTAAGACAAGTATTATTACTTATTGAATAATGAGTAAGTAGATTTCGCTTTTCAAATTAAGAAAAAAGTTTATTAGGGATGGCACAACTTTGGATGGCAGTGAGGTGAGGACGCAAGCCAGTCTTTCTAATTTGGAAAGAAGGGATGTTCGCTATGGAGGATTGAATTGGTTCTGGAAAAACATGCATTTTTGATGCACTATGGATTCTCTTAATGTACCTAATTTCATTAGGAGTTTGAGGGGAAAATAGCCGACTTCTGCTCCCTGTGGTCAATTGCTCTGTAGTCCCTGACAGTCATTTAATATCCCTGGCTCTAATTTCATTTGCAAATCACTTGGAGGAATCTAAGGTCCAGTCTAGGGCTGCAGAGATGACTCAGTCTCTAAAGTGATTGCCATGCAAATGTGAGAACCTGGGTTCAGTCCCCCTGGCCCCACATAAAAAAATTTTCAGGGGTAGTGGCATGTACTTGTAACTTTGGGAGACTGAGACAGGCAAGTCCCCAGACCAATAAGAGACCAGTTCTCAAAAACAAGATTGGAAGCACATGAAAAATGACACTTCAGGTTGTCCTCTGGTCTCCACATGAATGCACACACACACACACATACACACACACACACACACACACACACACCATAAACAAACATACATAAACATAAACAAGCAAATAAGTAAAATGCCTTCTAGTTCTAAAATTAAGATCATTTTGGATTCATTACAGTTTTGAAAGCAAGTTTTCTTTCTGGTTTTTCCTTTTTATATAGAAGTATGAATGCTTGGCTAGGATTAATTTACCTAGCCGAGTAACAGCGTTTATAAAATGAAGCTGTCAAAATGAAAGAGTGACTTTCCAGACAAAGAGTATTAAAGTGCGATTGACCTTGAAACATCCAACCTGGGCCTGGCTCACAACCTCGATCCAAAGCAACGGTCTTGAGAGTATTTGCCTAGTATGCAAATTAAAATCATCATTAAAAGACCAGAGACTGTGGGGTGGCTCTATGTTTAATGATTTTCATGGCCATGGGGAGGGATGGTCATTAATTGGCTTGCCTGATCTCTTGCCACTCCTGTCTCTTGGGGTGGAGCTGGCTGCTGACGTGATTCCTCCTGGGACAGGGACACTCTTCACCTGGCTACGGTGGCCTCACCCCCTTCCTCCATCTTAACACTGAAGGAAGGTTACCCCTTGGATAATAGACCCATATGACAGAAGCTGCGTAGTTAGATAACACGCTCTGTTGTTGGCAGGAAGCAAAGCAAAGGGAAATACCAAGTGACACGTAAGAAAAATATGCAAACCACATGGTAGTTTTTAATTTTAAAAGGTGAAGCCTGTGCATATTCTTTCTGCATGTTGCTTCCTCTGCATTTGTCTCTTTCTTTTTGGATGATGACCCTCTGGCATCGCATCATCTTCTTTTATAACCATCTCTGAGACTCCATGTTCTTGCATGTAAAAAGCACTTGTAGCTTTAAAAATTCTTCGACTTGATGACTCTGTAATCTTATTGCAAAAAGAAGACAAAATATACTCAAGGAAGTCTCAAGGTCGGAATCAAATGTCAGAAATTGGAAAAGAGCAGAGGATTTGAAAAGACAACACAAAGAATGTTCAGAGGTCTGAAGCCTTAGTTCGGTGGGCTGCAACCAGGTCCCTGGGACCTAGAGGAGCTGAGGGTAAACTGGGCTGCCCACACATACCGCACGCCACCACATTTCTTCAATAGATTTGGGTTTATCAGGGGGAGAGGTGCATGGTATGGTGGCGTGTAGAGGTCAGAGGACAACTTTGGGTAGTCAGTTAATTCTCGTCTTCCACCTGGTTGAGGCATTTATCTTGTACCTCTGTTGCATATTGCAAGCTGGCTGTGGTCCCACTAACTTCCAGCTGATTCTTCTGCCTCCTGGAGCTGTTTGTGGAAGGCAGCAAGCACCATAGCTAAGCCGGCAAAGTGACCAGTGGTCAATCATTAGTTGTCATTAACAGCAATAGTGACCTGGTCCACAAACCAACCTAGGAGCGCTTGGAGTACAGATGGGAGTCACTACATCCAGGCTTTTATCCTGGGTTCTGGCATCAAACCACAGTCATCAGGCCTATCTGCTGAGCTATTTCTTAGGCTTGAGGTGGTTTCAAACCAGTCTCACATCACTGCAGTCATCTGCACTTCTGCCCCTGGTTTGCCGAGCTCTCCTGGCATACGTCTTCATCAGGACCTCTCCAATCTTTCCCCCTCTAATCTTTCCTCTTCTTAAAAAGTAGCCCTGGATTTCCTGTGATTATTTCTCAATCTATTTTGTTCTTTCACAGCCAACTCCCGAGACAGCTGTTTGCTACTTGATGCTTCTCATTTTCAATTTGCCTCTTGGCTGGGCTCCCTCAGAAGCAGGTTCTGGCACAAAGATTCAAGGGCAAGGAGCT
Source organism: Acomys russatus (assembly GCF_903995435.1). NCBI lineage: Eukaryota > Metazoa > Chordata > Mammalia > Rodentia > Muridae > Acomys > Acomys russatus. The sequence goes on along the minus strand of NC_067151.1, from coordinate 12,835,608 downwards.
TGATCTGAGTGACAGCTCCGGGAATACATTAGGGGTGGGAAGGGAGATGAGGAAGAGAAGGAAATCAGTGCAGGGGAGCCAGTTGTGCCAGGGATTCTCACTCTGGACCCGTGCTCACAGATGTACTAAGTGCTTCTAACCCAACATCTGTGTCAATTCAGTCACAGCAGTTACGTATATATACCCCAGCCCATCTCCCCCAGCCCCCACATATGTGACACTGGGTTCTTTGACATCGTGGAGTTCTAGATAACTCTTGCATAAGAACCCGAACAGTTCCATGGATTTACGTTGGAGCTGTTTGTGTAAAGCAGCAGACACCATAGCTGAGCACATGAAGTGGCCAGTAGTCAAGCAACTAGTTGCCACTGTTAACGGAGTAAGGACTGGTCTACAAACTGCCTTGTGACAATGCATTTCCTGTCTTTGTTCAAGGCTCTGTCATCAACCCACTTGCATCAGAAATGTAAAAATCATCTCAGAATCTTTCTCACCCTCAACATCAGGCACCATATTCTGCCAACTCCCGACTCCCACGTGTTTTTTTTTTTTTTCCCCTTAAATTTGTCATTTCCTCTTCATCCTTCTTCCTCTGCCTACTGCCAGCTCTCATAATTTCTGACTTAGAATTTCTTGGGAGATATTCTTCCTGTATGCAGCACCAAGCGTAGTGTCTTGACAGAAAATAATAATGTAATAAATGTTTGAATAGTTTGACTCTCAGCACAGCAACCCTGTCATCACACATGGAACCATACCTTTCCGAAGTGCCTAAGAGTCTTTGATTACGTCTTTTCTTCTATTGCACACATGTGATCCATGACTAATCATGATATCTCTTTTTGGTCACGATACTCTGGTCTAAGCACCTTCTCTGCTGGAGTCCTAAACCTAAGACTCTCACATGTCTACCCAGATGGATGGTCCGTCTCTCTTCTGTTAGCGTGAATTAGATCTCACCAGACCTATTCTTTTTACCTTATGGTTCTTAATTTTTAAATTACATCTATATGTCTATGATTCTCTCTGTGGGGTGTGTGTGTGTGTGTGTGTGTGTGTGTGTGTGTGTGTGTGTGTGTGTATTCGCACGTGTGACATGTGCAGAGGTCAAAGGACAACTGCAGAACTCAAAGCTTTCCTTCCAATCTGTGGGTCCCAGGGATCAAACTCAGCTTGTCAGCCTTAGTAGCAAGTGTCCTTACCCTTCCTGAGGCTTTTAGATAAATTCTTGATAAGTATTATCCTCAGGAATTCTGAAGTCTTTTATTAACATTTGTCAACTTATCTTTTCCCATTTCCCCCTTTTCTTGTTTTTTTTTTTTTCCCCGCAGAAATGAGCCTTGTGCTGTAGGTGGAGCATGCCAAACCTGTGTGTCTTATTATCAACTGTTTTCTTTCATGGACCTGTTATGAGACTTTTCTCATGTCAGTAAGAACAGAAATCTAGTCACCCCATAGAGGACACTACCAGCAGACAAACAACTCTATGCAGATGTAGCTGGCTAACTCAAGAATTTGTAGTGTTTTCTTACAAGAGCGTGAGTGAAGAGTTACTTACAGAAACCTGGATGGCTCAATGGAGAAAAGCCCAGACCATCAGACTGGCCCTGGCATGCCCTGAGTCACCTGCAGACAGCCCTGCTGCAGTCTCCTCTCCCAAGCTCAGGGACGTTGCAACATGTCAAGTTTCATGCTTCTCCTTAGCATTCTAGTCTCATGCACCTCTCTTCTCCCTTCTCCCTCTGGGAGGGAGTATTTTAATCGGAAGGAAACAGCTGAATGAGAGACCCCTCTTCCTCCTGGTCTTTATGTAGCTTTGCCTCTCTCATCATCGATGTGTCAACTCATCACACACCTATCTCATTACTTGGATTATATTTTTACATCTTACTTTCTGGCCACACTCCTAGAATGGAAGCTATATAACACAGAATTCATGCCTTACCTGCTACACAGAGCCCAAGGCAGTAACTATCACATACTAAAATCTCAATAAACCTTTGTCAAGGATCTTTCTTAATCCCTAACTCTGTTTAAAAATAGATTCATTAGGACACTTGTAAAGGTTAAAAGATACAACATGAATATTAACAAAAAGATCTTGAATGCATATAGCTATGGATGGAAAATTAATTTAGACACGTGGAAAAAGGCAGCTTATTAAGATGATACTTCTGTCTTCAATTTTAATTTCAGTTCTTTTGTTATCATTAAGACATGGAAGGAGAAAAGATCTCTAAAATACCACAATATAAACAATGAGTGAACACTTATGTGTGCTGACCAAACACCCCTTCACAATACTGCAAAACCACCACTGTGAGCTGCGAAGACCCATTTCTGTTACACAGATCACTTGGTAGCCAACTGTCTGACATGGTAATAATGAAGGTTTTTCTCTCATGTGTTCCCCAACACACAGTCTAAGAAATTTAACATCATAATAGTCTTCATGTAGTCACAAAATAGCACATTCAAAGGAATGCCTCTTTGATGGCATGAGTTGAAGTAACAATGTGGAGCCAGTTGGCACAGCACAGTGGGCAGATGCTCATGGTGTCAGGGCCATAGGCTGTTCAGCAAACAGCAGGTGCCTCAGCCTTATCACAGTGTCTCCAAGCTGCTTAACCTGGAAATCCTCAGCCAGTTTCCAAGGCTCCTTTGATTTCCCCTGAGAGTCCCTGTACCAAAAACAGCTCTTATGGTAAACTTGAGCTGAGAAACAAATTGAGCTGGGAACACTCCCATGATTCCCATTACCAGAGAAGCTGCTGCTTTTAATTATAGCACAGATTTAGATTTTCAGAGTGTTATTTTGAGGAAAAATAGGGGGATGGGAATAAGGAAAAGAAACTTCTAAGATATATAGATATATAGATAGATAGATAGATATAGCTAGATATAGATATATAGATATATATGTAGGTATATAGATAGATAGATAGATAGATAGATAGATAGATAGATTTAAAGCAGGGACAGAAAATAAGCTGGTCACGTGTGAGCACTGTGGTGATGAAAGCAAGAGCTAGGCCAATAACCATAGTTTATTAGTTAGGCTTCTCTAGAGTGACAGCCTGTAGAATGACTCTCTCTCTCTCTCTCTCTCTCTCTCTCTCTCTCTCTCTCTCTCTCTCTCTTTCTCTCTTTCTCTCTCTCTCTGTGTTGTGTGTGTGTGTAGTAGATGGATAGATAGATAGATAGATAGATAGATAGATAGATAGATAGATAGATAGATAATATTAGAATGACTTACAGGCTGCAGTCCAACTAATTTGTTAATGGCTGGTTAGGAACAGAAAGTTCAAGAATCTAAAAGTTGCTCAGTCCATGAGTCTGGATGTCTCATCTGGTCTCAGTATACACTGGAGCCCCAAAGAAGTAGGTTCTAATGCCAATGAAGTAGTGGACTTGCCAGCAAGATGACGGTGAGCAGGCAAAGAGCAAAAGCTTCCTTCTTTCATGTCCATACACATGTTCCATTGGAAGGCTTGGCCAAGAATAGATCTGGATTAAAGATCTGGATTAAAAGCATGTCTTTTCTTAGCTCAAAAAGTTGTACTAAAGGTCTGTCTTCCTACATCAAGGATACAGATTAGAAGTAGACCTGCCTACTTCAAACTAAGCAAAATTCCTTACAGGTGTTCCGTCCATTTTTGGATGTAGTCAAGTTGACAGCTAAGATTAGCTATCACACATGGTGAGAGAGTTTAAAATCACAAAGCCCCACCTGAGCTCTACTTAGATCAGTCGTGATAAGATGGGCTCTATGAAGTCTTGTAGTAGAAGTTTTGGTTTTGTTGTGTAAACGTGGTTTTGTTTTGATCCCAAGTGTGAGATGTGAAACTGCCTTTAGCTTATTTACAGCTCATAACAGCATGAGAGGGCTTATGATCTTCATCAGCTTGGAAATGCCTCATGTTGGGGGCATGATCTTTACCAGCTGAAAAACATCCTTGTGTGGACTCTGTTAGGGTATAAAACAGGAGCAGAGAGAGAGAGAGAGAGAGAGAGAGAGAGAGAGAGAGAGAGAGAGAGAGAGAGAGAGAGAGAGAAGTTCCTTTGAGATGACCCTAGAAAAGAACACTCCAGAGTAAACTTTGAAGAGGCTGCTGCTGATTCAGTCTACTGCTGCTGTTTGCTGTTTTCTGTTTGCTATTTGCTGTTTAACTGGACTGCTGAGATTATGATGATGAAGAGTGGAATCGCCCTCCTGAAACTGAGTCTAAAAAGGTCTGCATCCCCTGTCCCTAGTAACCTTCTTTCTCTCCTCCATAGGGCTGGCCGTTGGAAGGGAGGTAGAGGCTTTAAAATATGTGTTTAACAAATCAAAGTCTACAGAGTCTCCTGGTGAAGAACTCATGTCTCTATGGCTAAGAGAAACCTTGAAAAAAGGTCCAGATAATTGCCAATAATAATAAACAGTCAGAGAAACAGTCTCTCTAATCCCCCTGAACTGATCAATGACAAATCAATGAGAAAAACAGATGCTTTCAGTGTGAAATATTCTCACAAGCTATTGATAAGTCTTTCATAAATTGTAAAAGGCACTATTGGTAAATAATGCCTTTCTTCTCTTTTAGACTTCATGTTGAAAATGCAAGGCAGTTTGCCCAGTGGCAGGAATTTCCTACTGCTGTCACCAGTGCTTTTCTCTTCTTTCAGTACACTCAGGTCCACTCTGTCCCTCAGCCTCCTTCATAGCTGAATGTGACTGACCTTGACTCAAGAGAACGAGAGTAAAGGCTGTGTCCACCCCTTTAGGCTGAACTCATAAAAGCTCCTAAGCACACTTTTCATCATTGTTTTCCCTTCCATATAGATACAAGTAAAAACAGTGGCATTGTAATTTGTGTCTGGAATATAGGATGGAGGAAATCAGGGTGTCTGAATCCTTCGGTAGAAACCATGCTTTCAGGGTTGGGTTGCATGAGAAGCAAACCTTGTTTATCTAGCGTCTGGGAAGTGGAGTCCTCTCTCACTTTGGTCAGCATCATCTTGGCAAACTCAACAGGTTCAACTTGCAGCTTAGAAAGTAAAGAGTCTTTTTTTTCTGTCATGCTTTTCATTAAAATGTGCTGAGAATTTCTATAAGTATTTTTAAATCTCATCGTCTCATGCACTTTCACTGTGTATGCAACTTTCCAACTGTAAATCCCAATTGGGAAAATTCTGTTTCCATCGAGTGTTACATAACTGCACGGAGAGCTAGGAGCTTTCAGATGGGAACTTTTTCTAACTCTTTTTGTGCACTAATAACTTTTTAGGTTAGTTAGCAATGAAATTCAAAACTGTGGGCATGTATTATAAAGGAAATAAAGATAAGATAAATTTATTATGCTAATTTCAAGATTCCAATCACTAGCCCCAAATGGTCTGCCAAATTAAAACACCTCTCAAAGAAATGGCTGCCAAGCAGTCCAGAGACCATTTTCACATTATCATCCCTTTAAACGGTAACAATGTTTGTTGGAACCTTCTTGGGGCCTCTGGAAGTCTTTAGATACACATGGACCACAGGAGGTCATAGGTTTTTCTAGAGATGCAATTATGGATTACAGTCCATTTCTCAATACAAGACTCCTTTATTCCCCAATCCTAGTATCTTTATTTCAATGTCTGTTCCTGGTTCCAGACCAAGATTCTCTTATAAGGAGTTAATCAATCATAGTTCTAAAACTGTACTGTGCAGATGAGAAAACAAACTGTTCTCAGGTTTACAAATTAAAGGTTATGGAAATAAATTGTAAGGTGTCGACTCATGCATGCAGCTCTGTGACTCTATCAGCTCTCAATTTGTCTATGTAAATATTCATGAACCCCTGGAGGTTTCCAAGTAATATGAATGAGAATTCTTAGTAAGGAAAGGCAGAGATAGTCCTTTTAGCAGAAGTTAGAAGAAGGAATAAACTCCTAATTGTGGTAAAGAGATTTCTTTAGAACAGAGATAACAGAGTCACAGTCAAGACATGGCAGGCTCACTCTCAGCTCTGGAGTTCCTTTGGGTTGGTCTAACTACCCTCTATTCTGAGTGCCTGAAGCATTAGAAAAAGGAACTGGACATTTCAGAGTCCTTAGCAATAAGCCAGCAGGTGTGTCCCAGATGTCTCTCAGGGTGAATCCTCATCCCCTTCTATTCTTCCCCCAAGTCTCTTTTTCCTGTGCCAGACTTTCTTCTTTCTCCTTCATTTTACCAATCCCTACATCCTACTACGTACACACCAAAGGAAAATGACTCACGGTATCTTGCAATAGTGTCTATCTCTATCTGTCTTACAACCTCTCCTTATGCCATTTGCCAAATCAGAGCTTGTCTGGGGAAGCAACACTGACCTGTAGTTGGATGGCTCTAAAATTTGCTCACTAGCAAATAGTGTAGTCTAGGATAAATCGTCTTTTGATTTCTAAAATATCTGTAAAATGAATTAAATGAATCTATGTCAAAAGATCAGGTGAAAAGGATTCCCTCTTGGAAACCTATCTGGAGTAGGGGAGCAATAGATGAGTATGACCTAAACACACTTGTTCATGTATGAAAGTACCAGAGAATACAGCCTTAAAATTCCACATTTTGGTATTATTGATGCAAAAAAAAAATGTAGCTCTTACCTCAATGGGAATAAGAGATACTTTAGTTTTTAGTATTTAAGGAACCCTAAGTTTCATGTTCCAATTTGGAAACTATTTCATGGAGTTTTTTTTAATAGAAGCAGAACAAAGAAAGGACTAAATCAAGACACCTTTGAGACACATTGGTGAGAACATGAGCGAAGAGGGGTGGTCACACCAACATGAGAAGTTCCCTGAAGGCCTCAGATTAGTTACCCCATGACACTCAGTTTTGGGGTCTGTGGAAACTAGTTGCCTGCTAAGTTAGTAGCTTCCAAAAAGATGTAATCACTTAGTCACAGGATGCTAGCTCTGGCACAGAGGTGGGCTAGAGCTAGCCCAGATGAGGTAATTAGGCTCTGAACCTGCAGCATGCTGACCTCTTCACACCACTGATGCTCTAATCATCCAGCCAGTCTCTTCAGGCACACCTTCTTTTCAGAATCCTCATTCACAGTATTTCAGTGCCCTACTTTGCTTCCTATTGCTGTGATAAGTACATTACCAAAGCAATCTGGTTCATCTTCTAGCTCCTAGTCTGTCATGAAGGAGAGTCAGGGCAGGAAGTCAAGGCAAGAACTAAAGCAGAAACCATGGAGTAACACGGCTTACTGGCTTGTTCAGTTTTCATTATTACGCAACCCAAGGCCACCTGCCCAGGAGTGGCACTGCCCACAGTGGGCTGGTCCTCCAACAACAGTCATAAATCAAAGAAATAATTCCCCACCACCCTGCCACAGATTTGCCTACAGGCCAACCCAATGAAGACATTTCCTTCAATAAAATTCCCCTTTCTAGATGATGTTTCTTATGTCACGGTGAAATCGAAGTAACTAGCCCAACAATGTTTTCCTTTTCTGACTAGTTAAGGCCAACTTGTCTTCTCCTCCACCCCACCCACCTCTACAGAAACACTCCAGAATCTCCAAAATTCTTCAATCAATAAGTTTTAGTACTAGAAAAATGCTAGAAATCAAGGAGGACAGATAAACTCTCACAGCAGGTCCAAGGACTTCCTGAGAGCTATTCTTGCCCCAGACCCACAATCCCCCTACCTATCATGCTTGGTGACCGTGAGCTGTCACGCCCACAAGAAATGGGCAAAGAGAACCCTTGTTGGTGTTGTTATTCTAGAGCAGACGGCAGTCCTTTGTTCATCCTAGCTTAATGCCTGGCTTGGTAACCAAAGCTGTTTTATGTCTAGGACACATAAAAATCAAATCTGGGCAGTGGAGCTCTGGGGGAAGTAGAGAGACAAAGATCTGTGTTCTTCCGTGCCACACAGCACGCACAGGGAAAGACAGCCACAGACCTGTCCTCTTCCCCATGGCATAGGAAGGCCATAGATACCATTCAGGTCATGCAGCACAGGTGGGCGATGTCACTCAGGGACCCACCATCTGTGTTTCCAGCCTTCAGTGGGAGCCCCCACGATGTGCAAGCATGAGGTGGACAGATGGGAGAGAAACAGAAGTGGAGCATCTTGAGCACTATGAAGAGAGATGGAAGGAGAGACTCCAGGGTGGAGAGGGGTCGCTTGTTGTGAGGGACCAGTCCCACCTTCTGTAGCCATGGTGAGCTCCCAGCATGATCTGCTGCTGGGGGCCATATCTGGGTCAGTGACTCATGTTGCCATGGAGAACATGACCATGTGGATATTCAGGGCCTGTGCAGAACTGGCTCCTCCCCTTACTGGCTGCAGTGCTCTGGAGAGCTGGCTTCACCTTCCACCAGAAGCAACAGTCCAGTAGAGCCAGGCCTGCACCTAGCTCAGGAAGCATAATGGACCTGGCCCTGAGGATGTGAGTGTGGGAGAGCTGACACCACCACTTTTCTGTCTTGGGATGGCACAGACTCAGAGTGGACCTGGCCCTGGCAGCAGGGGTGTGGGCGAGCCACCCCCTCCCAAACAGAGTGTGAGTGTAGGAGAGATGACCCAGCCACTCATCTAACATAGGGCAGCATCGGTGAAGAGGTGATGCTCCCTCTCCCGACCACCACCTCAAGACCCACAGGGTCATAGGCCTGGGAGAGCTATCTCTGCACCTCACCAGCTGCAGCACTCAAGAGAGAGGGCCCTGCAATTCATCTGGACAACAAAGTCGTGCTAACCCTAGTCCAGGGGGCACTGGTTAAGCAGCCCTGAGGGTGAGAGAGCAGGAGAACTGGCCCACCACTCATCTGCCTTGAGGTGGCATGGGTGTGGAGGTAAAGCCCTCTCTCCTACCCCTCACCAACCTGGGGCAATCTGAAGACCTGGCTCTGTGGCCATGAGAGCCGGTGAGCTGGCCCTGTCTCTTGCTGGCTGCAGCACTTAGGACAGCAGGCCCTGAACTTCTCTGGAGCAAGACAGTGGAGCTGGCCTCTATGGCAAAGGCACTGGTGAGCCAACCCCAAAGGGTGTGAGAGTGGAAGAGCTGGCCCAGCCCCTGACATGCTGTAGCATCCAGGAGAGCTGGCCTTATATTTTACCTGGGCAGTGCAGTGGAGCTGGCCCTCATGGTGAAAGCAGGGGTGAACCAGCCCCAAGGGGTATGAGAGCAGAAGAGCTGCCCTAGCCCCTTACCACTGCAGCACTTGGGATAGTGGGTCCTACTCCTTGACTGGACAGCACAGTAGAGATGTCTCTGGAGGCATGGGTGCAAGTGAGCCACCCCAATGACATGAAAGCAGGAGAGATGGCCCTACTTCCTGCCAGTGGCAACATTGGGTGGCATAGCCTGAGCAAGTCTGGAAAGCACGATCTGGTGGTGTGGGTAAGGGAGAACCTAAACACTGACCAGCCCAGCTACCACCAAGGCCCAGATCCAGGGCTCTGAGTTGTCCCATGCCAAAATCTACATCACGTGCAAATGGTTGGGACACATGAAAGGGCCAGTCCTGCTGATCCAAAGCTGCAGGATCTCCATGACACAGAAACAACAGGATAACCAGGAGGAGGACCAATAAAAAATCTAGTATTGCTAGTGTCACAGAAGTCAGAGATATCGAACCAGACCAAAGACTCACTGCAATGACCATTTGCAAGTGAAGATGTATAGACAGAAGAATATACTGTGGGCCACACAAACATAATACAGCTTCCACGAGGAAGAAGAAAAAAACAAAACAAAACAAAACAAAAAAACGGTATCTCCTGTTTGCCACCCAGTCTTCCATAATCTCCCAAAGCGGTGTTGTTCCTGAAACAACTCTTAACCCTGAGGATGGCATACTCAGTTTCTCAATCTTGGTTCTAAGGTCCTATTGGAGCCTCATTCTCACCATTTTCCATCATGAATGCTAACATGAAACTACTGTATCATTATCAGAGTTCTAAATAACACCTTAGAGCATAGTAAGGACACACCTACCCTGGATTTATGCACCCAGACCTTTCCTTGCCTATTATAATCTTGAAGATGGCTTTACAAGTGTTGCTCTGTCTACTGGGTGTCTACGGTAAATGTTGTACTAGGGACACAAACTGCTCTCTCATGTAAAGAGTTGTATTTTGAGTAGTTATATCCAATTTCAGTTGACATCACAGATTTAGATATTCATTCCCACTTAGAAACCCACAGCTGACTCAAGGGACAATTTAAGCTTCGATTTCTCTGTCCCAGAGCTTATTTTCTTCTGTCAACATGGTATAATCATAAAATTCTATGAGTATAGGGTATGTGCTGCAAGGTTCGGGTCTCAACATACCACTTGTAAGTTACATTTGTGTAGACTACTGTATTAGAAAACACCTAGTCCATTAAACCCACACAAGAATCTAATAAGAAAACAGGTATAGAATTTGGCTGCCAGCATCATTTATTCTCATCACCTCTGGCTGGCAGACTCTTGCTTATTTCATAAGACCCAGCTTTGATGCTGCCTTCTCAGTTGACGCCTTATCTAGCTCTGCCAGCTCAGGTTGCTTTCTGCTTAGCTCCTATGTGACTCTAGTCTTATAATTGCTCAAATATTTGTTCTCAACGAGAAAGGACGCTCTGCTCTTGCCAGCTTAGTCCAAGATTCAAAGCAAGCTATGCTCAAAGGACTTAAAGGTTAAATCATTTTGAGGGACATTCAAGAGGTGTAAGAACCATGGCTAGATAGAAGGGGCAATCAGAGAGAGAAAGATCCATTATGAAATTTGCTGTTAAGTCAACTATTATAGTGGGTAGTTGGTAAGACCAAGCCTCTAGGCGAACCATGAAAAACTCTGCAAGACTTAGTGCTCAGAATTATCCCATGGAGGACAGTAAATCTATGAGTTTATATCCACACACCAATTAAACATGAATAACAGGAGGTCTTTGGGGCTACTCCTTTCCCCATACCTTCTGCTGTGCTGAACATTGTGGCAGTGCTGCCTACCTCTATGTCGTGTGTGTGTGTGTGTGTGTGTGTGTGTGTAAGCATTCCTGTCACTGCTGGTAAAACTGTGACCTGTGCTTACACTTAGTCAAACTCATTTCTCCCAGACATTCTGCATAGTGATTTTTTCCTATGCAGTGATGATAACCAGTGTACATCCAAACCAAAACCTAAACCCAAAACAACAACAACAACAACAAAAAAAAAACACATCAACAACAGAGAGAATGAAAAGGCTGAATAGAGGGGTAAAGCCAAGTGAGGAGGATTGCAAAGAAAAGAGAGAAAAAGGAAACAAAACACATTATAAAAAAGAAAAGGATAGGAAGGGGAACAACAGTGTCTGCCCTGTGGCTTGGGCTGTAGATGTCTCCATCAGCTTTATTATGTTTAAAGGTATCAACAAATAAAATGTAGGCAGACACTGAAGAAACAAGAGCCTCCCAGAATGGCACACAGAAGGCTGTTGAAACACATCAGTCCTGGGTTTTTAATAAGAGCATAAATTACCGAACCAGGGTCCTGGCTTCTTTATATATTCCTTACCTCATCAAATAGGGAAAAACTGTCATTATACAGGATGACAAGGTCTCACCCTTAGCATATTCAGTTCGAGAAGAAATTGAAAGAAATACAAGTGAGGATTTTTTTTTCAGAACCAGGTAATGAGTTTCGTAATGGGCCACAATCACAAGTTATATAATCAAGTAGGTCAGCACTATCGATCTGTCCAATGACAGCACTACTTGAGTGAATTGCATTATCCCAAGAAGACACTTCTAATGCAAATAATGCCAGAAACCTTTGCTTGAGTTCTGTGCCTTCATTAGTATTTGGCTTGTTGCTTTTGCATATTAAAAATGTCAGATTCAAGCACCTTTGCGGAGCAATATGGTATGTGGGGTCCTGTATCACCTGTCACTTCCATATGAGCACGAAGGCACCATGGCAGCTCCCTGATATCTGTCACTCATATTGGTGTACTACATCTTGATATTACATTTGACACATTAAGAGAGATAAGTAAGAAGCTCGGGGCTTGTGTCTGCTCAGTGCTGAAGAACAAATTCTCCTCAGGAGTATTGCTCAGATCCCATCTAGGGTTGCAGTAATGAAATTTATCTTGTCTTGGTCCCCAATACCTCTTAATACCCAAAAGCTGACATTTTCTTAAATTCTTTAGATGTTTCTGTGTTTTGCTGTGTTTTGTTTTATGAAAAGCACAGAAGACTTACCAGCAAGCCTGCAAGTTCTCTGTTACCACTGGACAAAGTGAATCTCATGTGCTCACTTGAATTCTTGGTGTGTCAGAATAACAGAGGCAAGAACAGTCTCTAAGTATACAAACACCTGGCAGTGTATTTCTCTCTCCTACACTTGCCTTCTTCCCAAAGAGTTCATGACAAATGCTTATTGAAAAGGGAGGAGGAGAAGGGGGAGGAGGATGGAGAAGAAGAAGAAGAAGAGGAAGAAGAAGAAGAAGAAGAAGAAGAAGAAGAAGAAGAAGAAGAAGAAAAAGAAGAAGAAGAAGGAGGAGGAGGAGGAGGAGGAGGAGGAGAAGCTTCGCAGGGCTTTGGGACCCTCCTTCTCCAGCAACACTGATCTGCTCTTGAAGTGCAAAACAAAAGACTATGGCAACCAATCCTCACCTTGGGGAATGTCCTACTTATAGTGCAGGATACCTTGAGCTGAAGATGTTCTCTGTGCTGTGGGAACATTGAAGTCTCTCCATCATCTTTGGGTCACTCTACTCTTTGAGACTGAAGAGCCTCACTGTCAATCCTAGAGATGCTCTGACAAGTTGCTTAATTGCTCCATGTGGGTGACAGGAAGCACAGTCAAAATCGGTGACAGAGTAGGCATGTTTGTGAGCACCTGTGATGGCAACACTTGGAAGGTAGAGTAAGAGATCTGTAGTGGGAGGTCATCTTCAGTTACATAGAAGTTCCACATCTAGGTCAGCTTGGGATACAAGGTACACTCAAGGAGAAGAAGAAGAAGAAGAAGAAGAAGAAGAAGAAGAAGAAGGAGGAGGAGGAGGAGGAGGAGGAGGAGGAGGAGGAGGAGGAGGAGAGAAAGAGATGGAAGGAAGGAAGGAAGGAAGGAAGGAAGGAAGGAAGGAAGGAAGGAGAATAAAGGCATTGGAGAAGGACTCAGCAGGGAAGGAGCAACATGAAACACAAACAGATGGAGCAAGTTGTGGGAAAAGGGAAGAATGACTCAGGGAGGGTGGGGTCACACTTGAAGGGATGCTGTGAAAAGAAATCTCTTTCTGAGAAGCAAGCGTTAAGGAGGACAGAGAAGACCAGATGGCTTTGACTTTGGTTTTTCCTGTAAAGCAAGAGCCAACATTTTGTTCAAAAAGTGAATAATGGTGATTTTATTTTTGAGTAAGAAGAAAAATTTTGAGAAAGTTCTTTGGTGAATGACAAGGTTGGATGATTTTTTTTTCTTCAAAATGCCAAGGAGACTTAATATTTATTAGATTTGAGATATTGCAATCCCTCCTTGGAGCTAGAGGAGCTGGCTTAATGCCCTTCCTGGGGAAGGTAAATGGCAAGTTCAGAACAAGCAAAGCACTAAAACAGGCCAGGGCAGAAGACAAATCTGCGCTGCATGAACCTAGGATACAGAGATGCACAGAGGGAGGCAGTATCCATGGAGACGGTCAAGGATCCATGCCACCACAGAAAGATGCAAAAAGTAACAATACAATACAAAACAAAACAAACAAACAAAACCCATAGCCCTGAAGGTCACTGTGGATGCAAATGATTCTACGAGTTGCTTAGTGAACCAGGAACTTGCCATCTTTGAGTAAGAATTTTGGCATGGCCAGCTAGATGTCATGGTGGCAAAAGGTGCTTGCTGCTAAAACCAATGGATTGAGTTCAATCTCAGAATCCCTAGGGGGAAAGGAGAAAACTCCCTCTTTAAGCTCATCCCCCACCTCCATACATGTGCTTTCTATGCATACACTCTCTCCCTCCACACATATACAATAAATAAATGCAAACTACATTTTTAAAATTTTTTTTGAAAAACACTGTACTAAGTGGCCTCTTGTGGAGAGCGTTTTTCACAGAGATGAAATTGCTGTCAATAAAACACACATTTTATCTAGAAAGAGTAAGAGAAGCAGCAGTAGGAAGGGTCTTTCAGGGAAAGGGGCCAGAGGATGTCAGAGGGCATGACAGAGCCCAGCGGTAAGAAGAGAGACAGCAATGCCGCAGCAGGATCCCCACAATCTGAAGAGAAGCCACAGCAGGTAACCACATGACACTGCATCCCATGAACCTCACATCACCATCAGTTAAAATGCATTTCCAGATGAATCCTGAAAAATCTAAATTATAGCAAAGCAGAGGCTTGAAGCCAGGCAGACCCAGTTTAATCCTGACCATGCAGTGCCCTTGTGCAGAGTTAATTCAACTTCAAGAACTTAAACAACAACAACAAAACAAACAAAACCAGTAAGAGATATAAAATTAAAATGGGGGTGGAGCTAAAATCTGGAGCAAATGTTTCAGAAAAGAGTCCCAGTGAAGCCATCAAACTTTAAAAGTTATTAAATACTGATGTCTTTACATTCAGAAAAGTAATATTTATCCAGACCTCCTGTTAGCAACATAGTGTACAGCCTTTGCTATGTGTTAATGCTAGCTACCCACTGAAGAAAGGTCTTGTCCTTTCAGCTGTATGTCTGACACTTGAATGACTGAGTGCTCTCTCCAGCTCTGTTGAGAAACTTCTTGAGTCATCTCCTCGTGTGACCATGTCTGTGGCCATCGGCTTTGGCTGTAGGAATACACAGAACCCAGTCACTTTAGCACAGCCACTATATGGTCTTCACCAATATTTCCTATCATAATTTTGGGATTGTGCCATCCTTGGGGCATCCTGTTGGCACCTCCTCCTGTGTGTGAACTGTAAAATGAGGGAGCGTTTCCCATGAATAGCTTTCGGTTCCCACACCCAGGCCTTCTCTTTCCTGTCTTACCCACACACTCCCAGTGCTAGGAGCTAGAGGTTGGCTTCGTGTCAGGAAACAGCTTCTCTTACACCCTGATGCTGAACTGCTACATGGAGAGAGTGGTAGGTCGGCCAAACATAGCTATACCTACTAAATCCAAACTAGTTCTATCCCCAACTCCACTCCTCCCCACCACTTCCATACCCAGAAGTTGGATCACCACCTAGGATCATATTGATGGACAAGCTGTTAGAGCCAGCAGTAAAGCTGACCTCAGGCAACAGCTAGTACTGATCTGTCTCCCTCCTCTACTTCCCAGGGTTCTTTGGCCTTAGCTGTGACTCTGGCATCTAACGCAGTGCTCCAGGAGGCACCAGGTGAACCTCTCTTTTGAGGAGTCTGAGCCAATGCAGGTGTTCCTCTGGGGGCTTTCTTCTCACCCTCTTTCCCTGTTCAGCCATAGCTCAGGAAGACTTAGAGATCATGTCACTGTATCTACTTGAGGCAGACCCTGAAAGAGCAGTGGCTGGGCCTGGTCTGCTCAACACACTCTATGAACTAGACCCTGAAGCCCTCCTTGGAGGTAGACCCAAGCAGCATTTTCCATTTTTGTCATCGATAAATGCTACATAAAGAATCATTCATAAAATAAGAAAAAAACCACAATTGTACTAGAATAGAAACTTGCTATTATTTAGTTTTGTGTGATTATAAGAGACTTAAACTATGGCAAATTTAAAGTTCCTTTGAAAACCACATCTCTCTTGTGTCCTGGGTAGAACAAAGGAGAAGGCCCGGCCACCAGGCAGCAAGTATGAGTCTCTGCCTCTACAGGAGGCTGTTGAGCTGAAGGACACAGTTACTTTTTAGTCTAATTGTTCACTTTAAAGGTTTTGTTTTGTTTTGCTTTATGTCACTGTATTTGTGCATGCCACATCTGTGTGGGTGCCCACAGAGGCTAGAATTGGGACCAGAAATCCCTGGAGTTCTAAGTGGCTCTGAGCCACTGGGATGCTGGGATTGAACACATGTCCCATGGAAGAGCAGCAAGTGCATGGTTAGGAAACACAGAGCCCGTGTCTGCGCTCCTCTCCCCCTGCCCCCACACCCCCTCCCCCTCCTCCGCCACACATCTAGGTGTCTTTCTTTAATCCTTAAAAAGAAAACTAAATAAAAGCTTCAAGTGAAGCCATCTTAAAGCCCAGAAAGTTGGGCTGTGTGGATGCTGGGGACTGGTGGGAGGCAGGGGTATGAGAATGCAGCAAACCTACCCAGGGAAAGGGGAGCATGAGGAATGACTTCATTATCCAATCAACGAACCAATGCTGCAGGCAGAATGAAGTAGATGTTAAGAAGGATTAATCCACTTTTCAACTCTGCTGCCTGTGGGTGTTTACACAAGCTTCAGTATCCCTCTGTCCAAGCATGGAACCCCAAGGGGACAGCATTCTGTGAGCCAGCAGTTGGAATGAGCTATATACACTTGATGCTTGTCTCTGTGACACCAACAGTGGCATGTGTGTGCCTAGACAGGCATCATGGACACGTGTGTACAAACCAAGAAAAACTCCATTGTCTCTCACAAGAAAGCACACATGCACACCTATCCAAAGAAACTGCGTGTTCACAAATGAACCTATACCCATTACCCAAAACTTGAAACAAACAAGTCAATTGTTTAATGTACAATGTGAAAACAGTTGGGTAAAGGTTGTGAGTGGGTTCTTGAGGGCAGGTATGCCCTCATATCATAGGTATATTATATGTATCTACCTTGGTGAAATTTACCCTGGATGCACAGAAGGTACTGAAGAAAATGTCTGTGCAATTAATGGCAGATGATGGTGGGTGAGTGACAGCTGATTAACTACAAGCAAATTCAAGAATGGAGTCTACCCTTCCCCGGTGGCATTCATGAACCTGCCTCAAATCTATGACAGATCTTACAGGAATTGTTCCAACATGGTCAGACTTTAGGAGTCATCTCACACAGGAGAAAATGTGAGACTAAAGGAGAAATGAGTCACAAAAGTTAGTTCGAATATTGGGTGATGGTTCTCGACACTCAGAGCTGGCTCTGAATTCACAAGCTACCAAATGACCACCGAGAAGTTCACCTGTGTTCTGTTGTATGCGTGAGCGTGTGCACTGCTTGTGCAATCTCCCAGCCTTCCTCTTGGCTATCACAACAACATGCTCATCGGAAGGTTGTTCTTGTTGCTAGGATATGCAAGCTCCCATCTTGTCCCTTTCTGTCCAGTAGCTCTGCCAGCATGGTAGAATATTTTCTTCTTGTGGAAATTCTAGAATGAACCTCACTTTAGACTAATACATGCGGTTCTGAAAACAGCTCATGCTCCTGTCCGTGAGTCTTGTTCTATTTTTAATCCCTGTGTGGAGAACGACTCCACCTTTCACTAGCAGTTATCGGCCATCAGTAGCTGTATCACTGATGCATTCGGATGCTCCCGCTCCCTCTCAGGTGCCCTCTGCAGCTAACCTTGCAGAGGACAGCCTGCCATGGCAATTAAAGACTTCCCAGAGCCCATTACAGAATGATGACCTTGACATCTCCGTGCCTGATGCCAGGTCCCTCTCCACAGACAGCTATGAGAGCTGGCCTTCTATAACACTCCATCACTCAGCACCTGGAAGCTGGCTTCCACCGACCTTTGGAGTTTTTAATTTCAGTCTTACTTATCCTGTCTCCCAGCTCTTCTCTCTCCTCAGCTTCAATGTGCTGCCCTGCTTTAGGTCAAGCTAGACTCGACTTTTCCTTTGTTCATTTAGCTTCTCAGTTCTCCTGACAGCTCATCCTTCTCCTTTGTTAAGGAGGCACTTTGAAGAATCTCTCAGGCTGAGGGTGTAGTGGGTGGACTGGTACTAGGAAGATTGGAAATAGAATACGTGCTGGGCAGGAACTCCTGCATGCTTTAGGAAAAGGGCATCCAGGGACAGTTTTCCTATCTGGATAAAGCTGTTGTTGTCCTGAGAACTATTAGAAGTGGGTGTGTAGCCAGAGTAAGGAAGAGAGGAGGAGAAGAAGCCACACTTCCAGAGTGGGATGCCCCTCTGAGGATTTGAATCTAAGCAGAGATGTGAAGGAACACAGACACACACACACACACACACACACACAGACACACACACACACACACACACACATACATACACACAAACTTCCACACTCGAGCAAAGGCCCGTGTTGGGCAGAGGAACTAGCTACCACAAAGGTCTGGAGCAGAAACAAACATGGTCATTTTGAGAGAGACACAGGAACATCACTGAGGTTGGAGAAATGGTGGGAGAGAGAAAGGGTGCAATGATAGAAAGCCGGGTGCTAGGTCAGGCTAAACACTGCATGGCCAGGAAAGACCCTGAAGGAGCCTCTGGGAAGCCTCCGCAGGGGGGTTGTCTGAGCTATATTCTGAAGGACAATTACCAAGACTGCACGAAAGATGGATGGGGCAGTGATGCGTGAGAGGAGAATATGGGGAAAGTTCACAAAGCCTGAAGAGCTATCGTGGTAGCACGCAGAGCACAGAGGCAATCTCAGAAACTGGCCGTAAGCTGCAGTGAGAGGAGGGACAAAGAGCTAAGAACGCCTAGCTTTCAGGTCTCCAGTGTGACGGAGAAGGCCTGGGTGACACTGAAGGCTGGGGGTGTGGATGTTTAAGGGTTCTGATAGATGTAATGTTTGAAATTCTGGTTAATGAAATCCAAGACTCCGTAAGCCTTTTAATAACTTTAACATCAGTGCTCCAGTTCAAAGGAAAGTTGCTATCAACATATGTGAGATTTTCTCTTTGAATACAAGAACATTGTACTTTTTACTTAGCTTTAAATCTATTTTCCCCCCTCCAAATTGTAACACCTTATTGTATTGATGTATAAAAACTTTTAAAAAAGGTTTTCTTCATACAAACTGAAAGTTTTATATACACAGACTGAGAAACTCCCAACAAATTACTGGCCTTCACATCTGAAGAAAGACCCGGAAGCATGAGAGGATATGTGGCCAGTACTGTGGGCTCCTCATCCTCCGGCTACTGATGCTCAGCATAGAGAGACCGAACGGGGTGAGGTCAGGTACTGAGAGCCTTTGAGGTCTGAGGAGACAGTATTGATCTGCAGGTGCTTAGATTTGTCTGTCATCTGCTGCTTTCCTCCTTGGGTGACCTTCATGGCCTTTGTGGGATTCAGCTTTGCATCTTTGAAGTAGGGAAGACATAGAAGGAAGGCACTGCAGGATCCTCTAGAGGGTTCCTTCACATGTGTGGCCGTTTTTTGTAAGGCGGCCGGGACAATGCATGCACATGTACACACTTATGTGCTCTAACGCGCATGCACACACCCAAAAATATTGTATTTCAAAATGTGAATGTCTGTCAAAATTGCCAATAATTGTCAAAATTGCCTATAATTGAACTGAAAAGAGGCTCAAGAACTGTGCCCATAGACATAGCAAAGGAATTTTCTGTCTTAAAGCCAATTCCTTTTAACACAGAGCCTTCCCACAATGGGCCCTGGCCAAGGCCTGTGAACAAACTCACATATCAAAACAGTGAAACAGGCGTTAAAAAGATGCTATATGTATCCCAAGGCTACCTTGAAAAACAAATGCATAGACATCATTTCACTTTCCGTATTGTGTGATGCTTTATTTTAGGAGAAGCCAAGGTGATCTATGAAGCAATAGCAGTAAGAGTGAAACATGGAATTCCTTTATAGGGAAATAAAGGCATGCAGACAACAGAAGGCACAATGTCATTACAAGAGAATGGCACTGAAGCATCCTTGCTAGGAGCCACTGGGGATATGCTTGAGCTTGCTAGAGAGACCACCACAAAAGGCCACCTGAGGTGCACCACATTGCCAATCTTACCAAGAGCAAAGGATTGGCCATGATATGGATTCCTTACCAAGACCAATGTAAGCAGACAGAGTTTGAGTGGCCTGAGCTGAGTGAGCAAGACACGGAGCAAAGCGGGATGGAAAAGAAAACACGTGAGGAAGTCAAGCTCAGCCTTTTAGAGACTCAAGTTGGAAGACTGAGGTTAGCCTCTGGTACACAATGACGTCCAGGCCAACCTTGGCCAGACATAAAAGGGCAGCCTCGAACCCTCAAACAAACAAGAAACTCCCAAACTCACAAAAGACACCTGCTTTATTTTGTTTAATAATGGGGAATAAGTTGAGAAAACAGACAGGAAACTGGACATGTTGGTTTGTGTCTAGGGATGGGATGAACCAAGAAGTCAAGGCTACTGGAGGCCTTTGCAGTTGTTAGGAAATATGAATATATACTCATATATACATATACATATTTAATATTATATATATAACTTTATTTACATTTGTTTATGTGTATGGATGTTTTGCCTGCCTGGTGGTGTTCAAAAGGCTAAAGAAGGGTATCAGACCTCTTGCAAGTAGAGCTACAGCCATCATGTGAGTCCTGGGACCTGAACCTGGGTCTTCTGCAAATGCTTTTAACTACTAAGCCATCTCTCCAGCATCTCCTTAACAGAGATCTATTTGTATATCCCCCCAAATATATAATTTTATTATTCTCATTCATTCTTTTAGAATTTTATTCAATATGTTCTGATCATTCCTCACCATACTCCCCAAACTATTCCCCGATCCACCCACACTTTCCTTCCTCACTCAAATCTGTATCTTTTTTTTCGTTATTGAATCCAATTTGTGCCATCCTTTGGGTGTAGGGTCATCTACTGGACCATGATCTACCTACTAGGGGCCACACCTTTAAAGAATATTCTCCTTCTTGCAGTAGCCATCATCTGCCAATAGGTCCCAGGCTAAGGATGGGACTTTGTGCCTGCCTTCCTTTTCCATGATGAACTTTTTTCTGGCTTGAGATGACACAGGTCTCATGTGTGACAACTACTAGGAGCTCATATGCGAGTGATCTGTTGGGTTCGGAAAATGGTTTCATTGTAGCTATTGGCTCTTTCGGTATTTCTGTTCCATCTTCCACAAAGGACCCGTGGCTAGACTATCATCTGCTAAATGGACTCCTAGTGACTGATTGTTGTGCCCATATAACTGAATTCCTCTTTCAGCCATCATCAGAGAGGCTTCTTTTTGCAGTAGATCCAAGTGAACATAGAGACTCACAACTGGTCAAGGTTGATTTGAGACTGTGGAATGGTCTAAACACATATTTTGTTTCGGCTAATTAGAGCACACTTCTGTTCTCCACGCTAATGTGCATCACTAATGACTGCCTGGCTATGCCAAGGCCTCACTCCAGGTGTTCTTCACTTGCTCATCTCATTAATGTGCTTTAGTCCTTATTATAATCCCAGGAGGTGAGTATTGTTATTTAACTCTACGTCTGTGGAGACTGAAGCTTACTGCAATGAGTCAGGAGATGCTCACTAGGAATGGCAGGCTTACAGCCCCAAGCGCACACACACACACACACACACACACACACACACACACACACACACAGACAAACACAGAGAGAGAGAGAAACACACACACACAGACACACACACACAGACAAACACATACGCGTGCACACACACACACAAACACACACACGCGTGCACACACACAAACACATATACGCGTACACACACACACAAACACACGCACGCGTGCACACACACACAAACACACAGACAAACACACACGCACAAACACACATATACACTCACGTAAGCACGTACACACAGGCATGCACAGACGTGCATGAACATGGGCATGCATACACAAAGAGAGTTCTTTTTGCATCCTTATCTCTGCAAGCCCCACTTAAACAGTGGAAGTGAATGTTTTGGAGGGTATTTGCACATACCAGGCCCAAGAGAGCAAGGGTAATGTGGCATAGACAGACATGCCACAAATGGAGCAAATCCAAAAAAGCTGGATGCTGAACTGGAATTTGGGAAGTTTCAAAAGCTGAGTTCTCATGTCCCAGGTCTAGAGCCCTGTTCCACCCACGGAGGGCGTGACCCTCCCTCTCTTCTATGACCTGTAGGGGCAGCATGCACATGTGACATAAAGCAAAAACAAAACAGTGTAGGGCAACACAGGGCAACAATAGGGATGAGACAGAAGATATGGGCAGTGGGAGGAAGATGCTCAAGGTGTGGTCGGGCAGTGGGAGGAAGATGCTCAAGGTGTGGTCGGGCAGTGGGAGGAAGATACTCAAGGTGTGGTCGGGCAGTGGGAGGAAGATGCTCAAGGTGTGGTCGGGCAGTGGGAGGAAGATACTCAAGGTGTGGTCGGGCAATGGGAGGAAGATGCTCAAGGTGTGGTCGGGCAGTGGGAGGAAGATGCTCAAGGTGTGGTCGGGCAGTGGGAGGAAGATGCTCAAGGTGTGGTCGGGCAGTGGGAGGAAGATGCTCAAGGTGTGGTCGGGCAGTGGGAGGAAGATACTCAAGGTGTGGTCGGGCAGTGGGAGGAAGATGCTCAAGGTGTGGTCGGGCAGTGGGAGGAAGATACTCAAGGTGTGGTCGGGCAGTGGGAGGAAGATGCTCAAGGTGTGGTCGGGCAGTGGGAGGAAGATACTCAAGGTGTGGTCGGGCAGTGGGAGGAAGATGCTCAAGGTGTGGTCGGGCAGTGGGAGGAAGATGCTCAATGTATGGTATATACTAGTATGAAAGTTTAAAAATAAAAAGAAATGTAGCAAAGCATGGAAAAATAATTCTGGGAATGTTGGTGGAAGGAGACTCTGAGGCAGTAGGTGAACCTTAATCAATTCTGGCCTGAATTGCTGAGACACTTCTGGAAGGTTTTCTTGGGTGCATAAAGTTGATGACTACTGTATACTGGAGAATAAAAATGTTTACAAAACTGGGTAAGTCTTGTGAAGAATTACAGATATATATATATAAATTTAAAGATAAAGAATACCAGCACCGAAAAAGACAAGAAAAAGTTAAAAACAGTAAAAGAAATATATGGGGAAGTATTAATAGTAAAAAAAGTGACAAGGCTTTATTTTAATGATGTGGTCAAAATTATGGGTAAAACATAATATTATACTGGGAGAAAAGTAAAAGAGGCAGAGTATGGGCACATGCTGGGGATGGGGGTGGAGAAAGGGAGCTACATTATAATTTTCTACAGAAAGTCAGCAAAAGGGAACTAAGCCTGCCAAGTCTTTTGTCCCCGATGGAGAAGAAAGTATGACATCTTGTTCATTTATAGCCCCTTTCTTTATCTGTCTGTCTTTCAGGGATCTGTCTGGCTCCTATTTCCTGAAGCCTGAATCCTACTGCACAGACATGGGTGTTAGAGACCTGGGATAGCCCCACAGTGTGAGAGAGCACGGAAGGTGGCTGTGGGGGAGTGAGATTCTGCAGCAAAGCTAGCTCTGGTGGACCAGGACCAGCCCTGATGAAGTGACAGTATCATCATGCCTTCACCTCTGCTTTTCTCCCCTCCTTGATCTTCCTGAAGGTTCTCTCTCCTGCCACCTCTCCCATCTTGGGTTATTCATCCATGTTCTAAGTGTCTCCTTAAGCCAGGCACTGTCTTCAGATGCAAGCATTCTGCATCTTCTTGTTGAATTTTCTCCATCACTTTTCTTCCTCTGGAATTTTGAGTTCAGATAAAAATTGCTCAGACCAATTTCTTTTATGAACATCGATGCAAAAATACTCAATAAAATACTTGCAAAATGAATAGAAAGAACACATCAAAGATATCATGCACCATGACTAGGTAGGATTCAAACCAAGCATGCAGGGATAGTTTGATATATGGAAATCCATCTATGTAATCCACCATATAAACAAACTGAAAATTAAAAAACCACATGATCATCTCCTTAGATGCAGAGAAAGCATTTGATAAAATCCAACACCCATTCATGTTTAAAGTTTTGGAGAGATCAGGGATACAAGGCACATACCTCAACATAATAAAGGCTATATACAGCAAGCCAATAGCCAAAATCAAATTAAATGGTGAGATACTCAAGGAAATTCCTCTAAAATCGGGAACAAGGCAAGGCTGCCCACTCTCTCCATATCTCTTCAATGTAGTACTGGAATTTCTAGCCAGAGCAATAAGACAGGAGAAGGAGGTCAAGGGGATCCAAATGGGAAAGGAGGAAGTCAAATTATCCCTATTTGCAGATGATATGATAGTGTACATAAGTGACCCCCAAAATTCCACCAGAGAACTCCTACAGCTGATAAACACCTTCAGCAAATAGGCTGGATACAAAATTGACTCAAAAAAGGCAGTAGCCTTCCTATACACAAATAATAATCATGCAGAGGAAGAAATTAGGAAAACTACACCCTTCACATTAGCCACAAGCAATGTAAAATATTTAGGAGTTTCTCTAACCAAGCAAGTGAAGGACTTATTTGAAAAAAACTTCAAAACTCTGAAGAAAGAGATTGAAGATGACCTGAGAAGATGGAATGATCTTCCTTGCTCATGGATCGGGAGAATTAACATAGTAAAAATGGCCATCCTACCAAAAGCAAATTACAGATTCAATGCAATCCCTATCAAAAAACCTACACACTTTTTTAAAGACATTGAAACTTCAATTCTGAACTTCATATGGAAAAACAAAAAACCCAGAATGGTTAAAACAATAGTGTATAACAAAAGATCCTCCGGAGGAATCTCCATACCTGATTCAAGCTGTACTATAAACAACAGTAATTAAAACAGCATGGTACTGGCACAGCAATAGGCTGGTTGATCAATGGAATCAAATCAAAGATCCAGATATGAATCCACGTACATATGATCACTTGATTTTTGACAAAGAAGCCAAATCTATTCAATGGAAAAAGGGTAGCATCTTCAACAAATGGTGCTGGTCTAACTGGTTGTCTACATGTAAAAAAAAAAAAAAAAAAAAAAAAAAAAAAAAAGCAACTGGACCCATATTTGTCACCATGCACAAAACTCAAGTCCAAGTGGATCAAAACCTCAACATAAAACCAGAGACTCTAAATCAGTTAGAAGAAAAAGTGGGGAAGAGCCTGGAACACATTGGCACAGGAGACAACTTCTTGAACAAAACACCAACAGCCTATGCCTTAAGGTCAACAATTAATAAATGGGACCTCATGAGGCTGAGAAGCTTCTGTAAGGCAGGAGACACTGTCAACAGGACAAAGTGACAGCCTACAGACTGGGAAAAATCTTCATCAACCCTACATCTGACAAAGGTCTAATATCCAAAATATATACTGAACTCAAGAAATTAAACACCACCAAACCAAATAACCCAGTTGAGAAATGGGGCTCAGAACTAAACAGAGAATTCTCAACAGAGGAATATCGAATGGCTGAGAAACAAAGAAATGTTCAACCTCCTTAGTCATCAGGGGAATGCAAATCAAAACAACTCTGAGATTCCATCTTACACCCATCAGAATGGCTAAGATCAATAACTCAACTGACACCACATGCTGGCGAGGATGTGGAGAGAGAGGAACACTCCTTCATTGCTGGTGGGAATGCATACTAGTACAGCCACTTTGGAAATCTATCTGGTGCTATCTCAGAAAACTGGAAATAAGGCTTCCTCAAGACCCAGCTATTCCACTCCTTGGAATATACCCAGAAGATGCTCCAGCACACAACAAGAACATGTGCTCAACCATGTTCATAGCAGCCTTATTCATAATAGCCAGAACATGGAAACAGCCTAAGTGTCCCTCAGTAGAAAAATGAATATAAAAACTGTGGTACATTTACACTGTGGAATACTACTCAGCTATGAAAAACAAGGAATTCCTGAAATTTGTGGACAAATGGATTGAACTAGAAATGATCATAATGATTGAGTTAACCCAGTAGCAGAAAGAGTCAAATGGTATATACTCAGTTTTATCTGGACACTAGCTCACGGGCATGTCCCATGAAAGTCTTCACTAACCAGGAAAGTGGGACAGAGGGAAGAACATCCTATTGGCACTCTAGGTGAGAGAAGCATGGGAGAATGGGGAAATAGAAGGATCCAGAGGGTCCTAGAAACCTACAAGAAGAACATTATGATGGGTGGATCTGGGCCCAAGGGTCCTGCTTAAACTATGGCACCAGCCAAGGACAACATGTGCAGTAAACTTTGAACCCCTACCCAGATCTAGCCAATGAACAGGACATTCTCGATAGATGAGTGAAGAGTGGGGACTGACTTTCACATGAACTCTGGTGCCCCATATTTGACTATATACCCTGGATGGGGAAGCCTGGTGGCACACAGAGGAAGGAGAGCAGGCTACCAAGAAGAGACTTGATACCCTATGATCATATACAGGGGGATGAGGTCCCCCTCAATCACAGTCATAGGGGAGGGGAGTAAGGGGAAAATGGGAGGGAGGGAGGAATGGGAGGATACAAGGGATCGGAGAACAATTAAGATGTAATGTGAATAAATTAATAAAATGTATTAAAAAACTGCTCTGCTTCTGGCTCACCTTGTCCTTCATGTAGACTCAATTTTCTTAACCAAAATATTTTATTAACAACTTATTGACGGAGCCTATGTCAATTATAAACAGATTAACCAAAACAGTATGAAATGAGGATTAATTGACACAAAAAGAAAACCTTAAGGTTATCAGTCCTGAATACCGATTCTCTGGCCGGGAGCCACAGGATTTCTTCCACTGGAACAGGGGTAACCAGACCCCAGAGTTCAGCAGGAGTCGGAGCTCTGAAGCCTTCCCTCAAGTGGTTTTGTCTAGGAGCATCTTGAAGGGCAGCAATGAACAGCCAATTCTATCCCAAGTCTTCAGTCCTCCCAGCCGCCAGTTCTGGGCTCGTTTATATATCTCCTCCCAGAGTCTGTTCACAGGATCTTTTTCATCTGGTAGCACTTAAGCCCCTGCACGAGGTGGCTGCTCTTCTAGTGAATTAACATCACCTGTTCTCTTACTAGACCGTTCGATCCCACACTTGGGATCCTAACGAACAGGTTTCTCTCCTTCACCTTCATTCTTACATCTATGTTTTAATGACATCAAGGGAAACTAGGGTTGGTCTGTAAGATCAGGAGGCAGGTGGTGATGCTAGTACTAGCTGTCCATTAGCAGAGCTGTCCTCAGAATCCCTGCCCATTTGCCAGCTGCAATTCTTTGCCCCAAAGGCATGGTAGCCAATTCTGGGAACTTTGTGGATTTTCTGATCTTGGAGGGACCCACTTTAGAGATCCAAAATGATGTAAAATATGGATTCTCCGAGCCTGATAAATGGTGTGCAGGGTACATGGGCAGAAAGCACTCCTTCACTCAGGTCCAATTATGATTCCATGTGCTCAGGATGGGAAGAAATAGCAGATTCACATGCCCTTAATGAAATAAAGATATTCAAGCAAATAGCTTTCCAGGAATTGAGTTTCTAAGGGAGGAAGGCAGTGGAAACTGCCAAGGTTGATATCTCAGAAAATGGGAGAGAAGAGCCGGTCTTCTTTTTTTATTATTTAATTAATATATTCAGATTACAACTCAATTGTTACCCCATCATTTGTATCCTCCTGTTCCCCCCTCCCTCCCGCTTTCACCCTATTCCCCTCCCCTAGGTCTAAGACCAAGGGGGACCTCCTCCTCCACTATATTGTCATAGGCTATCAAGTCTCATCTTGGTAACCAGCTTATTCTTTCTTTGAGTGCCACCAGGCCTTCCCACCAAAAAAGGGTGGTCAAATAAAAGGCATCTTAAATAACCATGGTTCCTAGAGGCTTTAGTTGTCCAGAGTTGCTCATTGCCTAAGGTGAGCACACACAATGCTTTTCTGGTCCCTGGCGAAAAGACTGAGCAGTCTCACTTTCCTTTGCTATTTCAATCTTCATGCCCATGTTGCCCCATAAAGATGTCATTTCTCTCACCTGGAGACAGACCATATATGCCCAGGAGTGGGCTCTGACCATCTGGAAGCAAAATTTGATTAGAGGAAAATTTGCAAGGTGCTCAGTTGTTTAGGAAGAGAGTCTAAGTTTCTTCTCAAGTAGCCCTCAGTGGCACACACTAAGAGTTTGAAGGAGTTTGTCTTTTGGCCCAGCACAGGGTGGGCTGCGAGGCTAGCTCAAGCCCTAACCTTCTTAATCTGTGAGCATGAGGACCTGAGCTGGAGCCACAGAACCCACATACAAATCTGGACATGATGGGACACACTTGTAACCCCAGTGCCAGGGAAGTAGACAAAAGAAAACCCTTTAGCTCACTGGCGAGCCAGCCTAGCCTACTTGGCAAGCTCCAGGTCAGGGAGAGACCCTGTCTCAGGAAACAAGGTTGATAGCTCCCAAAGAACAACATGAGGCCATCCTCCAATCTGCACATGTTCATGCATGTGCTGTGTGGCAAGACGTTTCCTGGGGAGACACAACACACACATCTCCTCACCCAAGAAATGGAGCCCACAATAGATGAAAGTAAAGACACCACCAAAGTCAAATTTGGTCAACCGATGAGTTTTGTACAGGAATATGGGTGTATTTTTATTGCTGTGATGAAACTCCATGTACAAATGCAATCAAGGAGGAAAGAGTTTACTTGGCTTACGATTCCACACCACTGTTTCTCATTGAAGAAACTCAGGACAGGAACTCAAGTAAGGCACGACTCTGGAGGCAGAAGCTGATGCAGAGACTATTGAGGAATACTGCTTACTGGCTTGCACTTTATGGCTTGCTTAGCCTGCTTTCTTATATAACTCAGGACCACCAGACTGGAGGTGGCACTGCCCTCAAGAGGGTGGGCCCTTGCACATCAATAACTAGTCAAGAAAATCGAACTATGGTCTGATCTTTTGGAAGCGTTTCCTAAGTTGAGGTTCCCTCCTCTCAGATGACTCTAGCTTGTGTTAAGCTGATTCAAAGATGGCCAGCATAATAGGTGAGAGGTTACTTACAGGAGCAGAAATTACTCCAAAGCTCACCCCAATCCTGGTGCCACTCACAAAATCTAGAGACCTGAAGCATGCTGCATAGCCTGCAGGCAGCTCAACATGTTGGACAGCGACTTTCCAAGCAATTCATTTCCAAGTGATCTCTTCCAGATCTCTCCACTGGTTTCAGACTCTTCTTTGCAGCTTGTCTGAGAATAGCTCCCAGCAGTCTTTATTGCTCATCCTGGCAGGGAGGGGGATCTATTGAGTCTGGTCAGTTTCAGGGACTTCCTGAAGATATTTTGAGTGTTTTGCCTTCTGGCTTAAGACACTTCCCCACGAGCCTGGAACATATTGGCACAGGAGACAACTTCCTGAACAGAACACCAACGGCCCAGGCCTTAATGTCAACCATTAATAAATGGGACCTCATGAGGCTGAGAAGCTTCTGTAAGACAGGAGACACTGTCAAGAGAACAACGAGACAGCCTACAGACTGGGTAAAGATCTTCACCAACCCTACACCGGACAAAGGTCTAATATCCAAAATATATATAAGAACTCAAGAAATTAAACACCACCAAACCAAATAACCCAATTGAGAAATGGGGCTTGGAACTAAACAGAGAATTCTCAACAGAGGAATATCAAATGGCTGAGAAACACTTAAAGAAATGCTCAACCTCCTTAGTCATCAGGGAAATGCAAATCAAAACAACTCTGAGATTCCCTCTTACACCCATCAGAATGGCTAAGATCAAAAATTCAAGTGACACCACATGCTGGCGAGGATGTGGGGAGAGAGGAACACTCCTTCATTGCTGGTGGGAATGCAAACTAGTACATCCACTTTGGAAATCTATCTGGTGCTATCTCAGAAAACTGGGAATAGGGCTTCCTCAAGACCCAGCTATTCCACTCCTTGGAATATACCCAGAAGATGCTCCAGCACACAACAAGAAAATTTGCTCAACCATGTTCATAGCAGCCTTATTCATAATAGCCAGAACACGGAAACAGCCTAAGTGTCCATCAGTAGAAGAATGGATAAAGAAACTGTGGTACATTTACACTATGGAATACTACTCAGCTATTAAAAACAAGGAATTCCCGAAATTTGTGGATAAATGGATTGAGCTAGAAATGATCATAATGAGTGAGTTAATCCAGAAGCAGAAAGACTCAAATGGTATATACTTACTTATATCTGCATACTAGCCCAAGGGGCATGTCCCACGAAAGTCTTCACTTACCAGGAAACTGGGACAGAAGGGAGGACATCCTATTGGGACTCTAGATGAGAGAAGAATGGGAGAATAGCAAAGTAGAAGGATCCAGATGGTCCTAGAAACCTACAAGTAGAACATTATGATAGGCAGATTTGGGCCCAGGGGTCCTGCTCAAACTAAGGCACTAGCCAAGGGCAATACAGGCGGTAAACTTTAAACCCCTACCCAGATCTAGCCAATGGTCAGAACATTCTCCACAGTTGAGTGGAGAGTGGAATATGACTTTCTCACGTACTCTGGTGCCTCACATTTGACCATGTCCCCTGGAGGGGGAGACCTGGTGGCACTCAGAGGAAGGACAGCAGGTTACCAAGAAGAGACTTGATACCCTATAAGCATATACAGGGGGAGGTAATTCCCCTCAGAAACAATCATAGGGGAGGGGAATAAGGGGAAAATGGGGGGGGAGGGAAGAATGGGAGGATACAAGGGATGGGATAAACATTGAGATGTAACAAGGATAAATTAATAAAAAAATTTTAAAAAAGACACGTCTTCACAAGATGGACTATTTCAATTTTGGATGAAATTGTTACCCAATAGCACAAATCCATACAAACATACACCTGCATGCACACACACAGAGTGAGAGGAAGAAAGAGGGAGGAAGGGAAAGAAGAAGGGATGGAGAGGGGGAGGCAGAGAGAGAGAGAGAGAAAAAGAGAGAGAGAGGGAGGGAGGGAGGGAGGGAGGGAGGGAGGGAGAAAGACTCACTTCATTGTTAAATCCTCTTCTACAAACTGGACACAGTCTTCAGTTTGGCTTTATATCCATTCCAACTATACTCTTTTTTTTGTTTTGTTTTGTTTTTTTTTTTTGTTTTTTGTTTTTTGTTTTCCAAAAAACAGGGTTTCTCTGTGTAGCCTTGGCCATCCTGGACTCACTTTGTAGACCAGGCTGGCCTCGAACTCACAGCGACCCGCCTGCCTCTGCCTCCCGAGTGCTGGGATTAAAGGTATGCGCCACCACGCCTGTCCCAACTATACTCTTAAGAGGTACCACTGGGTTTTTTTTTAAAAAAATGAATTTGGTATGTGTATCTGCTTGTATGCTTGTGTGTGTCCACAGTTGCATGTGCATGCAAGAATATGTGTGCAAGCCAGAAGTCAACCTCAGCAAAACCTGCCTTGTTTTTTGAGACCAACAAGATTGACTTCATGTGGTTGGAAACTTACAGCTAGTGGTATTGGGTTTAAGTTAGCGGTCAGTCTAAAAGTTTAAGTGTACAGCTTCATCATGCCTTTCCAAGCTACAAGCATTGTGTATCTCAACGCCTTTGCTTGCTTGCCTCTTCCCTATAGCAGCTTTCTTTTCTTTCCCATGGTTTTGTGCAGTAGGCAGAGTGGGCTTGCCTTTGTAACCTGTTATTTTCTAAGTGTTCAGCATGTGACAGACTAATCTGCTGATGTATTACAATCATGTCAGAGAGCGGCCGATCACCTTGCTTCTTCTAGCCCTTTGTTCTAGCCTGTTCTTTCTTGCAGTGGAAGACAGTGATTTTACTAAAGACCTCATGGGATATTTTAAAGGTGAGAAAATATTCTCTTCATACTTTTAATATCATTCCAATCACCACTGCTTCTCCGAGTAAATCTTATTTTCATGAATAAATTCATCGAGATGCTGACTTTGGCTTTCTGGGACATTGTATATGTTTAATTTCCAGTTTCCTTACAATTGCCAAATTGGGAGGGTTTTAGTACATTGAATATGAAACAGGGATTTCAGAAGGTCCATCTTACTGTGAGAAGCCTGATTCCCTCTTAGGGAGACAAATGCTTTGATAAGGCAAGTGTTTTGAGCAGCGAAGAAGAGGAGCACAGACTACACATGTGAAGGAAGTGTGGAAAACATTAGCTAAACTCTTCAGCATAAATCACCAGAAATAGGGGCTCCAGGGAAGAGAAAAGAGTCAGGGAGGTGCTGGTCAAAGAGGAGAAGATGAAGACAGTAGGAGGAGTTTGGTGAGCAATCCCTGGCCAGCAGGAAAAAAAGCTTAAATAAAAGAATTGCCAGACAGGGCTTCACGCATATTTTCTATGCATTCCTCTTCCACTGGCCGAAAACTTCAGGGCACTCATACAAGCAAATGAGTTGCTTCATCCTTGAGGAGTCAAAGAAAAGTCTTTGGAGATAAAATATAAGTAAGTGTTGACTGTCAGGAAATGAGAGCCCGTGTTATCTGAAGGTACTTTGATGACTATCTCTTGGGAAGTGGGAAAGTGCTGAAAGAGAGAGAAAAGAAAAAAGGAGCTGCTATGTCATTTCCTGAAGGAATAGAAGGATTGAATACATTTTTTTACATCATTCTTAAAAAGCCAGGTAGTTGGGCGGCATTTGGGCTATGCCAATGAATGAAAAGTGTCATACCTATATGAAGATTATTTTTGAAATTTTTGTAGAAGATGGCCCCAGCAAATCATGTTTTCTTTGCTTTCACCTATATCATGCATCTTTCTGCTGTGTGTGTGTATGCATGTGCCAAGAGATAGTCTGTGTGCTGTTCCTCAGGAAGGCTTGTATCTTGATTGTTTTTTTTTTTTTGTCACTAGGACCTAGGCATCATCTGATAGGACAGTGATTCCCAGGCCTACTCGCCTCTGCTTCCCCAGCACTGGGGTCACAAGGACATGTCACCAAGCTCTGCTTTCATAATGTGGGTTCTGGGCATTGCATTTGAGTCTCGGTGCTTTGTGAACCAAGCCACCTCTACACCTTTAGCTTGTGTATCTGCATATGGGTTGTTAGAAAACTATCTTCATTCTCAAAATACAGAAACTGAGACATGAAGAGAGATGATGTCTTTCTAAAGGTAAATGTGCAAGCTAGCAGTGGGATGGAGCAGAGCCCAAACCTAGAACTCAAGTTCAACTCAAGATCTGAAAACTGTGGTTGTAACGGTCAGTGCACAGCTCCTCAGTGACTGTGTGACTGTGGCCATTATCCAGGTAATAAGTCTTGAGAGGTTCATGAGCTTGGACAATATGCCATGTCTGAGGTGCTGGGCACAGAGCCTGGAGCAGACTGCAATGGATTCTGGAGTTATCTGTTCACTTCTTTTTGCAAAATAAAGATTAACAATCACAAAATTGTCCACATCCCTCTCAAGTCCTATCATCCAGAAAGCATTGCCGGAACTCATTAGAGAGGGATTGTGGGATGGTATTTTTAGGGTATTTTCATGCGTACATCATTTTCAACTTTTGGAATGCTACAGGTTTACACAACTGTACAAAGTCTAGAAAGAAATTGGAGGAGCAGACAGACACTGGATCTCAACGTCCTCCCAAAGGTTGATAATCATCCTGACACCTCATGGGTCTCTGGCTTCAGGTGTATTGTCCCATAGATAAAAAACAAACTGAGGAGTCAGTAAAAGGACCCATGGCAGCTTCTAGCATGTGCCAACTCTCCCTCATCCACTTGTCCACTATGTCAAAGGACAGGATGACAGTAAGTGGCAGATAGGACAGTCAGTCTGGAGGTCACTTTAACCTAATTTAGGACTTTCATTTTCTTCTTGAATGTGCCTTGAGCCATGGATGAAAGATACTAAAAGAGACCTGGAAGCCGGTGAAAGGACGGAGCTCAAGTTACGCCCACACTGAACTTCACAGTAAATGAGGGCCATCCTGCTAAGCACTTCCACCATTTTACATCTCCACCTGCAGCCCATGAGACTTCTGGTCATCCATGTCTTCACAAATATTTTGCACTGTGTCCTTTATTTTTATCTCTTTAATAATTATGTTTTCACATAATTACTTGCCATCAATATCTTCTTTGATAGAGTAACTGCTAAAATATTTTGCTCATTGAAATGAGACTGTATTCACATTGTTGAGCTTTAGGGGCTCTTTGTCTGTTCTGGTACAAGCCATTCCTCAGGGAATTTCCCTTGCTTATCACACCAGCAAGGACCATTACTAACTATGTGGTTGAACAGAAGTGCTTAGATCAACCATCCTGATCTTGCCCTGACTTTGTTATAATTGTTTTATTCCTCAGGTGGTTCCAGTTATCACATCAAAGGCATTCCTACATGTCTATTTTGAATGAAAATTTTAAAAATTATTGTGTTACTTTGAACTATTGGTGTCACAGGAAATAACTCAACTGTGAGACCTGACTTTCCTAACAGCACATGTCCATCCTCACAAAGGTGGAAGCTGGGGATGTGCCTTGGGCTCAGACTCCACTGGGTCCAAAAGACGCACGTTTTCTCCTGAGAGAACAGTAAGTGTATGTCTCTGGCACTGCATCCCCCTTCATACGTCTATTCCAAAAAGGGTTACCATGTGGATTCCATTGGAATCCAATGCAGAAACTAGGTCACGACAGGAATAGCCATCACTGATGGCACAAATGATGAATGTTTTCCATTCTCACATGCTGTATTTCCACCTAAAGCAGAAAGGTTCTGCTTGTGAAATAATGCAAATGGAGGTATGTGGATATGTCACATTACCTGGATATATCTAAATTCTAGAGGGTCCTGGGAGGTTGATTCCTTGAGTAAACTTTTTTTTTTTTTACTGTGCTTATATGAGAACCCACCTAAGATCTAATTCTCAACACTTATGTAAAAAGTCAGGTACAACTGCATACATGGGTACCATCCTCTGGCCTCTACACATACACACATTGTACACACACACACACACACACACACACACACACATCCAGTGTGTAAATGCAGTGGGGTGAGTGCTTGTACATTCTTTTTTAATTCTTACATTGTCATGTTACCCTAGACGTGATGATATTAGGAATTTAGAATGTTAGGGGATGGAGATTTGGTATAAATCATAAGGTGAGCCTTCATGCCTAAAATTAGAAATGTTTCCCATGGCGTTTTCTGTCTTTCTATACCTTGAGGAGCCATTGTGAATGCCACTATGTGAATGTAGGCGAAGAGCCTCCAACAGAACTGGCTCTGCTGGCATCTTGAGATTGGATTTTTGGCTTCCAGTTCTAGAAGATGATGCCTCCCAGCCTCCAGAATTGCAGGTGATGCTTGGTTAGAGCCTGAATTGATGAAAACAGTGAGATAGCTGAAGGACTGCAGTGGCCTCTCCAACCTCATTCCTCAACCTTGGCAGGCCACAAGATACTTGATTGGAAGATGCAAAGCTTCATTGAGCAGAGATCTAAAACCACTGACTTGTTCAACTTTCATGTTACAAAGGCTCAAGGGTAATGAATGGCATCAAATGTCTGGACAATGAAAAAAGACCACCCGATCCTTTTCTGGTGTTCTCTTCTGAACCATGTATACAGAGTATAAGCTACAAATGTGTCAATGGTGATAATAATTGCAACTCGAAAGACACATGTTCATGATCTTATTGGCTTCTATTTTAAAACTGCAGACTGAGGCTGAAAGAGAAGCAACTTCCCCTAGGCTGCAAAGCTGTTCTCTTGGTAGGACGATACTCAAAACTTCCTGTCCACTTAGGCTAATGAACTGTCAGCTGTGTCCATAGGAACAGGAGGCTCACAGAGCTCTGTGCAAAGCTCCAGACTTGAATCTCCAATGACTAATGAGCTATCTGTGCCTCAGGTACTCCAGATGTCCCCAACACACCACAGCTCAAGGTGAGATAACAATTACACATAGACCCACAAGTGCTAAAATTCAGGATCTATGCAGTTGAAAATCACCTAAGCAGTTCTAATATGTAGCTAAGACTGTTAAACACAGACCTAGACAATACATCTCTGGCTTGTTCATATAGGACACTGTCTTAGGGTTTCTATCACTGTGAAGGGACACCATGACCACAGCTACTCCTATAAAGGAAACATGCAATTGGGTCTGGCTTACAGTTCAGCGGTTTAGTGCATTATTGTTATGGCAGGAAGCACGGTGACACACAGATATGGTGCTGGAAAGGTAGCTGAGAGCTCTACACTCAGATCATCAGACAGGAGGTAGAGAGACTGACACTTGGCCTGGATTGAGCATCTGAAACCTCAAAGGCTGCCCCAGTGTCATACTTCCTCCAATAAGGGCCACACCTACTCCAACAAGGCCACACCTCCTAATACCGCCACTCCCTGTGAGCTAGAGGGGCATTTTCATTCAAATCACCATGTATACATCATCTCTATAATATTGCCAGGCCCACCTGTGACTCTACCTGTTCCTTCCTTCCTTCCTTCCTTCCTTCCTTCCTTCCTTCCTTCCTTCCTTCCTTCCCTCTTTTCTTGTAGTGAGAATTTTGGTTTATTTACAAACACTGAAATGTTATGTGAATTTGATTTTGTTTTATTCTCAGGTGTGGGATATGGGGCTGCTTCAGATCATCCATAGCAGCTGACTATGGTTTGTCTCATGCTCTGGCAGGGACATGATTTTTCCAGCTGAAGATAGTTGACATTTGAAATTCTGGGAACTTTTCAGAGGGTATATAAATGCAGAGAGACGTGGTGGCAGCTGCTGCTCCTGTTGCTTCCGCTGCTGTTGCTATTTGCTGGATTGCTGGTTGTTGGTTGGAGATATCCTGACAAAGGTCAAACTTGCCCCAAGGAACTCAAATCCTCCTAACCAGCAGGAAGTAGTCTAATGATACTGACTCCCTCGTTGCCCTCCAACTTTTCTCTCATTCCTAGTTCTGGAGGTTTGGAAGATTAGGGAGGGATATAGATAAAAGAATCCAATAAATAGCCCAAAATGGCTATACTTCCTTCCTTCCTCCCTACTTTCCTTCACTCTTTTCTTCTTCCCTCATTTCCTTCCTCCTTCCCTCCTACTCTCTCTCTCTCTCTGTCTGCCTCTCTCTCTCTTTCTCTCTCTCTGTCTCTGTCTCTCTCTCTTTTTTTACTGTCATTCTCTTGCTCTTGCCTTCTCATTTATTTCTGCCTTGAAGTGCTAAAGTTTAAGTTCAAGGACACACACAGACACACACACACAAAAACACACACAGTACTTATTACCCAAAAAGCAAGGCTTCTTGCCACTGAGCTGCCTGCCCAGCTCCACCTCTCTAATTTAACACCCTCCCATTCTGTCCTAATACTTGGCATTCCAACAACTCAGAGGTGGGGTTACTTGGACTTGCTACACCATGCCCTGACTAGTTTTGTGTCAACTTGACACAAGGAGAAAACTTGAATTAAGAACACCCCACTGCCACAACCATAAAACCCAGCTATATACCATTTTCTTAATTAGTGACTGATGGGGAGGGCCAAGCCCACTGTGCACAGTGCCATCCCTGGGCTGGTGGTCTTGGGTTTTATAAGAAAGCAGGCTGAACAATCCATGGAGAGCAAGGTGTAAGCAGCACCCTCCATGGCCTCTTCATCAGCTCCTGCCTCCAGGTTCCTGCCCTGTTTGAATTCCTGTCCTGACTTCCTTCAGTGATGAACAGTGATTTGGAAGTACAAATTTGATAAACTCTTTCCTTCCCAACTTGCTTTGGTTATGGTGTTTCATCACAGCAATAAAAACCCAAGACACCTCCGCTCTGCAAAGTATGTTCGTTCTCTTTTCCTGTATCTTCCTACCCACGTAACAAGCGTCTATCCATCTGTGGTGGTTTGAATGAGAATGGCCCCAATAGACTCATATGTTTGAATGCTTGGTTTCCAGTTAGTGGAGCTTTTTGGAGGAGATGTGTAACAGGCCTATAACTCTCTCTCTCTCTCTCTCTCTCTCTCTCTCTCTCTCTCTCTCTCTCTCTCTCTCTCTCTCTCTCTCCTCCCCCTCTCTCCCCCTCTCTGTCCCTCCTTCCCTCCCTCAATTAGTACATGAAGCTCTCAGTTACTGCACCTTGCCTGTCTGCCTTCCTCTAAGATTATGGACTAACCCTCTACAGCTGTAAGCAAGTTTCCAATTAAAATGGTTTCCTTTATAAGAGTTGCCTTAGTGTGTCTTCACAGCAATAGAAGAGCAACTTAGACCTCATTCATTATAACACTTTTCTTGGGTGACTCTCCCTGACTATCTCTTGTCACATCTGTAATGACAAATCACTTAAGTAATTGTTTCCCTTCCTGGAGCACCAGCAGACTCATATCATAGTCACAAATTCCACAGAAAACTAGAGTTTTCCTCGTCTACCATCACTTCTCATTTTTTTTCCTTTTGACTAGCTGCATAATTTCCTGATTTGACAAGCCCAATGGCTTTCATGAAAGAGCCACCATTGGCACTGTTCATGAGAATTTTCCGTACGTTATCTATATTGCAATTACAGATTACTAGCCAAAAGAAATAATGTCAGCAATCTAGGGCTCAGTAACAAGAGCCTGGGTCCCTCTTAGCTCATCAATGAAACAGCCGTGCTGTGTTCCAGCATTGTGCCAGGCATCCCAGCACGGCAGCAGTGATCTCTGCCACTTACTCTCTAGTTTGACAATTCATCTAGATGAAGTACTTTAGGGATATCAACCATGTTTTCAAGCTGGCCTGGGAGCATTATCCTACAACCGTTAGTCCCCAAATCCCAAGGCAAAAATATACACTGAATGGTACATTTTGTTTCTCTCAGCCTTCTGAATAATGGGATGAATCTTCCCTCATCTTGCTTTTATAAGGTTCTGCACACTGTTACAAAGCAGAACAACCTTGGAAAGGAAAACATCAAGCCACAGTTCACTAATCATGCCTTCTTCATGAGATATGGAGAAGCAGGCTGTTAGGAAGATGATGATGTTAGGAAGATGATGAGTGACAGATCGAATGCGCTAGAAGAATGACTCCACCGGGAATAACTTTTTAACTACAGCTTTAAATGAAAAAAAAAAAAAAAAAAAAAAAGCTAAAGAAAATTATTATGAAATAGTAAAATAATGATCAAGGTTTTCTTTTCTGGCAATTTTCAGGAATGTCTATTGATTTAAAAGCAAAACCAGGATATGAAAATACAAAGGTTATGGACTTGGAGTGGGTTTTGTTGTTCTTCTTCTTATTGCATTAAAGACAACAAAAATATTCAATGGTCAGGCTACTGCAATGAATTATGGGATTTGTAGGCACTGGAATTCCCTGTAGCCAGTATAGACAATGTCCTTGAACAGCACACAAATTATCAGGATACTGTGAGAAAGGAAATCAGGTATGTGTCATGAATAAAATATCAAATTACAGAATAAATGTGAAAGCATGTATAATATCTTGTGATTATACATATAAACAAAATCAAATCCCTGTGTTGAAAGTCTTAATCTTGTGGGATCCCTAGCAGCAGGGGCGATACTAAGAACACGTATCCTTGGAAACTAAAATCATTTTTTTGCATCTATGTTCTTAATTATAAATGGAAAATTTAACATATGATAAATATTAGGAGAATACAGAGCAAGTTATAAAACTGTAATGTGTCTTGTCCCACTCCATGGTATAAATTATATGGGAAGCTGAGTATAAGGATGTGTGTGGGAGTCCAGGACTGGGCACCTGCAAGAGATTCTTCTGTACAGAGGAGGGGCTGATGAATCAGGAATCAAGACCGACAAGTTCCTCCCTGATCAGCAGAAGCTATCACTCAATTCAAAGCATCCACAAGTCCACACAATTACAAATCTTGGAGTTAAGTAAGGTTTTCAGCATACACAGCCTTATCCACTCATGGAAACAAATGTCTGAGACAAGGATGAAACTTAAGGAACATTTGATCACTTAAAATACCAGATAGAAGCCACCTCCATAAGGAGGTTCACTGATGCTCATCATCTTCTTTGAGGTAGGCTGGGTGTTGCCAAGAGTTGACCTGTCTTACTGTCAAAGAATCTTTAAAATAATTTTTCAAAAATCTTTAAATGATATATTCTGTAGGTCCCTGAAGTTTCTGAAGACTTTATCTAACTATTTTACCTTACTTATCTATAGAATCATATCTATCTGTTAAACTTAGGATGTGTATTCCTGTGATAAAAGTAGACTAGTAATTGGCATGACCATGACCTAATCAACTAACAATTAACTTGTATTACTTGATTACCGTAAGCAGTCTACAATAGCACTTTCAAAGTATTGGAAGTAACCGTTTATTATAGTTGAGTTGTATGGATATAGTACTTCATATTAGAATATATATATTATATAATATATATATATATATATATATCTTAAATTTGAATTCTATACCAATATATCAAAATTAAACTTACTTTGCATCAATATACAAAATTCTTTTTTTTTTTTTTATTTTATTTTATTTTATTTTTTTTATTAATTTATTCTTGTTACATCTCAATGTTTATCCCATCCCTTGTATCCTCCCATTCCTCCCCCCCCCCCCATTTTCCCATTATTCCCCTCCCCTATGACTGTTCCTGAGGGGGATTACGTCCCCCTATATATTCTCATAGGGTATCAAGTCTCTTCTTGGCTACTTGCTGTCCTTCCTCTGAGTGCCACCAGGTCTCCCCCTCCAGGGGACATGGTCAAATGTGAGGCACCAGAGTATGTGAGAAAGTCGTATCACACTCTCCACTCAACTGTGGAGAATATTCTGACCATTGGCTAGATCTGGGAAGGGGTTTAAAGTTTACCTCCTGTATTGTCCTTGGCTGGTGCCTTAGTTTGAGCGGGACCCCTGGGCCCAAATCTGCCTATCATATTGTTCTACTTGTAGATTTCTAGGACCCTCTGGATCCTTTTATTTTGCTGTTCTCCCATGCGTCTCTCATTTAGAGTCCCAATAGGATGCCTTCCCCTCTGTCCCAGTTTCCTGGTAAGTGAAGGCTTTCGTGGGACATGCCCCTTGGGCTAGTATGCAGATATAAGTGAGTATATACCATTTGATTCTTTCTGCTTCTGGGTTAACTCACTCATTATGATCATTTCTAGCTCAATCCATTTATCCTATACCAGTGAATTAAAAATAACCTTTTGAGTAACAATTAAGGCATTAAGTTGAGGAGTAGATTCAACAATCTATGTTTTATCCTATCATCCCCTATATATTTCTAAACTCCCCTTCCTTCTTTTCAACACCTATCTCCAAACCTAAGAAAGAAACATAAAGGAAAAGAGAGACATCCCTGAGTCCAATCTTGTTTTCTCTCTGAATAAGACCAATAATAATTTATAACCAATTTCCAATGAAAATAAACATCAATAGCCCAAGAAAGCAACCAAAAACCTACCCAACTCCCCTTAAGGTAAATGGGGTATCATTCTCTTAAGGTTTCTCTCTCCTGTCCCCCAAAAATACCAGAAAGAAAGCCAAAGGAATGGTATGTAAATTTAAGTACAATTCCCCCCCCCCCCAAGAGAGAAAGCACATATACACACCATGCATGCTTCTAAATCTAAGTCTGGGGAGATTAGTCACCCAGCCATGATACCAACAGGAAATGTAAGGAGCTAACCGTGAAGTTCTTAAAAGACTGCATGAGAATGCATGTTTAATTATGCCGCGAGAGCAGCTTATGTGCACTCATTATGTCTGCCTGTCCTTGTCTCATTTCTTCCCCTCCTCTGAACGCTGAAGATGAGGTTTTGGGAGACTGTTCTGTTTTTCTCCTTCAAGATCCAGAAGCAGTTGACTGAAGATGAAAATCCCTCACGTAGTTCTTGGGCTTTCATTTATGTATCGTGTTACTGAGGACCAATGGAATTGTAAGACACCAGAAAGTCTGACGTTTCCACCAGCCTCTAAAATGCCACTGCGAGCGGAATCAGAACTAACAGAGGAAATGGCTCAGAAAGAACACAAAGATCTCAGCGGTGCATTAACACTGGGAGGGATTTAAATGCCACACGCAAATATCAGGTGACATTTACAAAGCACATAGCCTGTCTAATTCTTCTGTGAGCTAATGTGGTAATTATAGATTTATATTTTACAACAAAAATCACCAGTGAGTATCCTGTAGCCAGAGAAATTTCAACCAGAGGGGAGAGGCCAAAAAGAATGACTGAACCGGACTGCCCACTCAGTCATGCAATGCAATGGGTCATCTCTGCTAATGCTGACTGCCTGCACCTTTTTCTCCATTACAACCCACATGAGGAGTTGAGTACTTGCATAGACTAGATTTATATTCATATTTATATCCAGGTCTTCACCTGTATCCTTATTTATGTCACCACTGCTGTACCTGTGTCCAACCTTTGCTGTTCTTCAGGGTGACATATTGAACACCAGCTGTAGGTCTATCTAGTTATGTGATCCTACACCTGGAAAGACAGGAACACATGTATACTTACCCTATAAAGATTTTGATGACAGCCCTAACTAACAATAACACCAAAGCCCAATTTGTAAAACCAGTGAGTTCAATGGAGAGTATGGTTGAAGGCTAACTTATTGGGATATGGATGGCAGCTGCACTACTGAGATCCCACCCAAGCCTGAGTAACAACTGGTGAACACTAGGGCTTTCTAGCTCTCTGTATGACATGCTTTCAGGTTTGCAGAATGCAAAGTAGCCTAGTCTCAGCATTCCTTGATACTTAAATTACCTTAGAGACTGAGGAGGTTTGTGAATCTTGTTAGTTTTAGGGACTTCTTAAGACTCGGAAGTTGTGAAAGTTATACCCCACTCTCCACTCAACTGTGGAGAATGTCCTGTCCATTGGCTAGATCTGTGTAGGTGTTTGAAGTTTATGGCCTGTATTGTCCTTGGCTGGAGCCATAGTTTGAGCGGGACCCCTGGGCCCAAATCTGCCTATCATAATGTTCTTCTTGTAGGTTTCTAGGACCATCTGGATCCTTCTACTTTGCTATTCTCCCATGCTTCTCTCATCTAGAGT
This sequence comes from Acomys russatus, assembly GCF_903995435.1. Taxonomy (NCBI): domain Eukaryota; kingdom Metazoa; phylum Chordata; class Mammalia; order Rodentia; family Muridae; genus Acomys; species Acomys russatus. The sequence goes on along the minus strand of NC_067151.1, from coordinate 12,792,832 downwards.
CCCAATAGGATATCCTCCCCTCTGTCCCAGTTTCCTGATAAGTGAAGATTTTCATGGGACATGCCCCTTGGGCTAGTATGCAGATATAAGTGAGTATATACCATTTAAGTCTTTCTGCTTCTGGGTTAACTCACTTATTATGATCATTTCTAGTTCAATCCATTTGTCCACAAATTTCTGGAATTCTTTGTTTTTAATAGCTGAGTAGTATTCCATAGTGTAAATGTACCACAGTTTCTTTATCCATTCTTCTACTGAGGGACACGTAGGTTGTTTCCATGATCTGGCTATTATGAATAAGGCTACTATGAACATGGTTGAGCAAATTTTCTTGTTGTGTGCTGGAGCATCTTCTGGGTACTCTGGTGCCTCATATTTGACCATGTCCCCTGGATGGGGAGGCCTGGTGGCACTCAGAGGAAGGATAGCAGGCTACCAAGAAGAGACTTGATACCCTATGAGCATATACAGGGGGAGGAAGTCCCCCTCAGTCACAGTCATATGGGAGAGGAGTAAGGGGAAAATGGGAGGGAGGGAGGAATGGGAGGATACAAGGGATGGGATAACCATTGAGATGAAATAAGAATAAATTAATAAAAATAAATTTAAGAAAAGACTCAGAAGTTGTTTGCTTCCTAACTTTTAAGAAGCATTCCTCGAGGATGCAGTGCTTCAAGCACTAAGTTCATAACCAGAGTCCAGTCTTCAACTAGCAAAGCCATACTCTTGAACGGTTCTGTTTCATAGACTGTTCTGTGATGACGGATGCAGTCTGTGTCTGCACTAGCCAGCTCCAGCTTCTCTATGGTCTTCAAGCCTCTGAATGTGGTTGGTGTCACTAAAGAGCTGATTTCTTTCGATTTTGCTTATTTGGATGATGAGATTTTTGCCCCATTTATAATCTTATTGGAGAATTCAGCTCCAAAATAAGGAAGCTCTTGGAACAGCACTTATGAGACACAAAAGCGTCCCTTGGCTTGCCAACTGCTGACATATGAGCATGCCAAGCTTCCCTTTCTCTTCTGTAGAGTTAGGCAACCCACATGTGCCTCAGAATAAACTTTATCTATTTGTGCACACCTTTTAAATATTACTATTCTGAAAGCCATGCGTTTGCACCTTTATTACTCTTCAAATAGATGGAGTCTCTTCATTACTAAACCTCTTGTATAGTAACGAAGAGACTTGACCTCTTCCAAGCCTGCATGAGAAACAGATATATAAAAATGTCTCTAGATGTGTGGACTATGAACACATTATTTTTTTTCTTTAGTTCATATTCTGATAAGATTTTATGTATCTATTCTGTTAAGGTATATAATAAAGGAAGTTTATCTGGTTTGTCACCATCTTTCTTTAAGGAGAGTTGTGTACTACTGGACATGGGGGTTCCAGGACACTCTCTGGAACAAGATGAAGGACAATGTTTGTTTGTGGGAAGTCATTCCAAGAATCCCTGCATAGTTCTCCATGTTCTCAAATGAGGCACTACCAACTCTTGGTTATGCTTGTTACAAGGTTTTATTTTCTTTCTTTCTTTCTTTCTTTCTTTCTTTCTTTCTTTCTTTCTTTCTTTCTCTATTTATTTATTTATTTATTTATTTATTTTTACATGAAATAGCCTTGCATGATTTGGTGTCTCCTTCAAGAGCAGAGTTCAGAACTGCAATTGTACACGCTCCAAGTTATATGATGGAAGCTGTTGCCTGTGTAGACATCATATGGCCATCTTCCAGTAGTATCTATAGTTGAAAGCATCAATTCAAAACACTGGCAACACTGGCTGCTGCAATTTTTGTGAAAGTCCTTTGTCTTTGACTCAAAGGGGCCATAAGTCTTTAGCGTGCATGAAAATGTGACAAGCTAATTACTGACTTGCAAGTAAGTGAAAATTCAGATTTTTCATTGTACTAAATATTCATATGCAGTGAGGATCCACAGCCAAGGGCTTAAGCCTGACTCTCTAGACAATGTAGCTCTCGGTCATCATCTTATTTGCTTTAATTTTTTTTTTCCTTTAGAAATTGAAAATCACATCTTTCCCATCATCTCAGAAATGAAGGAATGGTTATAAAGTTTTGACTGTAATTTCCTTTTTAAACACAAAAAGGTCCTGTATAAGCCTCAGAGAAAGCTAGGCAAAGGAGAGTCAAGAGTCCAATCAAACACGGAGTTGGTATGTTATCAGGGAAGTTCAGCTCATTGTTGCTAAAATTGGAGTGAGAATCAATCCCAGTCACTGGGCTGGAGAGAGTACTGAAGTAGTGACTTCATGTTACATCAGTCATCGCAGCAAGTGACAAGGCAGGATGCATCAAAGGGCACGATCAACAGTGTATTGCGAGGCAGCCCACCGGCTCAGAGAAAGCATTTACAAATCACATGTTTGATAAGGATGTTTAACTACTGTATACAAATCCCAATGCCAGAAATAACTGGATCAAAATTGGGCAGAAGCTTTACACAGAAATTTCTCAAGAGAAGACATACAGGCACATGAAAGATGCTCAGGACCACTAGGCATAGGGAAACTACAACACAAAACCCCAAAGAAGAATAACTCACTTGATAGAGTGGCTACAGTAAAAAAATACTGATGAAATAACTAGTGTGTATAGGAGTCGGGTGATGTTGGAGCCTCCCTGAGTGATCGGTAGGAGTATAAAATGGTAATGTTGCTATGGCAAAGACTATGGCAGTTGCTCAAAAAGTTAAAAATAGAAAAGCCATATGACCCAGTAATTCTGCTTCTAAGCACACACTCAAAACTGAAAATCGGGCTTTGAAAGCATCTTTCCACACTCATCGTCGTAGCAGTACTTTTCACAACTGTCAAAGTGTAGTAGAAACCAAGTGCCCAGGAAACAGTGAAAAGATAAATCAAGCATGGTCTAGACATACAATGCAACATTGTTTAGCTTTAGAAGTTAAAAGAGACCCGGACTACAAGATGGGAAGACCTTGAGAGTGTTACACTAGGTGAAATAAACCAGCCATAGGTTCTCAAACACTGTATGGCCCCACTTGTGAATCTAATGGAGTTGTCAAGTTCAAAGAGACACTACAGAGAATAGAATGGCACCTACAGAAGACATGAATAGACAGTTGTAGGGTTAAGTGGATTTAGAAGTTTAGTTAAGGAACACAAAGCACTTGGGATGTTAGAGTTGCACAATCTTGTGCAACTGTGTGTGCACTACTGACCTGTGTAGTTATGGTGTGATAGCTAGTTTTAGGTCAGCGTGACACAAGACGGTGTGTTTTGGAATTGTGAAACTCAACTGAAAGGTCTCACCACCACCACCACCTCTACCACCTCCACCTCCACCTCCACCACCACCACCACCACCTCTACCACCACCACTGCCACCTCCACCTCCACCTCCACCACCGCCACCACCACCACCACCACCACCACCACCACCGCCACCACCACCACCACCACCACCACCACCACTGCCACCTCCACCTCCACCACCACCACCACCACCACCACCACCACCACCACTGCCACCTCCACCTCCACCACCACCACCACCTCCACCACCACCACCACTGCCACCTCCACCTCCACCACCACCACCACCTCCACCACCACCACCACTGCCACCACCACCACCACCACCACCACCACCTCTACCACCGCCACCTCCACCTCCACCACCTCCACCACCTCCACCACTGCCACCTCCACCACCTCCACCACCACTGCCACCTCCACCCCCACCACCACCACCACCTCCACCACCACCACCACTGCCACCTCCACCTCCACCACCACCACCACCTCCACCACCACCACCACTGCCACCACCACCACCACCACCACCACCACCTCTACCACCGCCACCTCCACCTCCACCACCTCCACCCACCTCCACCACTGCCACCTCCACCACCTCCACCACCACTGCCACCACCACCTCCACCACCACCACCACCTCTACCACCACCACCTCCACCTCCACCACCGCCACCACCACCTCTACCACCACCTCCACCTCCACCACCTCCACCTCCACCACCGCCACCACCACCACCACCACCACCACCACCACTATCACCACCTCCACCACCACCAGATTAGCCTTTGGACAAGCCTGTGTGCATTTTCTTGATTGATAGTCGATATAGGAGGAGCTAGCTCACTGTGAGTGGTGCCACTCCAGGGGAGGTAGTCTCGCAGTATATAAGAAAGCTGTCTGAGAAGCCGTAATGAGGAAGCCAGGAAGTGGCATCTCTGTGGCCCCTGCTTCAGTTCCTTTCCTGACTTCCTTGAAGGCTAGACTACTGGCTGGATGATTGAACAAACCTGTTTATGTTGGTCATGGCATTTTATCACAGCAATAGCAACCTTGACTCAGACAGAAATTGGTAGCAGGAGTGAGATATTGCTGCGACAGACCTGACTGTTTTGTGGATGACTGTGGTGGTATTTGAACTTTGGACTAGAAAAGCTGTAGAGTGCTCAGAGATCAGTGGACTGTTTTTTGGAAGCATGGAAGATAAGAATCTTGAGATCAATGCAGATGACGGAGGCCTGGCTTATAAAACATTAGAAGGAGGTAAAGACTCTATCCAGGCCATTTGCGTACTATTTTGTATTAACATTCTGTGATTATGGTCAGCTGGTGCTGAAAAACCCAGAGGTAATTAAGAAGAGGCCAAAGCTATTAAAGTGAAACCTTTGCTTTACTGGGACAATGGATGCTCGTGAGCTTCAGCTGAGAAATTAGCAGTGATTTAGAAGAGACCAGCATCAATGAGGTGGAATTTTCTAGCAAGTGTGTCCTTAGTGTCAGCACACAGAAGCTGTGGTCCAGGGTCAGGGTGAAGGAGGGGGACAGGGGATAGAGCAAGGCTGTACCTCCTGCTGGCTGACAAACTTGGTAATGTGACTCCTAGGTGGTACTGGTTTTGAAGGCATGGAGGGCACCTTAGGCTTGGCATGGTGAGAGCCCGTGATAATTGTGCAGTCTAGTTAAAGTAGAAGACCTAGGACTGAAGAGGAGATCGAGTTGAGGCTTGGCACCACGTGGCAGGGTAACAGATCCTGAAGACCGTTCAGGAGAAGCTACTACTGAAGGTACCGCCTAGAAGCAACAAGGGACCCCTGCATGTTTTAGATGACCACCAAGGACAGACCACGGGATGGCCTCCTAGGACAGCAGCAGCTGTGGAGTGGAGTCAGTAGGAGCTAAGTAGACAAACTGTGTGTGCTGTTGACGGCAGAGCCAGAGAACTCTGACTGCCTATGCTCTTTGGAGCCCAGAGCATCGAGGGTGGGATCGCAGATGTTAAGCTAGGAACCAAGACCTCAAGGAAGCATTCAGTTCAGTAGGTAGACATCTGAATTCTAGTCTAGACCCTTTTCAGTCTCTTCAGACCTTGCCCAGCCTCAGCAGGGTACTCTGGACCCACGTATAGTCAGGGAATCAATTAGCATGATTTGGAAGTATATCAAATGTTTGCAGATTAATCGAATCTCAAATATAAGTGATTATTCCTCCTTACATTAAACTAATTGTCAGTTATATAGATAATAAGTCTATTTCCTTCACAGAATATGAAAGTGCTTCAGGTGACACAAAGGGCCTTGAATAACACAGGTATAAGTGGCAAAAATCTCAAGTGTTGATCAAATGTTCATCCTTCCTCAGGCCAGGTAAAATAGTGATGTTATTTCCCAGGCTCCCTTGCAACTAGAACTAACCACCTAACTAAATTTGGGTGAGTAAAGTGTTAGCTTTACAGTGCCTAGGAAATGGTCCCTTTTCTCTCTTTTCTGCTCCTCTGTTCTAGTCTCTGGTACTCAGAAGTGACAGTGGTGCTCTAGCACTCATATTGGCCCAGGAAAAGGAAGACCACGTATCAAGAATGACCAAGAAGATTGGGGGAGGGGTCCATCTCTGTCTTAACGAAATCTCCATGCTTATACTATTTTGCTTAGCATTTTTTTTTATAAATTAGAGAATAAGCCACCATTTTTGTCATTTACTATTTAAACTACCCCATTGTATTAGCCAGGGTTCTCTAGCTCACTGGTTCTCAACCTTCCGACTGCTGAGACTCTTTAATATAGTTCTTCATGTTGCGGTGGTCCCAACTATAAAATTATTTCATCCCTACTTCATATGTAATTTTTTTTACTGTTACTAATCATAATGTAAATACCTGATATGAAAGATATCTGATGTGCTACCCCTGTGAGAGGGTGGTTCAACCCCCAAAGAGGTCATGACCCACAGGTAAAGAACCACTTCTCTAGAGGAAAAGAACTAATAGAATGTGTGTGTGTGTGTGTGTGTGTGTGTGTGTGTGTGTGTGTGTGTATGTATAATTTTATTAGAATTTATTAGAGTGACTTATAGGCTATGACCCAAATAGTCTAATACTGACTTTCTCCCAATGGAAAGTCCAAGAACCCACTGGTGTTCAGCCAATGAGACTGAATCTCATCTGATCTTCAGTATCCTGAACAAGTAGGCTCGAATTCTAGTGAAGGAATGAACTTCCATGGAGAATGAGGGCGAGCAGGCAAAGAACAAAAGTTTCCTTCTCCTATGCCCTTTATGTACCTGCCAGGAGAAGGTGTGGTCCAGATTTAGGGTGGGGCTTCCACCTCAGATGATACAATCAAGAAATATCCTCCACAGGTGGTGTGTGCTCAGCTGCTTGGGCTTTTGTTAATTCAAGATGTGGGCAAGTTGACAGCAAGAATAGCTACGACACTCTCTTAGACTATTATCAATCTGAGTAACAAATGGACTAATGAAAAGAACGAACAGTTCTGGAAAAAAAAAAACTATGATCATTATTTGAAAAGCTTTCCTGCACTCATTTCAAGGTAAACTGCAACTAGCTGAGGATAACCCTGCTATTCCTATCTCCATGGGTTGGTGTATATTCACAGAAAATAGGACCAATTATTTTTGACCTTTTATACCTTAGTTTCTGCTCCTTATTAATCGAATGTGTTCACTGACAATTTTATATATGTGTATAATACACTCTTACTGTTCTCATCCCCACTCTCCCATACCCCTCTCTCCCTGTTCACTCCACACACCACTAATCTCTTCCCCCACATTAATGCCATTTTGTCTTGTTTGCATCTTTTTCAGTTTGACTGAGGATGTCTCTGTAGACTTAGGATGAAGACCTACCCATTGGAGCCTGGTGGGTATATCAGGTATATCAGCAAGTATACAACTAAGAGCACTACTCACCCCAGGGCCAGGCAATATCTTATAGGTCAGCAATAGGTGTTGAATTTTGTGAGCCCTTGCCAGTGCATAACCAGGTATTGAAAGGCCTAGTTGGGCTTGCACAGTGCAGTGATCACAGCTACTGTGAGTTCATGATGATACTGACCATGACCTGTCTACAGGATGAGATTTCACTTCTTCCCTTCTTGCTCTGACATTCTTTCTGGCCTCTCTTCCACTGCATTCTCTGATACTTAAAGAGGGTATTAGAAATAACTCATTTATGGATGAGCTTTCATTATTCTTAGACTCTTGGGAATCTATGAGTCTTTGAATTTATCACTATTCATTGCAAACAGAGCCTCCCTGCTAAGGGTTAAAAACAGCCTTTGTCTAAGGGGGTAAACATGGATATTTAGAAGATCATTTGACATAATGCCTATTTACCTAACCATTATGAGTAATTTCCCTTATGAGGGCCTATTACCTCCCAACACACGGGTTTGTGACCAGATTTCGAGCACCAGGCATGGGGATCCCTTTTGTGCAGTGGGCCTCAAGTGCAATCAGAAAGTGTTTGGCTACATACACAAGCATCATGCCACTATTGCACATATGGGCACATTTTTTTTGTTTTTGCTTGTTAAAATCTCACCACAGTTCATATATTATACATGCTGTTCTTAGTAGTAATCGTGATAACCTTGTAGGCAAATATCTGGGAAATGATAGTTTCCACATCACATAACTTTAGGAAGTGGTCCTGTTACACCTGTATTCTAGATGTGCTGAACGTGTCTTGCCAAATTACCATGAAAAGAAAAGCTGCATTTACTCTAAGTAGAAATTATGCTGGAAATGGAAGTTTCCATTCCACATCTCAAGTTAGAAGATTTGGCTGCTCTAAGATGGCAGTTTAATAATGTCATTCTTTAATGCAGTGTCTTGGGAGACAGCAGCAAACTCACCCTGTGTCACAGCACTTTTCTTGCTAGTGGCCTTTTGAGGTCATCTGCAGGGTGTGGTGAGAGGCAAATCAGACAGTTCATGCTGGCTGGTGGTTTCCATTCCTTGTAAGCCATGGGTCATACTTACTCACATTTGTTTTGTCCACACAAGGACTTCCTGTCACATCCAGGGGACATCAAGGAACACAGATCTGTGAATTCTCCAGCCTGACATTAGTAGAAATTCTCTTTAAGCTTAATAGACTCTTTTTGAAATTTTTTTCGTTTTTGTGATAAAGAAGCAAAACTTTTCTAGTAATAAACAAAAATATTCTTATAAATTACATTAAAGTGGTCCAGCAGGCTAATTGTGCTTCTCTGTTTACCCTCTCGCTGCTATACCTCTCTCCCTTTCCCCCTCCTCCAACTCTTCCTCTCCCCCTCCCACTCCCCCTCCCTCCCCTTCCCTCTCCCTCCCACACCCTCACACATATACATTACACACAGTGAAGGATTCCTTAAAGACACTTTCCTATGAGTATATATCATGTACTTTGACCATAGTCATCTCCTCCACTTTCTCCCTCCCCTCCTGTTATTCCTGTTCAGGCCTGGAAACAGGCTAACTTCCATTCCTGTGCCCTATATACATACTCAATATTATGTATCAAATATAAAGCATAAGACACACGAAGAGAGAAATACGAGGTACTTGTTTTTCTGCATCTGACCTGTGCTTGGACTAAGGGACAGTTGCAGCTTAGTGGTTTGCTGTGTCCCAGTTCCCCTTCTGGTACCAGGCTCCTATCACCGTGCACTAACTCCCCACTGAGCAAAGCATCAGTGTGTTTTGTCATTTCCTTGCTTGTGTGGATTTCCTAAGGCAGAACCTTAGCACAATCACTCCACCTGTCAAGTGGGCTTGGTACAAAGAAGACTCAGTTTCCAGATGAATAAACAAGACAGTTCACATAAAGCAAATGGTGCTGTCTGGCACAGAGGAAGTGGCCTACATAGGTTACCTATTCTTAGAACTGTCTCCCTTGTACAGAACAGAAACCCAGGTTCAGATATGTTAACCTCTGACCAAAAACTGCAGCCTTGTAAGAGGAAGTCTGAAAGCCAAATGCCAGGGCTGCTTCAGAGCAGCATCCAGTACCACACTGAAGTCCTCAGGCACCTGTTTCCTTAGGGAGAGATGCAATGGCATCTTGTCACTGCTGGCCCCTGCCCAAGGATGTGGGGCACAACTGACAGACAGAGAACTGATGTGGGGGGGCACTGTGTGCCTTTTACCTGCTAATAGTGGGGTTAGTGAGTGCTCTTCTCAAGTGTGCTGGTGACCTCAGAGCATGTAGTTCCTCAAAGCTAAACCCAACCCTCTACCTCCTCTTTTCCACCAGTTCTTCCTTCCATCTGGCCTCTTCCTGTCTCGGTGCCTTGGTACCTGAGAACTGCTCTCCCTCCTCAGGAAGAACTAACCCTGCAACTACCAAGCAGCTGGTACCTGCCAGTCAGATCCATTTAAGACAGAAATAATAATAATAATAAAACAAAACAAAACAAAATACCCCACTACTCTCTGCTGGTGTGTGGTCAAGACACATGTTCAGAGGTATTGGGGACAGCCCCAGCCATCCTGCTCCTTATACTTCACTATGTATAAGAGATGCAGAGGGGCAGAAGCAGACAAATTTCAGCATATGGAGCAGACACAGCACAGCTGGATTCATGGCCTCTGGGGATCCTGAACCTCACCCGAGTGACTTTCATGCACCTTGCAGCTCAGAACTCAAGGGAGAAGCTGCTGTTTTCCACCTTCTTAGGAAGTGGATTCATATCCTGCAAGACAGTATTGGAAGGTTCCTTATTGCAAAGGATTATGATAAGCATGGGTGGTTCTTTTAGGATCATTTAACCTCTCTTCTGTCTGTCTGTCTGTCTGTCTGTCTGTCTGTCTGTCTGTCTCTGTCTCTCCCTGTCTGTCTGTCTCTGTCTGTCTGTCTGTCTGTCTGTCTGTCTGTCTGTCTCTCTCTCTCTCTCTCTCTCTCTCTCTCTCTCTCTCTCTCTCTCTCTCTCTCATGAGTGACTTCAAGCTGAAGTGGACTCTCTTTGGGGATGGCTGTAAGTGTCTGAGTCTCCAAATTCAAGGCACACTCTCACTCTCCATGACAACACATGCAGCCTAGTGGGTAGGTTTAGTGACAGCCCACATCTGCATGCATGCTGAAGGATAGAGCCTGCACAAAACCCAGATCTGCTCTTATTCAAAGGCAGTGTTGCCTCCAATTTTCACAGACTTTCTACTTCCTCTTTAATCACACAGCAGCCAATGTCGCCCTTGAGCATTGTCCTCTCCTACTCTGACCTCTGAAACAGTAGGCTCTTCTTGGATTCCTGAATAGCTAAGTATGGTTGCTTTACTTTGGGGGACTTGGGTTACTTTTATCAGCCAGTGTCCTCTGGTTAGCTTCATGTCTCTCTTCATCAACTCTTTCCTCTGAAGCCAAGACTTGGGGAAAAGCTAGAGAAGTGACATGGGCAGAAGTCAAGTCCAGGATTTCAGATCCTAAACTCAGTGCACTGGCCAGAGAGCTGCAAACTTGGTGAGTAATCAAGGTGATCTACCAAGGCATGGCAAGAAATAATAAAATGTCTGTATTTTATCTTTGTTTTTTTTTTTTTTAATTTTAGTCTGTATCATACATTTATACCTGGCACTATGATTGCATTTACCTTGCATTAACCTCTCAAATGCATACTGTAGTGGTTAGAATGAGAATATTTGCTCCATGTGCACATGTATTTGAACACTTGGTTGCCTATTTATGGTGCTGTTTGGAAAGGTGCAGGAGCTGTGGTCCTGCTGGAGCAATTACGTCACTGGAGGCAGGCTTTGAGAATTTCAAGACTCACACCATTTCCAGTTGCTCTCTCTGCTTCCTGCTTATGGTTCAAGATGTGGGCTGTCAGCTTCCTGTCCCTGCTACCAGGCCTGCTGCTTGTTGCAATGCCTCTACCCCACCACAATGTACTCTTATAACCCATTAGATTAGAATCATAAGCCCAAACAAACTCACTTCCTTAAGACCCCTAGTGGAGGGAGGAGAACATCCCCCCCCCACACACACACATAAAAACTTCGATGCAAAACTTACCTGCTTACAAGACATGCAGGGATAAAGATAAAACACATAGAGCAGAGATTGAGGGAATGTTCAATCAATGCCTGGCCCAACCCCAGACCCACCCCATGGAAGAGAGCCAGCCCTGACATTATTAATGATGCTCTGCTATGCTTGCAGACATGGGCCTATGAGAGTTGTCCTCTGAGGGGTTTCACCCAGCAGTGGTTGAAAATAGATGCTGAGACTCACAGCCAAACATTAGGCCAACCATAGGAGTCTAGTGGAAAAGTTGGGGGGGGGGGATGAATAAAAGGACCTAGAGGTGACAAGAGCTCCACAGATATGCTAACAGAGCCAACTAAGCAGGACCGGGAAGGACCTGTGGAATCTGAAGCACCAACCAAGGACCATGCATGGGCTGGACCTAGGACCTCTACACAGATGTAGCTGATGAGCAGCTCAGGCTTCATGTGGGTTCACTAGTAAGGGGAGTGGGGGCTGTCTCTGACATGAACTCTGTGGCCAGCTTTTTGATCACTTCCCTCTGACTGCCTTGCCAGGCCACAGGGACAGAGGGCATTAGCTCAGTCCTGATGCGATTTAATGAGCTAGGATGGGTGGGTAGGGGGTGCTCCCCTTTTCTAAGGAATAGGGGAGGGGGCTATGACCAAGATGTAACATGAATAGATACACTAAGTAAAAAAAAAAAAAAAGTGAAAAGGAAAGCCAGTTATTGGTATTGTGTGCTCTCTCACAACAAACACCTCAGCCATCCTGGCTTTGGGGAAGCATTTCTTTCTTGCGTGAGTCTCAAAGCCACACTGTTATTCTTGAATTCAGTCGTTCCTCTGAGACTGAGTGGGAAGGAGGTTATGAATCTGCTCGCTCCTGCATTGGTAGCAGATTCCTTCCAAATAGTTCTAAGGAGCAGGATACAGCTGGGGGCACTAACCTTAATTAACACCTAGGCTTGGCTGGAGGGCTGGAGGGGAGCTGAAGGGCATGTCAATTACTGCTCAGCTGCTCCTGTGCCTGGTGCAAAGATCAGATGGGCTTCCAGCTCTCTCTCTCTCTCTCTCTCTCTCTCTCTCTCTCTCTCTCTCTCTCTCACACACACACACACACACACACACACACACACACACACACACACACACTTGGTTTTGATGGGGCCCAGACACACTGCAGAAGACAGGAAGACAGTAGATATGGACGCAGAAAGGCAAACATCTTTTTTGTGGAGGGAGCCTCTTACAAAGTCCTTTCAGATAAAGCTACTTTTTACAGTGATTTTTTAAAGCCGCTTTTTGGCATGTATTTGCAAAGAAACAATGTGTTGTTGTGAAATGACAGCTTCATTTTGGGGCAGGAAAGGAATTAATTTCACTGAACCAAGAATGACATATTGTGAAAATTGTGAATGGTCTTTTTGAGTTGTTAAAGGTATTTTAAGCATCCAGAAATGGATGGTTTCTAGAACAACAATGACAATGATTTTTAAGGATGTTGTTATTTTGAAAGCCCAGCTTGCATGATTCTTCTACTGAGTTCTCAGGACAATTAAAATAAGATGTATTTAGAGTGATTAATCTGTGGAGGACAGATAGGGATAATTTGTTTTTAGCAGCTTTTAACATCTTTTTCTTTCACCTTTTGTTACATGTTTCTGTGTCACTTGCAATTTGTATATATGATTTCAAATAGCCAATATTTCTTAACTTCCTTGAGCCTCTTTATACATTTTTTTCTTTCCTATAATTGGTTTTCAGTTCATAGTGTTTGTGTCCTTAACACATCCATATGTTAGGTCTGGTCTTACATGTTTATATCATACTTTATATGTTGAATTTTTACTTGGCTCTGTATTTGACATCCCATGCAAAGCCCCTGTTATTCTGCTTCTGAGTGAGCTGGAGAATGAGAAAGTAAGAATAAGAAAAGGTAGAGCCTATCCCAAAGACAGAAATAGAAGTAGAGATACAGAAATCCACAGTGAACGAAAAAGAACAACATGAAGAGCTGAAACACTGGGATGGAGCGCAGAGGGTCAGACTAACACAGCCTCACCTGGCAGAGGCAGGCGAAGCAATGGCTGCTCACAAAGTGGCTTCTTTTTTCCTTTGTTGAGCAGTCCTAGGAGTGAGCCTTCAAGAGGCCAATGCTCAAAAGGATTTCTCAGAGAGCCAGAGGGATGCCAAAACGAGATATGCAAAATCACAGCAGAGAAACACAAGCCAGCAACATGATCCTAATGTCTGGGATACCCAGATCAAAGATAATGAAATAGGTAAAAACATGAGGTAGAAACTTCCAAATTAACTGAGAAAAATGATGCATGACCTGAAAGATGAGACAAATAGCCATAGAGGAAAAATAATATATCACCAAGGCAGGTTCATCAGATTTCTTGTGATCAGCCTTCACAGTCAGGAAAGTGTTGAACAATGTATGCCCAACACATAGAGCAACCCATTGCTGACAAGGTAAAAGAGCCACATCCAACAAAGTTGTCTCCAAAACTGATGATGAAGTAAGGCCAGTTCAAGGCTTGCACAGTCGGAGTCACTTCTTGACCACCAAGCCAACACTGCAGAAGATACCTATGGGGAAACACAATAGGACTAGCTGAACCAGGACAACACTGGAAAGAATAAATGTCGTGTGAGAAATAGTTGAGCTAAGAAATAACCCACCATACCCAACAGCAAATGTTGGATCCTAACAGGAAAGAAAGAAAAAATAATCCCATCATCCAGAAAACAAAGAATAAAATTGCAGAAATTAGTAAATGTAAATAGACTTAACCAATCAAGAGACACCAGCTGACTGGCTGGATTTTAAATCTACACACCACTGTCTCTTATCGCCAAGAAACACACCTCACTGGTAAAGATGCTCACACACTGAGATTGAAACCATTCTATCAAGGCACTGGAAACCACAAATAAGCTGGCATAGCTACTGCAATATTTAGTAAAGTAGAAATTGAAGCCAAAATAAATCAGGGTAGATGTACAAAGTGAGTATGTACTAATTAAAGGAAAAGTCATCAAGAAGATGATGTAACAGTGAATTCACTACTGAGGTCTGCCAAAACTGTGAAGAGCTAACACTGTTTCTCAAAGTGTTTCATGAGATGAAAAGGAAAGGCTCACCACCACATTCATTTTACACAACCAGCATTACCCTAATACCAAATCCAGATAAGGACACAAGGAAATATATACACCAATCTCCCCAATGAAAATAGACACAAACTTCTCAATAAAATTCTTTCCAGGCGGGGCTGGAGAGATGGCTCAGTGGTTAAGAGCGCCGCCTGCTCTTCCAAAGGTCCTGAGTTCAATTCCCAGCCACCACATGGGGGCTCATAACTTTCTGTAATGTGATATGGCGCCCTCGTCTGGCTTGCGGCAGGAGTACATGCAAACAGAGCACTGTATACATAATAATAAATAAATAAATCTTTTAAAAAAATTCCTCCCAGGGATCAACGGTTGCAGGAGATGGCCTGGAAAGAGTGTACAAGCCCGAAACAGTGAGTTACTACAAGTCCATGCTCCCTGGGCACAACACAGCAGTTGGACATATAAATTTACAGCAGCTGTGGCAGGGTGCACAAGACCTGTGCAAGCTCAATCCACACAAAAATCCCTTTATGATGGTGCAGATGATCAGGAAGCCCCACCTCAAGCTGAAGACCTGCTGGCATTTGGTGTCCGCTGGGAGAGGGAGAGTCAGTATTCTTTACCATGTGACCCCTGAGGGCTACCCCTGCTCCAGCAGATGGCTCAGGCACATCTGGCAGCATTAAGTGAGTTCAGCAGGCTGAAAAACAAACAAACATGAAATTGGGAGGCGATGCTAGGAAGGGATAGGGAATGAGTTGAAATGGAGGAAATAGAGGTAAGCTTCATCAAAACACACTATTATATGCATGCATGAAATCCTCAGATAATAATAAATAAATAAAATTTAACCATCATAAAGCTACCACTTTTCTACTTTTCACTGGAACTTATCAAAAATATATACTCAAAACTTTCAGGAAAAAAAATCCTCACGAGATGAATTTAAGGACACATTAACAAGATTTCATGACCAGGTTGGTTTCATTTAAGAGATGCAAGGTTGATTCAACATATGCAGTCATTAAAAGTAATTTAGCCCTAAACAGACTTATGAATAAAAAGTGCCTTTTGACAAAGGAAAGGCCTTTGACGACGATCAACACTATTCATTGTGAAAATCCTGAAGAGGCCATAGACAGAAGAGGCAGTAGACATCACTATAAAAAAGGCTTCACACAGCAAACCTAGGGCAAACATCACACCAACTGGCTTCTCCTTTAAAATCTGGAGTGTGATTTTGAAGCCCACCTCTCTACCCTTACTCTAATGTTCAGAGCAGTAGCTTGAACAGCAAAACAACAGAAGGAAAAAGATACAAACAGGAAAGGAAAATGCTAAACTACCCCTCTTTATAAAAGACATGATGCCATGCTTAGGTGACCCACCAGCAAAGCCTTGGGCCTGACAAATATTTACAGCAAAGTAGAATGGCACAAACAATGTAAAAACCAGTTGCTGTATACAATGACAAACTTCCCAAAAAAGAAATCAAGGAAAGAAAAAAACCTAAACAGTAACAAAATTAACATTGTGAAACTTATATTGCTGAAAAAAAAAAATACAGATCCAATGAAATCCCCCTGAAAATTCTAATGGCGTTATTCGTAGAATAGAAAAACCTCTAAAATTCATATGGAGGACAAAAGCATTTGAACAGATGAGGTAATTACCAGAAAGGTCAATTCTGGGCATATCACAAATTCCTTATAGCACATAGTCAAATTTTCTGCACAAATAAATGGGTATGGATCAGGTCTACGAGACATGATAGGCTTGGCCACGGAGCAGAAGCCAATATGTGGAAATTGTACAGGTAGTTGCTAGGAGAGAGTGGTTAGGAGAATTGAGGTCTATTAGCATCAAAGAAAATGGGTATCTGCTATCTGCATCCACCCAGGAACAGAACAGAGTGGGTCTACAATTCACAGAGCAATGCCTCTCTCCCCAACACCCCCCCAACTCTCCCACCCGCCCCCTCCCACCCCTGCCTTTGGGATCTGTGGTCTCTTGCTTGCGAGGAGTAGCTGTGGGAAAGCCCTGGCTTGCTTCTGCTGCCTCTTTCTTGCTATGTGAGACTAAATTGTCAGAGTTGGCTTCTTGGTCTATTTTCCCTTGGAAAGCTGTAGCTGTAGCTTTCTAATGTCTGACCTGACACTTAGGCCTAAGATGCGTGTTTGTGGACTATGTGGATATGAGGATGGTGTTCAGGGCTAACAGGCAGACCCAATCTGAGAAGGGCAGACCTATCTGTAGAGTTCCTAGACACATGATGCTGATACCTGGAAAAGCCCCATGCAGCCTCAAGGGAAAGTGCAGTCTACAGTGAAGGGGACACTGGGCACCAGGAGATGCAGTGGCAGCGGCATCAGTAGCGGCAGCGGCGGCGGCGGCAGCAGCGATGCTTATTAGAATCCAGGGTGGTGCAGGGCTCCTGCAGCTGTCTTAGAGAATGAAGTCAGCACACGGAAGATGAGACTCCAGCAAGTCAGATTGGAGTTCAGGAAATGGGTGCCAGCGTGTGGATACGTATTCAAGGATGCCAAGACGTGGAGAATTCTCCCTGTGGGAATAAGTTGGGTCCACATTGCCCAAACAGCAACTGAGAGAATCAGTGGGCTGGGACCCTCATGAACAGTTATGCGCAACATAGAGGTGAAGAATTTGGACCCCAGAAACTGCCTGATAACACAGCTAATGCAGATTGGACCTCGGGTTTCAACTCAGATCGCTTTACTATTTTCACTTCAGCACACTTGTCTGCAGGATCCACAAGAGCCAAGTAATTGCAAGCAGAGGTGGGTGGCGTGTTGCTGGGAAACAGGAACTTTGCTTTTGAGAACCCGACGTCGGTCTCAGGGCAACAGACCTCACCCATCCTCCGTGTCCAGCGAGGAAGTGGCACCGAACTCTGGATGGTAGCGCAAGAATATGGTCTCCCTGAGCCTGTAATTCTTAAGATGACAGAGATTTATTGAAATTAAATGTTCTATCAGTTTGCTTTTTTTCTATTCTGTTAGCTTAAGTTCACTTAGTGGCATTCTTTTCTCCTGGGTATTATCAATTAAGGTGTAATTGCATAGTCACTAGATGCTGATTTCATCACCTTGCTCAGGTTCTATTTGCTTTTTGTCAAAGAGCAAAATATAACAGGACTTCCTTGGACCCACCAGCAATAAAAATAATCATGCAAAGTCGTTATTTTTTATATTTTAATATAGTTTATTTTATTTATTATATAATATATAAAATACAGTAAAATAATATAGTTTAAAGCTTAGGCCTTTTGCTGGCTAGCTTTCTAGCTTAACCCAACTAACCTTGGCATTACATCCGGCCACATGGCTAGTCCTAAGTCTCTGCTCCACAGGCATCAGTCTGATCATCTCAGTGTCTGGGGACAAAAGTTCCACCCTCCACTTCCGCCCCAGCTATTGGCTGTCAGCTCCTTATTAGAACCAATAGGCAAGTGAGGAAGGCTGAATATCTACAAAATATATATAAGCCAGTGATGGGCCATAGAAATAACAGTACCGAGATCCAGCTGGTACCCGGCCCTCTGGGTTTAGCAGTTAACAAGTGACTGTACAGAGCCACACTCTCACACAACCTACCCCAACAGCAAGAGTGAAAACACTTCAGCTTACTAATGGAAGTAGGCTTCTTGTTCATTTCAAACCTTCCTGGACTCCTACTACTGTGCAAAGTAGTAGGGGTGCCACAGAGGTGCCATTAAATTATTTACTAGCTTAAAAAGAGCCTGCGTGCAAAATCCAGATCATCAGGAAATGCCACCTTAGAACTGCAAATGCCTCGCCCCTCTCTGTCAAAGAAACAATTGATAACAATTGAGTTGTAATCTGAATAAATTAATTAAATAAAAAAAAAATAATACACTAGAGTCAGTCTAGTAATGGCTACGGCTTTAGTGGCACCTCCTGTGGGAATGCTTTCAAGGGTTGAGGTGGAGACATGGATTCACCCCGCTTCTAAGAGGAGGCTACAAAGCTGAGTGTTTGAGGGGTGCATACAAGTCAGACCTCTTGACTTCCCACTTAGGTGAAAAGAGCCACTCATCTTCCTGAAGTTGTTTTTCTCTCCTGTTCTGGGAGAGCAGCACCCTCCTTTTTAGGATTATTAGTCATCAAATCTGCCAGTGTTGGGGGAGTCTAAGCTGTGTCTCCCATGTCTTAGTTTCCTTGTGTCTAAAATGAAAATAACAATTCTGACCTCATGGGTCTGTTGTCAAGATGGGATGAGGCTGTTTATGTTAAGTGCCTAACATTTAACAATATTAACACCAGGTGAGTGGAGAGTGGGGACTGACTTTCACATGAACTCTGGTGCCCCATATTTGACCATGTCCCCTTGATGGAGAGGCCTGGTGGCACTAAGAGGAAGGATAACAGGCTATCAAGAAGAGACTTGATACCTTATGAGCATACACAGGGGGAGGAGGTCCCCCTCAGTCACAGTCATAGGGGAGGGGAGTAAGGGGAAAGCGGGAGGGAGGGAGGAATGGGAGGATACAAGGGATGGGATAACAGTTGAGATGTAATATGAATAAATTAACAAAAAACACTTCCCTTCCTACTTTAAGGGATAAAATGAATTTTTTTTCAGCTTAAAACAGACAATAACACACACATGCATGCACACACACGCACACACACACAGACACACACTAGCTTACAGGTGCCTTTGTAGAAACCACTCTGTGGAAGCTTCAGAAGTTTAAGAACTTGTCAGTGAAAGCTTTGGCTCAGGTTTTTCTGGACAACGTATGACTCATGCCCGAGATCTGAAAGTGATCATGTTCCCAACACGGATACAGCAGTTCCGCGAAATGAAGCTGCGGAAGAGTGTTATTCATGTCATCATCTCAGAATCCAGCTGTCCGATCCATGTCAGCAAGCTCCGCAGTGCTCATTTCTTCCGCCCACTCCAGCCACTTGAAAGCCGGTAACTAGTCAAGAAACTGTTGTTTTTCCACTTCACTCTGTAACTCTCCCCAACAACAGAGAAGCCCACATGAAAGGGCATTTATAATAACAGTAATAAAACACTCATGCCTTTGGAGATAAACCAGCTTTAAAGATGAGTTTTGGTTATAAATTTCTTTCCTCACAATAGCGTATATTTTGAACAGAGCTTCTTACAAAGGCATGTGAATATTTGCGTGTGGGCAGTAGTAAGTTTTAAATAGAATATATGTATTTGGGGGGGGAGTGATTTTTAAATTGACAGGGAAATTAAACAAACAACCCAAACAACAACAACCAACATAGCGATGTCCTGCATTCCCACTGTCCACACACATATGCAGCCCTTCCTCCATTACTAGTATCTCACCCTCAGAACATGTTTGCTATCTGTTTGTTTGCTATAGCTGATGGCCATGTCATTACTCACCAATGTCCACAGCTTGCACTAGGGGTCACTCTGAGTGGTATTCGTACATCCATGAGATTAGATACACTTATAATAACATATGTCCAACTCGATGCCACCCTATGGGATAGTTTCACTGCCCTAAAAGTTCTATGCCCTCCACTTAGTCCTTTCTCCATCCACCATCACCCCTGGTGAGCAGTGAATGTGTTCTGGTGTCTGTAGTCTAACCTGTAACAGCACAGTTTTGGAACTCCATGGCACACAGTCTTTGTAGATTGAACTGTTTAATGTAATGCTGTTCACTGGAGGCTTCTCCGTGCCTGTTTATACCTTGCTACTCGTGTACTTCTAGCACTGAGTAGCAGTGCACAGTTTTATCTATTCAGCTATGTGACTGGCAGTTAGGAATGAAAAGCATCTGTGATGGCTTTTTTTGGTTGTCAATATTTTTGGTGACAATATCTGGAGTGAACTACAATCCAGAAATGGAGAGCACACCAGTTAGAGATTATCTGCTAGGTTTGAAGTGGGTGGATCCACCTCTACTCTGAACCTTTGAGGCAGGAAGACAATGTGCCTTTAATCTGGATCTTGAATGGGGAAGACACACCTTTAATCTGGGCCACACCTTCTGCTTATATAAGGGCATGAAAGAAGGAAGCTTTTGCTCTTTGCCTGCTTGCTTTTCCCTTGCTAGCAAATATATTACTTCATTGCTCAATGGTCTCAATTACTCAATAAAAGACACTGACTAACAGATTGGATTATAAAACAAGATCTATCTTTCTGTTGCATCCAAGAAGTACACCTTACTATCAAGGATAGACATCATTTCAGGATAAAAGTATTGGAAAGGGTATTTTAAAAAATCATCCCCAAAACAAGCAGGTGTAGATATTTTGATAACTGACAAAATGTGTTTCAAGCCAAAACTCAAATCTACAAAGTGGACATTGCAATTAAAAACATTTATGAACCAAACATAATGGCACCAAAGTTCATAAAAGAAACACTTCTGTAGCTAACATTGCATATAACTCAGTGATAGTGAGTGACACCAATTCCCTACTCTAATAGACATGTCATTGAGGGAAAAACTAAACAGAAATGGTGGGTTTACATAATGTTGTAAGCCAAATGAACCTAGCAGATATCTATAGAACATCTTCAAAACACAGTGTACTTTCTTCTCAACAGCTCATGGAACTTTCTCCAACATTAGTCTCAATCAAATTAAGAAAATTGAAATAACACCCTGCTTTCTAATTGATCACCACAGATTAAGGCTGGATAGCAATAACAAAAGAAACAACAGAAAGCTTACAAACCATGGAAACTGGATAACTCACTACTGAATGGAAAATAGGTCAAACCAGAAATCAAGAAGGAAGCTAAGAACTGTTTATAATTGAATAAAAATGAGAACACAGCATTCCCAAACCCACGGAACATTGCTAAGGTTGTTCTAAGAATCAAGTGCACAGAACTAAGTGCCTACATCATAAAAGAGTTCTCATATAAATAACCTAATGATCCCTGAAAGCTCCAGAAAAATAAGAAAAAATTACATCACAACTGAGTAGGTAAAAAGAAATATAAAAACTTAGGGTTGAAATCAATGAAATAGAAACAAAGTAAACCAAAAATGCCAAGAATTAGTAAAATAAAGAGTTGAGTCTTTGAGAAAAATCAACAAATGTGGCAAACTCATAGACAAAATAACCGAAGTATGAATAAAGATCTAAGGTAATAAAATTAGATAGAAAGAGAAAGCATTGCAACAGATGGTAAAGACATTCAGAGAATGATACAAATATACTGTAAAAATCTGTAAATCTGTACTCCACCAAACGTGAAATCTAAAAGAAGTAGATAAATTCCTTGATATTATATGACCTACCAAGGTTAAATCAAGTTCAAATAAGCAATTTAAACAAACCCATACCCTTACTGAAAAAGAAGCATAACTAAAAGTCTCCCAATCAAAAACTGCCTAGAGACAAATGGATTCTGTTCAAAATTCAACCAAGGCTTAGAAGAAGAATTGGTATTAATACCCTTCAAATTATGCCACAAAATAGAAGTGGAAGAAACATTTCCTAATTCCATTTATGACGTAAATACTATTATTTTGCTAAAGGAGCATAGCAATAGGATGACACCTATTGACAAACTGCTAGACCTGTATAGACCAGTGCCTCACTTGGACCTCCTCCGGGAGCTCTTGCCAATAATGGGAAGGAACAGAGAGACACACAAATGGACAATGAGGAGAGAGCAAGAGACATTGGAGCACTCAAACCTACACAAATGTCTTCATCAAAGCAACCCCCTTCCCGCCCAGAAAGGCTCAAGACTCTATATGGAAGAGGAGGTTGAAATATCATAAGAGCCAGGAAACAGCACAACGAGATTGATGCACATTTGTACTCACAGAGACCATGACAGCATGCACAGGACCACACAGGTTCAAGTCAAACAGGATCCTGACACTGAGAGGGGGAAAGTGGACTCCCATCCCTAACAAGGATGTAATCTGCAATTGATACCTGCCTGCAAAGGAAAAATCAGCTTCCCTCAATGGACTCTCTCTCATTGGGTATACTAACGACAATCCAGCACATATCTTATGCTCAGGAGGAGCTGCCCAACACAAAATCAACTCAAAGGTATTTTTGTAGACTTTTTTTTTTTTTTTTTTTTTTGTCTCATTTTGCCTTGCTTGCTTGGGCATCTCCCTCCCCTTATTGGTCTTTTGCTTGTTTGTTTTAATTTCTTCTTGGTGTTTTTGTGAGGCATTTTGTGTGTGTGTGTGTGTGTGTGTGTGTGTGTGTGTACTTTTTGGTTTGGTTTTGTTTTGATTTTGGTTTGGTTTAGCTTTGATATGATAGAAGATAATAAATAGATAGACAAATAGATAGAGGGGTGGGGAGTGAGGGAGAAAATTAATGTGGGAAGAATTGATGGAGGGAAAAAGATGATAGAAGTATATTACATGGCAAAAATCCAAAGGACAATTTAATTTTATTTTTTTAAAGACCCAAACAAAACCTGAAACTTATTATTCTACTGAGTGTTGGCAGGAGATCATTAGAATATAGAGGCATGCATAACATGGATATTATGCAGCATGGAGACCCAAAAAGCCACTTAAAGACAGAAGAAACCCCCACCCAGTATGGCCAGGCATGGTGGCACATACAGAGACGGGCAGATCTCTATGAGTTAGGGTCCAGCTTGATATACATAGTGAGTGTTCCAGGACAGCCAGAGCTATATAGAGACACTTGATTTCCCCCCTCAAAGTCAAACCATATCAAATAGGTAAACAAACAAACAAATAAATAAATCACCAATATGATCACTTGGTCTTTTGATGAAAATCAACACTGGGCCAAGAAAGGGCCAAAGTGGAGAACAGGAAGACAAGAGACCCCAGCAATGCTTGCGATGTGCACATCTGCTGCATCCTATTGCAGACAGATGTATCCTTGCCCATTTCTAAGAGCATTTTGGACATTGACAGCAGTTCTGTGATACTGTGTTACTCCAGGGAAAGTGCTCAGCCCAGGCTCCTGCAACATGATGATTTCTTCAGACCCTCTCCTACAAAGAGGCAGGGCACTCCTGCCCACCCTTTCCCAGCCTTAGGAAGCACTGGCATCATCAGCCATCCACACATAGTGCCAACCCTGGAAAGCCCCTAGGTCCCTACCCACACACCACTCTGGGAAGTAGCTGGCTGTCTTGTCTCAGAAACAGCACATAACACAGTAGTCTCAATAAAGTGGTCCTAACCTGACACAACTGAAGAAAATTAGCATTTACCCTATACACAGTAGGCATTTCTTCCAGCCATTCCCAGAGCACTCAGAAATCCTACATTAGCTAGCGTAGCTGCATCTCAGATCCCAGATTAGCTCTACAGATAATTGTAGTCTAGGCCACTGAGATAAGCGCCATGATTTCAGACAGCTAAAGAGGTAGCCCAGGTAACAACACTGCACCCACGAATCTGGAACCAACACCAAGGTGGCCTACCCAACAGATAACCCTAGCACTCACCACTGGAGAAGGTCTCTCATGGTGAAAGCCAACAAATCCAGAGGCACATAAGACCCATGAGAAGAGCAATGTGAGGACCAGGAATAATGAAACAGCACAGGAGAGTGATGTTACCCCATGTTCTAGCAACTGAGCTTGAGGAGAAGAGAACCATTTAACTGCCTGGAATTGTTATGTTAATAATCTTACTGGAAGTGAAGGAGGGTGTGAGAATAAAAGCAATGAAATCTGAGTGAGCAATCCAGCCATGACAGTGACCGCATGAAATAGCCAGGACATCTTCAAACTGAAGAACTCAGTGAATAAAAAAAAAAAAAAAAAAACCTCCACTGTGAGGTGAGTGCCTCACAGACGAGTAGTCAGGAGAAATAATCTCATGTCTATGAAAGTTATAAAACACTTCTAGGACAGAAACAAAAAAAGAGACAAAGAATCAAATCTTATTAACAGAAAACTGCCAACAGTACAAAGGTGAACACGAAGGACAAAACGAACACAGGCTAACTAGAAGGAAAAAAAAAAAAACAACAAAATAACAGGTCTGAGTGCTCCCCTGTTAATAACAACCTCAAATAGAAATTATTCTAAATGAACAAACTTGAAGACTTAGATTGGTTAAATGGATATAAAATCAATTAAGCCTAGGGTATGCTGCTTAGAAGGAGTTGAAAAAAGAAATGCAGTGAAAGTTAAGGTCTGGAAAAAGAGATGTCCCATGCCAAAGAGACCAAAAGAGACAGAAGGGCATATGTTTGCACTAGACAAAACAGACGCTAGAACATATAAAGAGACACCCGTGACGTCACTCCACAGTGAGAGGGGTGAATCCAACAGGAAGAAATAGCAGCTGTGAGTGTCTGTGCATCTCATTTCATAAAGCAAACATTGTTAGCACCAAAGGGAAAGATGATCCGAAAGGAAAAGAGGGAGAGAGAGAGAAGAGGAATAAAACTAATCAGGATGACTTCTTACAACGAATGAAACTGGAAATACAACATGGTAAACCCCAGTGAGGCAGAAGAGACAACACAGGGGAAATCAAGCAATAGATGGCAGACCAAATGAAAAGCCTCCTCTGCTAAACAATGTGGTCACACAACTCCAGTGCACAGAGAAGCAAGAACAGACCAACCCAAGGAAAGACTGAACAGAGAGAGGCAGACAAAATGATTTTAAGCTTTACTATGTAAAAACATAACTGCAAAAAAAAAAAAAATCACACACCAAAATGAACTAGAGTCGAAGACCATCCAATGAACTTCTATACAGTTATGTACATGTACATAGTAAATTTACTTATTTTATGTGTTTGAGTGTTTTGCTTGTGTGTATGTCTGTGCATCTTATGCCTGTCTGGTAACTGAGGAGGCAGAAAGATGGCATTAAAACCAGAGAGATGGACAGTTGTGAGTTACCATGTGGGTGGTGGATATTAAGCCCAAGTCTTCTGGAAGAACAAAAGCTCTCAGCTGTTGCACTGTCTCTCAAGCACTAACACACACACACACACACACACACACACACACACACACACACACACACACACATATATATACACACATTTGCTTACCTACCACCTGAAATGAAGAATCCATGTCAGAATTAGAAAAACAGTAGCTTAACATCCTCTTTCCTAACTCTTGTCCATCATCGTCTGCATCCAATCCTTCCTTATCCCCTAATATTTGACCTTTCTTGCTCTCTTTCTATATGGTGCACTGTACCCACATGTACATTGATTTACATATGTGCAAATATTATTGTCTAGATTTTATATCTAAATGAGAGCATGCAGAATGTTTTCTCTGTGTGCTTGTGTGACCTAACTTAACACTATATATTTAAGTCTATCCATTTTCGTGCAAATTTTGTAATTTCCTTTTTTTTTTTTTTACAGCTGGCCAGTTACCATCTTATGTATCCCCAGCCATAAAGATACGTGCACTCCCATGTTTATTCCTACTTCATTCACCACAGCAAAACCCTAGAATCAACTTAGCCAATCAACAGGTGAATAGATGATGAAAATTATATATATACATACAATAAATGTGTGTGAGTGTACAACATTATGTATTTTAAAATGCAATAATCAAGGAAATAAAGAATTCAAGTTTTTAAAGATGCATTTTATTATTTATTTGCATGGGTTTGTGTCTATGTGAATGTATATCACCTGTGTGCATGTTCCTGCAGAGGCCAGAAGTCATTAGATCCCCTCGAGCCAGAGTTCTAGGTGACTGTGAGCTACCACATGTGTGCTAAAGACTGAACTCAAGCGGTCTAAGGGAACAGAATGCGCTCTTAATCACTGAGACCTCTCATTACAGCCCTAAGAATCTGGCTTTTGCTTTTTGCTTTGAAAATGGAAACAACCTTGGCGAGCCTTTAGCTAGACTAAGTTTTAAAAGAACAGAAAAGGCTTGAGTGAAACCCGGGATACAAAGGAGACTTTCCCATGAACAGCTGTGTGCCACTAATTAGACTGCCTAGAAGTGAGTAAACGAACAGCATCTCTCTAGGGATTGCAGCATCCCGTACCTGCTGTTCTTCTGTTGAAATGTTCTGTTTATAGTAGGAAAGGCCCCGCTATTGCTGTGTGCATAGCATGGAACTGCCAACCGTCACAGCCGGGAGCAACCTTGCAAGCCACCTTGCAGAACTAACACCAGAGGCTTAGAAAAGTTGATTCGGAATCCTAAGAGATCACTCAAGGAGACCTTGACGTAATCACAAATGCGTGTGCATGATGAATTAGAAACTTGGCTGAGGAAGAGCGGCGTGACGAAGAATCATTTCTGCCACTGTGTGCTTTGAGGAAGGGAGAGAAGACACTCAGATGCAGAAGTGCTCAGATGCAGAAGTGCTCGAGGCCACCAGGGGCTGGAGCAAGGTTGGGTAGCTCATGTTCCCTCTAGACCCTCCTCCTGAGACTCTGAGCACGTGACCTGGTCTCTAACTTCCGCCCTTGGCGCTATAAGGGAACAGGCCCAGCTTGCACTAAGCCCCTAAGTTTGGGACACTTTTTTACAGCAGCCACAGGGAATGAGGGGCCCTTCCAATAGCTGAAGAGATTATGGATTCTCAAGAATCGGTATGGAGGGGATGTGTTTCTGGAAGATGGAGGGTTTCAGTAAATAACAGTTTTTAAAAAGGGGGCATCACTTCTTTCGCCAGTGTCCTCTAACTTAAACAAATACTACTGTTCTGGGAAAGTTTTCTTACAGGTATTTAAAGTGAGCTTCCTAAATCAGTCTGCTAATGATTTTTTTAAAAAAAATTTGTGTGTATGAGTGTTTTGCTTGCATGCATGTCTGTGCACCGCATACATGCGCAGTGCCCTCAGAGGCCAGAAAAGGACATTGGACCACCTACGACTGAAGTCACAGATGGTTGTGAGCAACCATGTAGGTGCTGGGAATCAAACCTGGCTCCTAATTGCCATGCCATTTCTCCAGGACTGCTAATTAGTTAGTTAGGTTTTTTTTTTTTAACCATATCAGATTTCTTTCTTGAATAATCTTTGGGGTTAAACAGGAACACAGGTGGCCCCAGCCCACAAACTCCTTCTGAGGACAGAGCTCACCTTTCACAGGCTTAACTTCTTTTGTTCTAAACTCCACAGGCCACAGAAGGCTTTCTGCCGAAGCACTTTACATAGCCCCTACCGGACACTATTTTGGGTATCCAGGACAATAGATTATTATAGGCAAAGGAAAAAAAATTCAGGACAGGACTCCAAAAATAGGACATTTCATTTCAAAATGAATTATCTCCTACTTGGCCCCAGGGTGCTTTACAGGCATAAAATAATTCCACGAGGGACCGTAGTTAGGGCCTCGACAGCATTTGGGAGCCGCAAACTGGGGTTGCTTCTGTTTGGTTCATTCTGAAAGTCTGATCAATTTCCTGTGCTCACCCGGCTTGTGCAGGAACTGGTTGGACTGGCAATTTCAATACAACACTCATAAAATAGCAGCCTTGTGCCTGTGACACCCAGAATCCAAAGGAAATTGTGAGTAGCAGTGCCTGCATGCTTTGCTGTGTTGTGGGGATCATGGTTTCCACAGATGTGTACGTCTCTATGCATCTAATCATCCCATTTTCAAACAAAGATGCAGCAGTGTGGGTACCCCACAGAAACAACGGCTTCTTTATTTATGCTGCATATCGATAAGGTGCATTTCTTTTGCCACCTAATTTTTCTCAGCAACAAACTCAACTGAATTCAAGCCAGCCTATTAAAAGAAAACCTGTGAGCTACTAATGCATGCGTGTGGTCCAGGACTGGACATGGGAACACACACACACAACATCACTTATAGGGGGCTCATGGCAGGGGCATGGCACACACATGTAAAATCAAAACATGAGTGCAGAGGAGTCAGCAGCTCAGTGCGGACACAGAGAGGCAGCTGTCGCCCGCTGTCTGGAAGGGTGCCTCCCATGGTCCACCACAGTCGTCTGCCGTCTAGAAGGGTGCCTTGCACAGTCCCCCACGGTCAAAGTCAGGAAGAATAACAGCTGGATTTTGTAAATCACACATTTCATCACCTGTGGCTTATCTTTCCTCCAAAGCAGACTATTCCCTCCTTTGGGAGGAAGGAGTTCCATCAGACTCAGTAAGGGCAAGAAACATATGAGGTTCTCATAGCTCAGAAGGCTCTAAGGTGCACCATGCCCTTCCTCTGGGCTCTAGAAGCCCTGAAAAGGGGGAGAGGAAACTCTGGTGGAGACACTTAAAAATTGCCAGAGAGATGCAGGGATGTAGTTTTTATGATCCGTCATCCATACTGGGATGGGCTTTCTGCCTTTGACTCACCAGCTCCCATAAGTAAGCCCAATAAACTCACTAGTTGCCAAGCTAGACCTTTACTTTGCTCCCAGTGCCCTTTCTAGCTTGGACAAACATTTGTTCACATCTTCCCAGGAACGTTACACAATGTTCCTGTGCAAAGGGACTTTAAAAGTGAATTCCCAGTGCCCAAAAAGGGAAAGGAAAATGGCAATAAATCCCACGGGAACAGATGTGATGCATTAACCATATGATAAGAACTTTTCAATTTCATTTAGAACCTAATTAACATATATTGGCCCAATCAGATGGAGGCAAGCACTATGGATGTAAAATCTAATTTAAAACTCTGAGCTGTACATGTTTATAAGAGGCTCAGAGATGAGTATAGCTTGCTTTGCAGAGCAGAGATCTATAGCAATGGGGTAAGAGCATTGGCTAGAGAATAGTGTGGCTGTGGGTTCAGCAGCCAATAAGAAGACTGATGGAGAGTGGCCTGCAACAGCCCCCGAAATCGAGTTGCTCTGTGCTTTGGAGAAGAGGAGTTGAGTCACTTTAATTGTTAACACAGTCACTTGTGTAGGCAACTACAAATGTCACCTAAAGAGAGTAAGAAGAAGCCATAGACTGAAGAGGTGATCTGCGATCTGGGACTTTGTTTGATTGTTTGTTTGTTTGTTTGTTTTTAAGAGTATGACATAAGACATACAGATTTAGGGGTGGGGGTTGCCTCCTGTGGTGGTTTAAATAAGAATGGCCTCCATTTGTTTGAATGCTCATCATCAGGGAGTGGCACAATTTGAGAGGGATTAGGAAGTGTGGCCTTGTTGGAGGAAGTGTGTCGCTGTGGGGGGGGGGTGGGGGGTGGGCTTTGAGATTTCAAAACTCCAAGCCAGATCCAGTGTCCCTCTCTTCCTGCAGCCTGCAGATGTGTCTGTAGATGTCTAAGTACATCTCCAGCACCATGTCTCACTGCGGGTCTCTATGCTCCCCACCACCATGACGACAGGAGACTAAACCTCTGAAATTGTAAGAGAGCCTCATGATGCTTCATGTTTCCCCAGTTGGGATGGTAATATATATATTCTGTGCCATTGTATGTTGGAAGTATGTGGTCTTTTCTCTTTCGATTTTACAGCGGGTTGCTGTGACTCTCAGAAGAGACTTTGAACCTTGAACTTTTAAAACGGTGACCGTGTTGAGACTGCGATAGATTGTAGGTGCTTTTGAAATTGGACTGAATGTATTTTTTTTTCCATTATGATATGGGTACGATCTTATGGGGCCAGGGGCCTGGCATGTAGAGGTTTGAGTAAGAATGGCCCCCACAGACTCATATAGTTGAATGTTTACTCGTCAAGGAGTAACACTACTTAGAAAAGGTTGTCGGAGAAAGTGTGGCCTTGTTGGGGGAAGTGTGTCCCTGGGACTGGCCCAAGCCAGGGCCACTGTCACTCTCATCCTGCCACCTGTGGATAAAACTCTCAGCTGCTGCTCCAGCACCACGTCTGCCTACATGCCGCCATGTTCCCTGCCATGATGACAATGGACTAAACCACTGAACCTGTAAGTAATTCCCCCATTAAACACTTCTCCTTTATAAGAGTTGCCATGGTCATGGTGTCCCTTCACGGCACTAGAACACTGACTAAGACACTACCCCTTCTAGAATCTCTAAAATGACAAGAGTCTGTTTTGTGTGCTAATGAAATTTCAAGGCCAGTTCCATGCAGATGGCCACAGGATGGGGGCTAAGTGCCAGGAATCACGCAGGGGTCTAAGAGTTGGAGATTTTAGTTATACCCAATATCTGCAGAAAGGAGATAATCTTCAATTTCTGTAAAACATAGGGTTCACAGAGCTTCTAGGTCAGAAAATTTGTCTTCCTGGAAAGGGTACAGCTGCACCCAGTCCCTGACCACCTGCTGTTAGAAACGTCTCTCCCATGTGAACATCCCAGCCTTGTATCCTTTCATGATGCTGCTATAACCTGTAAGTAAACTGCTTTTCTCAGTTTCTGAGCCACTCAAGTATTAAGGCAGTAAGAGCTGCCAGTTCGTATCTGGTGGATGAAGGAACATGAGTGACCATGTAGACTTGTGATTGCCATCTGGAGTAGAGACAATTTTGTGGGCTTGAGCTCTTAACATGTGAGTTCTGACACTGCTCCAGAGAAGTCAGGACAGAAATTAGGACACTTATTTGTCCACCAGAGAACAAAATTACATTATTCTGGAAAAAAGTCCTACAAACTGATGTGCAGAGGGTTGAGTATACCTATAAAGAAAAAATTGTTTGTTCCCCATAGACAGGCACAGGAATATAGCATGGAAAGATATGTCAAAGCCAAGACAAAAAAAAAGTAAGAAAGAAAAGAAAACCATCAACATCAACAAAAAATAAATTGGGCTGGAAACCAAAACACTTAAGTTGAAATTGAAGTCCCTGACCTTCCAGTCATTATGTTTGGCTGCTCTTTGCCCAAGTTTCAGCATCAATTTACTCACCTACTTCATCAGGTGACAGTCACAGCAACAGACACCAAAGCTTTCTTGTCTATTTGTCCCATGTGGAATGGGGAGGACTGATGCTCCAGGACAAGACAGAGCTACCTATCTTCAGGAAGCATGGGGTGAAAACCATGCCAAGGATGGTAGGTGCTCAGTGTTTGGGTCCAACGGCTTCCTGGGAGCTGGATGGGAGTTTCTCCTTCTCCTGACTCATCACTGGAGCTGGCAGCCAGGGTTGGAGGGAGGAGCTCTTACTCCCTGAAGACCATGGGACTAAGGGGCCCATCACTTTTTGCTGCAGCCAAATTTAAGAGATGAGCATGGCACCATGAGTGACTGAGGATAATTCTGGCTCCGGAGTTCAAGATGGAAGAATGGGCATGATTGTTAAAGCCACAGGAGATAATCTGGTCTTCTATGGAGCTCTGGGTTTCTGCTTGGTCGCTCCTTTGTTGTCAATGTTGGGCAGCCTCTGTCAGATGGTAAGTCAGAGCCACACCCAACAGCACTGTAGATGGGAACACAAAAAGCCACAGCAAGAAGTCTTTCATTCAGATCCAGGATGAACTTGACCATAGCCTTCGCTATGCTCTAAAAGATGCATGAATAATATTTTTGGGTATCCTCAGAGCCATAATCTGACCATATCCATAAAGGGACACTCTTAGCATAGATTGTGGTTATGAGTTCTTTTACGGTTATAAAGCCATTATGGATAACTTTGTCCAAGTGTTTCAAGTACTGGTTGGTCCTGGAGGCATTCCTGATTGCTGGTGAGGTAGATTTCCCTTGATTCATATCCATCACACACATGAAAGCATCAGCAGAAGAGATATAGATGATATTCCTATTGCCTTCACTCCTCAATTAATCCCAGCCTGCTCTATTGTAGACCAGTGTCAGAGTACTGCACAGTCTGTTCATCTCAAGCTCCACCCATTGTGGAGCTCATTCCTGAGAGGTAGAGACGAGCTTTTCATTGAGGACAAGGTTTTGATCTTAGCTTTGACTGTGTCATTGAATTTGCCACCAGTGCAGTCAGATCTGGATGGAGCTGAGGTTAACAAAGGTTAAAGAACAGGCAGTTGAGGTAAATGAAGGTCACATCAGTGGCGACAACATCCATTTTTCATGGGAAAGGCAGATTTGGTGACCAGGTACTGCAATATAACTAGCCAATTCCATTTGCTCTGAACGTCATCACTGTGTCTGGAGGACTCAGCTTCCTCTGTGTAAGAAGAATACAGCTTCATGCAGAATGAGGAGCATCCAGAAGTCTATTAGGCTTGAAATCCTATTAGGTATTGTCTTCTTGGCAGACAGTATCTCTAATTCTTACGATAATCCCGTTACATAGCATTTATTTCCTTTTCAAATAGAAAGCACATAAGATATATGAGAGATAAATATATGAGCTCGAAACAAACAAGATTAAATAGCTTCTTCAGTGACACAGAACCTGGAGAACAGTGAGCTGGGACCTGATTTTACTTAGATTCACTCCATGGTGACATACTGCTTCTTATGCGTATTTTGCCAACTGAGGTAGTGTTTTGCTGTTAGGGCTGAGGCAGGAAGTGGGCTGCAGTGGTGAGTTGCCTTGACTGCTGTCCTTTAATCGATTGCAGAGATTGTTCAGAGCTTCTGAAAATGTACCAGGAGTGTCATCAAATTGTCAGATGAAGGTGTCTATAGAAACAAAACTATTATGTAACTGTACAAAGTGTTCTGCTGTCTTAAACCTGGTCTGATATGTTGGTTCAAACACTTCCCTTGAGCTTTTCCTTACCACATGGTAAATGTGATTGAATGTGAGGAATTTGACCTGGGTTAGCTGGTGGGGTGCATGTTGCTGACAGGCCAGAGAACCCTGACTGTTCTGGGGTACTCAGTGGTGGGAGCAAGGCATTAAGCAAGTGCATGTTTCCTTTCTATTTTCTTCTGATGCATTTAGACTATGTGAAAAAAGAGATATTAGTTTTTTATGCTATTTTTTTATCATAACACTTAATAATCTCTCTTTTTATTAAAGAAATAGAGAGTTTGGGCTCCAGTCTTCCACTGGGAAATTTTAGCTAAGAATCTCTTTAATAAGATAGCTCTGTTTATTTTCACAGCTCTCTTCTATTTATGGAAACTGATTCTACTTTTTTTCCCTTATGGTAATGACTTCCATTTCTCTATTATAAAACTTTTATTTGAGTTTGCTTGAGTGAAACCAAAGTGGGTCAATTTGAAGAGGGTATTAAGTAAATAATAGACAAAATGATCCTCATGGAGGGTGGGAAACCAAGGGCATTGTGGGTCACTGAGGCTCATTGGACTGACCTGCCTTCATCCTCCTGGCAGACAGGGGCCCACCGTGAACTGCACCAGAAACCAGACCAGACAGAACTCAAACACCCTCTGTGGTCATCTCCACTTCTGCCCTCCGTAAGTTCTGAGGATCTTTTTCTCTTTCCCATTTTCTGTCCTTTGAAAGTTTATGTTATATCAGCAACCTATTTCTTTTGCCAAAATTAAAGAGATGCCTCTTTCTGTTGTATCCAGCTCACAACACGAGCAGGTGCACCTTCATGTCTGCCAAAGGCAGAATTTCCCACAGTGTGTGGTGCATGAAAGTCTGCGTCCAGCTGAAACCCCTGTGTTCATAGCTGATGACGTCTTTATTGGCGAGTGCTATCGAAGTTTATAAAATGAATCTCAACATGGAGAGCTCCAAACATTCCTTCAGTTTTATTTTAAGGGTCATTACCTGTGTCAGTAATCAGAAATAAATGTAGCTGACTCAGTTACAATTTATTAAGTACCGACTATTCATTAGTCACCATGCCCAGAACTGAATATACAAAATACGTTTAACATCCTAAAAGTAATAAGTCACTGCATGCATGCAATTTACAATGCCACTACTTAGCTCTAATAACAAGCCTGCAAGCTAGACAACCAACTGCATGCTACAGACAAAGGGACTTGGGTCCACAGTTTAGAGAGATCACCCAGTGGGCCAAAGTTCACAAGTGTCAACATTAGAGTTTTATGTGCCTGACATTCGTGCTCAGGTTCCTGCTGTTGCACTGCTCTTCTTCCTCTCGGACTCTCAAAGTTTGGTACTGTAAAACTCAGCAAGATGTACATATTGTTAACATGCATGGACCAACAGTCTGTCTAGAAAGATGTTTGGGGAAAAGCGATTGGAAGCATGCAAAGCACTTGAAGAGGGGAGAGAAGCCAGGGACCGGAAACTGTCCTGGTTAACTAAGAGTCTGTATCAATAAGCAGAGGGACAGAAGAAAGCCTGATGTTCTTCTTGTAGGATCATCAGCCTTTCTTCTGTCCCTCTACTTATTGATATGATGGGCGGATCTGGGCCCAGGAGTTCTGCTCAAACTACGGCACCAGCCAAGGACAATACATGCAGTAAACTTCGAACCCCTACCCAGATCTAGCCAATGGACAGGGCATTCTCCACAGTTGAGTGGAGAGTGGGGACTGACTCTCACATAAACTCTGGTGCCCCATATTTGACCACGTCCCCTAAATGGGGAGGCCGGGTGGCACTCAGAGGAAGGATAGCGGGCTACCAAGAAGAGACTTGATACCCTATGAGCATATACAGGGGGAGGAGGACCCCCTCAGTCACAGTCATAGGGGAGGGGAGTAGGGGGAAAGTGGAAGAGAGGGAGTAATGGGAGGATATAAGGGATGGGAGAACAATTTTGATGTAATATGAATCAATTAATAAAATATATTATAAAAAAGAACATTAAAAATAAAATAAAATAAAAAAGAAAGGCTGATGGTGCTGGGACATGCAGACATTTAATGGGGGAGCTTTTGGATTTGTCATAGCAACAAGATATCCACTGAAGTCTCTGGAACAAGGCAAATGTGTAAAGAATTGTATGTTTTTAAAATCCATATGGCAAGAGTATTAAAGATGAGTCACCAGGGGAGTAAAGTTAAGGCTGTGGATTTGAAATCACTTCAGGATGCTAAAGGCTTGCACTGAGTGGCCACCATTCAGTCAGAGACAGGGCACACGTGTGTCAGAAGCCACCCATAGGTTACATATCCATGGTGCTTCCCCAACTGTTCCAGGTCTCTCTAGAGAGGGGCCCACAACGAATGTGGATAAGTCAACCCGCACTGACCCTCACTGAGTAGGGACATCGGAGGATACAAGCTAATGATGTCCTGAGATGATGTGTTTCAGGGTAGAGTGAGGTAGAAGGCAGGACTTTGGGGAGATAGGAGGAGGAGCTGAGGAGAGCTCAAACCCAGGTTAGGCATGAGGGACACCAAGAAGAATGTGGGTATGGCAAACAGCGATTGCTCTGTGCGCCATCCATCAGGGAAGTATTGTGTGGACAACAAATGGCCCCTGTCCTGTCACCCCACTGCCACATGACAATCCACAGCCAGGCGCAGTTTATGTTTGGCCTTTTTATTGACTGTCCATTTATGAAGTATAATTAGCTAGTAAGCTATGAACAAGGTAACCCAAGTTACACTTTCTGGCAAATTCCTCAATGTGACTGATTACCCTTGGAGTTGGAGTTGGGGAACCCTGTAGCTGCATGAGCTTCTTAAATAAAAAACAAAAAGTGATCTTCCTTCGCATCTGTCTGAGCCGTATGATCATCAGCAGCATCAGCAGCGCATAGAATTAGCACGTCAGAATTTGTTCACAGGTTTGGACAGAATCCATCATCAGCTTGACAGATGGAACCGGGTTTGATTTCTCCATTTTGCTCACATTTCTACAGCTACACAGTCCCTCTCAAGGGCCCACTGGGAGACTCAGACCTGGACCCAGGGTAATTAGCTGCAGGCTGGATCTGCTAGTTTTCATCATTGTTTACCACCAGACATAAGCTGAGACTCGCGCTGCACACCATTAGAGGGGACCAGTCTGCCCTGTTAGCCCCTGCTGCAGGAGAGAGCTCTTTTAGAAAGGGCGCAGGAGGACAACTGCACTGCTCCGGGGAAGGAAGAAAGGATGACTTTGCCTCTTTTTGGCGTTCTCTAAGCACCTGCTGTGTACTCAGCTGTTACTACTACAAGAACTAGTGAAGGGTCATCAGTTTTACCTGCCAATTCTAGCTGTAGATGTGGCTTTGCAGAGTAACAGCAATAACAAGGACAGTAGCTGGAGTTGCTAAGTGTCATGTCCAAGGCATGGTTCTCAAGGGTGTTCCTTGCTCTACAGGCACAGAAACAGGGACTCACAGATCTGAAGTCTTACCTGAAGTCACACGCTTAGTAACCGGGTCAAAATGTAATTCTCTGCTCATAATAATCTGTATAAATAGCTATGTCCCGTGGAAGCAGAATGATTTATTTCTTTTTCATACTCATGGAATGTCTATAAAGGAGAAGGAAGAGAAAATTAATAAATCCATTATTCATCTTGAGATAGAAGCCAAAATGATGCCCAGACCAGCTGAGTGATAAGTTCTAAAATGTGCCTGTGGATTGACTTTGTGGCATCTATTCATGGGTTGAGATGTCTAGGAGGTATGTCAAAAAAATAATAGGTTGAGATTAAATGCAGCTGGTCGTGTATTGATAATTGTTGAGGCGGGGTGAGGCAAACACTGGAGTACTAATACTGGTAAGTATTTGTGTAAGTTTTCCCATAATGAAATTCAAATGGAGAAAGGTACAGAATTGCACACATAACGCATCTATGCAACATTCTACATGAAATCCTCAGAATCCATATCTTCAAATATTTTTTTCCACAGCTTATTTCAGCTGGTAAGAAAACTCTGATGCCTATTTACATTGTGAGTGGTTTACTAAGTTCCTACTGGTTGCTAAGAATTCATAAATATGAAACCTGTCAAGAGACCACATGAGACTCAATTCTAGGAACAAAAAAATCAGTATGAGGTATACATGAATAAGCAGGTATTTGTGTATAGATCTTTGTGTATATGTTTTTGTGTATGTGTGTATATTTGTACGAGTGGTGTGCATATGCATGAGTGCATGTGTGTGTGAGTGTGTATGTGAGTATGCATGTTTGTGTGTGTGAGTGTGTGCGCGCATGAGTGTGTGTGTGAGTGTGTAAGTGTGTGTGTGTGTGAGTGTGTGTGCGCACGAGTGTGTGTGTGTGAGTATGTGTGTGTGTGTGTGTGTGCAGAGAGATTCACCATAAAGAATTAGGCTTGCAGTTAATGGAGCAATAAGCACCAGGACAAGCTGGAGACCCAGGAGCCATGACTGTGTGGTCCAGTTGCCATTGGTGGGCGAAGGCCTCAGACAGTAGAGCCGTTCTTTACATTAGAGCCCCATTCCAAACACAAGTCAAAATGCTGGAATCCGAGGCCTTCCATGGATTGCTGGGGGCCTGACTGTAGTGTGCCAAGTTGCTCTTCCAGTCTACCAACTTGACTCTTAACTAGAATCACACCCATAATCACACCCAACTAAGTTGATATAAACTTTACCATCATGGTGTCTAATGTATAGAATATTTAAAAGTAAAACAACAGAAGGCACCAGGCAAGTAAGTTACCTAATAAATTTCTATATCCTTCTATTAATAGATGGTGACAGTAGTATAAATGTTATGGACCCATGGAGACTCCAGGCTTTAAACAACGTTAATATAACATATGGGATAGCACTGGTAAAATGCAAATTTTCCACAGCCAACAAATATGAGGGGATCCCAGAAGGACTCAGCTACTTCTGAACCCCAAAATGTTCTGCCAGCTCTTATCCACCCACATGCCTTATAACATAGTGAGGAAATAGGGGAAAAAACACCATAAATTCATCATTGCCAATTATGATACATACTACAAAGAAAAGTGTGGGGCACCCCAGTGCAGCAGTCAAGCATGGTTTAGGGTGGGGTGTCTTTCTGCTTGAGAACCATGGGAGACGGGTCTGAAGCATAGGTGTTAGTTCCTACATTGCCCTAACAAAATGCCACAGGCTGGATGACTTCAACAACAGAAATGTCTCCTCTCAAAGCTTTGGGGGCCAGAGCTGGAGATTCAGGCATTAATGGCTTTGGTTTCCCCTGTTTTCCATATGAGGTCACACCTCCTTACTCTATCCCTTTGACCTCCGCCATAGCTTTGTCTTAATCCCCTTCAGGAATAGGCGGCAGTCACACTACGTCAGGGTCTGCCCACATGACCTAGTTTTATCTAAGTGACCCCTCTCTGACATTTGGAGACATAGAGAGTGAGGGTGCACCCATCAATATGTGAGTTTTAGGTAGACTAAATTCCACCCGTAAGAGGAGTCATATAGGAAGAAACAGTTGGAATTGGGATGGAGAGGTTCAATATAAACTTGGTGACAAAATGTAAAAACATTCCTTTTTAATCAAGTCTACTTATTCTGTAAGGAAATGTCACTAGGAGAAGATTTTTCCAGAGAGGGAGGGGTGCAAAGTTGATAACAGAGAAGATACATACTGTTAGGTACCGTGCTACACACTAGATTGTTGGGAAACATCCAAGGCTCTATGGACACAAGGCAGGAGCAGGGCGTAGTTTTTCAACTTCCCTAACTAGCAAAGATGATGGGAAGGTCAATTCCATGTGAGTTTTTGTCGGCGGTGGGACTGGGGTGAGGAAGCACAAGAAAAACGCTGGCGTGCTGGACGGTGCCTCCTGAGCCAGGTAAGAGAGCAAAGGTAGTTAGGGAGCGACGCTTCAGAGGGAGAGGATCTGTCCGTGAGTCTGATGTAAAGACTTCTGTGGAGCCTTTGCTCTCCCCATGCTACTGGACAGTGTGCCCAGAAGAACCTGCTGCGGCTTCTGCGGCGGAGTGGTACACACCTCCCTCAACGCCCGTTCCTCTCCATGCCCCATTCAAAGGCTGCAGGAGCCCCGTTCCGAGCAGTCCCGGAATCGGAAAATTCAAATCCTTTGTTGCCTTGAACATATCATGACCCTACTTTCCTCTTCCCATCTCCCATAAGTAACAATGGCCTTGGAGCCACTCCGAAGTCTTTGTTTGTTTGTTTTTTATTTTCGAGACAGGGTTTCTCTGTGTAGCCTTGGCTGTCCTGAACTCACTATGTAGACCAGGCTGGCCTAGAACCAACAGCGACCCACCTGCCTCTGCCTCCCGAGTGCTGGGATTAAAGGCGTGCTCCACCACGCCCGACCTTCTTTTTTTTTTTATCGCTGACTTGAGAAAATGGAGTTTGGTCCCGAGAGTCCTCACTAATACCGAGTAGTGTTACAGACCCAGATGAGAAACGCTAATGTAAACTCGTCAAAGAATCTGCTTTTAAAATGGTAGAATTCACTAATTTCACGATTTCAACCACTCATCGTTTAAAGTTCCGGGTTGCTCCTTGCATTATAAACACATGTAAAATGTATTTTTGCACAACTGTGTCAGGTGACAACTCCCAACCAGCAAGCTTGGACTTAGTGACTACAGGGGGAGGCCCACTTCCAACTGAGTTGATTGGTAAAATATTTATGATCCCAGAATTCTAATGTACGTGAGCGCGTGATGCAGTGTTTGGTGACCCAGATTCCAGCCGTGCTTTCCTAAGATTGGATTCGTTGTTCTAAACCCTATCCTCAGGCTGACCCAGCGAAAGGGCTGGTATACTGCAGCTCTGATCCAGGCAGGGCCTCTCCACCCACAGCTCTCATTGCCCTCAGTGACATGCAAGGCAAGTGTTTGCCCAGCAGAAAACATAACCATCTGTCCAGACTCCAAAGTAGGTCCACTGTGTTCTTGGAGCTCCTTGCACTGTCTTGCCCTGTCCGCCTCACCCCTCCCTCAAGTTTCTTTGGCAACATTGTCTTTTTCCTGCGTTCACATCTGCTCTTTGGCTTCCCTGGGGTGCCTTCATCGCCTTCAAAGCCGCCCACATTTTTTAAACCTTTTTACTCCTCTGGATATAAATGCTGAAAGAGACTAGAGGCAGTACGTATTCAGACTTGCCTGTATCAGCACTAAGTGGACTCTGCAGGTTTAAAGCAGAGTATCTAGATTTGGGAGAGAAAGCAGCTGGGGTTATGGAGTTGGAGAGGAAGAAGTGAGGACGCAGCAAAAGACACCAAATGAATGTATGAAATTCTCTGCTTTGATAAGATGGCTTGGGTACCATTTTCTGCGTTTATTTTGTTAAACACTACTCCATAAGTCCTGCTGCAAGGGACCTACAGAACATCTAAGTGTTCCGAATACTGATTCTTATTTCAGTTTTGTTTCACAGTAACAACAAACCAAAAAACATTAGATTTGTTGCGATTATAGTTAAAATTGTTTAGGAATAGTAGCACACTAACTATTGCAGGCTCACAGTAGAGAAGCGGATGGCATTAGACACCAGACTTCCAAAGACCTAGATTCTGCCTAAACAGCAGCATTTCTGGGTGCTCATTTGAATGCAGAATCTCAGGCCCCGCCCACACCTCCCCTCCCCAGCCATATGACTGGTCAAGTCTCAGTCTCTCTCTCTCTCTCTCTCTCTCTCTCTCTCTCTCTCTCTCTCTCTCTCTCTCTCTCTCTCTCTCTCTCTCTGTGTGTGTGTGTGTGTGTGTGTGAAGAGAGAGAGAGAGAGAGAGAGAGAGAGAGAGAGAGAGAGAGAGAGAGAGAGAGAGAGAGAGAACCTGGGAACAAGTGTTTTAACACACTCATGTTTAGAACTCAACAAACAGATGTGTATCAGTCACTCTCCAGCGGGGGGTTTCTGAAGTGGTAGACAGAGGAAGAAGCATTTGCGCCTCAGACAGAGTGATGCCACCACTTACTGGGCCTGTGACTTTGGGTAAGTTACATAACCCTCTCTGAGGTTTATTCTATTCAGCTATAAAGAAGAGGTTACGTCACAATTTCTCAGAGTGGCACTGAAAAAAAAAAAAAAAAAAAGAAGCCAAGACCACCTAGCTAAACATAGGAAGGGGAAGCGGGTGTTGAATGGAGTCAGGCAGAATGAAGGGGAGGCATGATGAGGAATATGCCACCTGCTGGTGGAAGCGTGTATTTGCAAGAGTTGATTGACATTCAGGAAAGTAGATGAAACTTCAATTTTGTTTTACTGTCCTTTGTCTTTAAATTACTAATATCTGAGCTGGGCATAATGGCTCACCCTTTAATCCCAGCACCTGGGAAGCAGAGGTAGGTGGATCTATGTGAGTTCAAGGCCAACTTGGTCTATGGAGCAAGCCCGGAACAGCCAATGTGATACAGAGAAACCCTGTCTCAAAAAACAAAAGAAAACAAAACAACAACAAAACTTACTGACATTTGGGAGACCAGTGATACACTACATGACAAGAGCAGCTATAAAGAAACAAAGGTGACATAAGGGCAGACAAGCAAGTTAATGAAAAAGTTCTTATGAAGAAACAAACTTACAAAAATATGTGTAACTTCTCTGACAGTTACTCTTGTGTCAAATAAATTGATATTTTCTTCTCTTCTAAGTCCATAATTTTGAAAATTCCAGTTTTCTCCATGCTAATGATTTTTTAAAAATTTAATAGAGGATATTATCTTTTCAAGGCAGAATAATGGTTTAATCAAAATGTTCCCGATTTCGTTGATTTATTGATATAATTTCAAAAGCGAAGGAATGGATGGGAAATTCACCTATTCAAACATGGATGAGCTAGAACCAAATGTAAAACTTAGTATATTAGGGAGGACGTTGGAGCAGGTTCCCAGACAGGCAGGTTTCCCCTAATAACCTCTTTGTCCACAAGTGGGCGTTGCCTGTGTTTCTTTGGATGATGGAACTGCAGAAAGTGTTCTGGAGGGTGTTCTGTTGTGAGACAAACACCACACATACACTAAGCTACAAGGTACTCTATCTGATTTGACCTTGTCTCACACTTTACTTTAAAGTGTTACACAAACTCATTACACCCTTAGAGTTCGAAGATCTGGAAGCACGGGCTAGAAAACCATTTTTAAAAAGTCTCAAAGCTTTTTATGTTGTTTGATGTTGCGGGGATCGAAATACAATACTGTGCTATGTTTTTCATTGCAGGAGTTACTGAATATCACTGATGGATATATTATTCTTTTTTCCTAACAAAACAGTCTCATAAAATGAAGCCATATGTACCTGAGTGGCCCTTGGCAATGCCATACAATTACAAAAATAAAACCTCAAAATGTGACTGCGTAACACTGGAAGTTACACATATAAAGAAAACCAACTTCTCATGACTTAAGGCACTTTGAGATTTTGAAAAGCTTCATTCTAATTTTGGCAAATCATCATATCTTCTTTACTCTCTGGGAAAAAAACCCAGAACATTAAAATTATTTAAATAAAAATGTTCTATCAAAACCCAGAAGAGGCAAGGCAAGATTTAGAGCCCATATTTCAAAGAAAGTAAGGAGATCACAGAAATCTAAAACAATGCATAATTCATGACAAAGCTTGGCATATTTGAAATGCCCTTGAATTTTAATTGCACGCCCAGATAGGAGCTTCTATAAATTCTGTTCTATGATGGAACTATGGGGAATTTTTATATTTGTATAATAATTTAGATTGCCTCTGCAAAAGAAAAATGTGAATTGAGAATTTCTTAATGAAAAGTGTGTGCTCCTGTTTGAAAGAGAACCCAGAAAGTAGTATTCCCTGACCATCAGACATGCACCTCTCATGAGCTCAGGGTTGGTTTTGTATGTTTGGTGTTTGGTTTTTAATGTGTGGATGGATGTATTGCCTGCCTGCATGTCTCATGCCCTAGCAGGCCAGAAGAGGGTATCAGATTACCCAAAACTGAAGTTACAGACAGCTGTGCACTGCTTTACTAGTGCTGGGAATCGAACCTAAGTTCTTGAACTCTTAACTACTGAGTCATCTCCCAATTCCTCATCTTTGTCATTGTTGCTTTCAATCATTGATCAGAAAGTGGAAATTTTCTATCTCATTGAAGCCAACAAAACTCTTCATGTGGGTTTACAGCTGGCTTACCCAACACCACCATTTATGATTCACTTATGTCAACAGCTCGAATATACCTCTCATTTCACCTTTCAAATATATGGCTCTACAGGCATCTCTCAGAAGGTTTCTTGGGTGATCACACTGTCCTGTCTACACTAAGTATTTGGATGGAGCTATGTAAGCCATGTGAGCAACAGAGTGCAGCCAGAAAGCCACAAACAGCAAAGAGGATTCTAGTCTGAGAAAGGACAGATCTGAAGCCACTCATTGTCAGTGATTGGACTATTTGTTTTTTGAGGATTATATGATGTCAAAAGCCTATTTTCATTTGAGTGGCATATGTTTAAAATAGCTTAGATGAAAGTTATTGACAGAAAACAAAGATAAATAATTACATGAGTTTAAAATTATACTGCCTCAGACAGAACACGTGCTAATAATATTAGTAGGTGTTATTGTTTCTCTTTGTAACAGTAGAGATACATCTGTTATTAGAGTCATTTTAGGTCAAGGGATAAAATTCCCTCTACAATACAATATTAATACAAAGAATGCATCTAATATGCCTCAGTGCTTGGGATTCTAACTGCTACAGAGTCCTAGCACTGCCATAACAAAATGTCTCAAGTTATTAGCTTAAAATAGTACAAATATATGCCTTCTTGGTCCAGGAGGCTCAAATTCTGAGATTAGGTTGTTGGCCAGGCTCCACTTGGGTAGAGACCCATCTTCAACTCTCCATTTTCCCCCATAGTCGCTGGCAACTCCCTAAGTTCTCTGATGGAGTGCCTCATACATTTGACCCATCTCCAAATCTGTCTTCACATAGCTACCTCTTTCTTGTTCCTAGTTCTGAGTGTCTCTCTCTCTTTTTTTTTAATAAGATGCCAATCACTGGATTGAGACCCTCATCATATCTACAAATGTTATTTACAAATAAGGTGATATTTTGAGGTCCCAGTATCTAGGATTTCAACACATCTTTCTGTGGGACATAGATTTGCACCGATTTACTGCCACATATGCAAGTAGCTGGCCATTCTCCATGCTCTAGTGATACAGCAGTGATAAAAGTCCACATCTTTAGCACTTTGTGGAAGATTCTATACTGTCTTGCATTACAGATGCAAGCCCTGGCAATTTTTGGTTTCCTATCCATCACCCACTCTTTTTGAATAACAACCTTGAACGTGTTCCTTGGTTGTTGTTTTTTTTGTTTGTTTTTTGTTTTTGTTTTTGTTTTTTTACTATTCTCATGAAGGAGGCTCCAGGGAAGGAATGAGGTCAGCACAGCCAATAGGGTCTCTAGATCCAATGGAGTAAAGGAATTCTTCATAGTGTGTGTAGGGCTGTGGTCACCCTGAAGATAACTGGCTTAGGGACTTCTACTCAAATCCTGAGGAGAAAACTACCTTTTTTTTTCTATTTTCCTAATCCAACAGGATGTCAGCTCACATGGATTGATAAAAGGGAGAGGTGTTTTTCACAGCAGACAATTTATTAGGAAAGTGTATCAGGCTCATACCAAAATGTATGAAATACAACACATAAGTCATTTTTTATCCCTCTCCCACTGCAGGCACAAAGAAGTGTGGGAGAGGTGCTGAGCAAAATACATGAATTTTAAACGCATAAACACAGTTGGCATGAAAGATTCATTCTCATTTGCCGGTGC
Organism: Acomys russatus; assembly: GCF_903995435.1. Lineage (NCBI taxonomy): Eukaryota > Metazoa > Chordata > Mammalia > Rodentia > Muridae > Acomys > Acomys russatus. The sequence goes on along the minus strand of NC_067151.1, from coordinate 12,748,077 downwards.
CTATAAAATGTTGCAACTTTTAAAAGCAGATGCATTTTATGTAAAAAGAATTGTTATTCTTTAATCACTACAAAGGAACATCTTCTGCTCTCTCTCCTCAGTGAGAATTTGAATCACTATTTTCTCTTCTCTCCCAATTCCTTCCTTGTTTATTCAATTCTACTTCATGTTATAGGCAGCTTCCTCTACACACATCTGATTTCTAATCCATAAACGCTTTGAGGGCGAAGGATGAGTTTGATTTATCTTTGTCTTCCTAGCATTTGTTTAGGGCTTAATTTACATTTTAAGGTAATTAATGACTGAGTGAACAGTAAATAAATGGTAAGATATCTCACTGGTGCATGTTGCCTTGTGTCACATCGAATAAAAAAAGATGGCTATGCCCCTTTCTGCCTTCTCTGCTTCAGTGTTTCCTTTGCCTTATGGGGTAGTATAACGTCTTGCTTAGGGCTGAGCCTTAAACCGGTGCTTATTCTGGACTTGTGGTACAACCCTGAATCTGTGCATTCACAGCCTTTCACTGCAAAGAGAAGATTTTCTAATTAATGCTATGAGCAGCATTTGTCTGTGGGTAGAAGCATAGATACTTAGAGGGCAGTTTGATGCCCTCAGTTTAGCCAAACGATGCTAGTTACCACCTAGGACCTATAATCTCCCCAGTCATGGGCTTTTGACCAGGTTTACAGTACCAGTCATGGATTCCCACCTATGAAGTAAGCCTAGAATCTAACCAGAGTAATTGGTCATCCCTATGATACTTGTGCCACTATTGCTTAGGTGAGCACATCTTGCCTGAAAGGTTGATATTATAGTGTTTACCGTTCGCATCTAGATGAAACTACAGATGCCGCCCCCCTCAAGTAGCCTGCATAGCACGTTTAGGCACTATGGAACCAACCCAGCAACTGGAAGTTTCCAGTTCAGTTCTAGCTTGATTTCTCTGTATCTTGCTACTTAGACATGTTCTGTCTTTAGCACTAAGGTTTTGTCATTTAGTTCAAGTGGGCAGCCGAAAGGAATAGCAAGATTCTAGGCTGAGTTGAGGATCTCTTGGGTCTTCCTGGCCAGTATCTCCTGTGAAAATAGGCCACACCTAGTAGTGGAATATTTTTGCTTCTGTGAGAAGGATTATTTATCCCTGCAGAGTATCTCTGTTTAAACTTTTTGAAGTTTTCTTGTGTATTTAATTGGGTTACAGGCAGTGTGTTTCCATATGGGTTTTCCATACAATCACTGCTTATTTACTCAGCCTTTCCCCACCTCCTCATCCACCCAATGCCCCCCAATCGCTCCCTGCTTAAGCAATCTCTGTCCTCTGTATTATCCTCTCTACTTTCATTTTACCCACATCTTACTATCCCTCCTCTTTAGGGCATCCCTCCACAGCCCCTGTCTAATCTCCTGGTTCCCACAGTGCTCCAGTTACATAAACAAAGCAGAACATTCAAAGCTAAGATCCATATACAAGGTAAAACATGTATATATCTGGCTTAGTGTCCTTATTAAGTAAAATTTTTTTCAGTTCCATCCATTTAGCTGAACATTTTTATTTTTTTGGCTTTTCAAGATAGGGTTTCTCTGTGTAGCCTTAACTGTCCTGGACTCGCTTTGTAGACCAGGTTGGCCTCGAACTCACAGCGATCTGCCTGCCTCTGCCTCCCAAGTGCTGGGATTAAAGGTGTGCGCCACCACCTCCCGGCTATTAATAATTTATTTTTTAAAATTTCATTCTCCCCCCCTCTGTGTGTGTGTGTGTGTGTTTGTGTGTGTCTGTGTGTTTTTGTGTGTGTGTGTGTGTGTGTGTGTGTGTGTGTGTGAGTGTATGTTCACAAGAATGCTGTGGAGGTCTAAAGAGGTAAATAGGGCATCAGATCAGATCCTGTAGAGCCTGGAGTTACAATTTTTAGCCACCCATTGGGGACTGGGACCGGAACTCTGTTTTTCTGGAAAAGCGGCAAGTACTCTTATCTCTAGATCCTAAGTTCACTTTTATTTGTAGCTGAATAAAATTCCATTGCGTATTTGTATGACTCCTTCATTATCCATTTATCAGTTGATAAACCTCTTCTCTGATTCTATCTCCCAGCCATTGTGAATAGAGTGACAATGAACATGGATATGCAAACATTTTATCTCTTCAAGTTCATGACCTCTTCTACCTTAATTATCACAAACACACACACACACACACACACACACACACACACACAAATAGAGCCAGCTGAGTCTGTTTAGTGTTGTTTGAATGTGTATGTGTTCAAAACTGACCTCTTGAGATTGGATAACATAGTGGTGGGGGGGGGGGCGCTTTTCATCATTGGAGAAGGCTGGTTTTCCTGCCTTCAGAAGCCTATATCTCTTTGTCCGTGACTAAGAGTTTCTGAGTTTTGCCACTCCACATTGACAGGCTAGCTGGTGTTGTTCTTGTGCAGGTCTTGTTTAGGCAACTATGTTTTTTTGAGATTTCATGGATGTAGGATGCCTGTCATATATGGGAAGCACCGTCTCCCAGGTGATGCCCTGGTCCTCTCCTCTCATAGGCAATGCCCTGGTCCTCTCCTCTCATAGGTGATGCCTTGGTTCTCTCCTCTCATAGGCAGTGTCCTGGTCCTCTCCTCTGGCTCTCACAGAATTTCCATCTCCACTTCCCTGATGTTTCATGAGCCGTAGATATAGGGACTTGTTGTAGATGAATACTTTTAAAAGTATTTACTATCTGTTTTGTTTTAAGAACTCTGTCTAATTCCGTAGCCCATTTTAGATTACTTAGTTTGTTTTCATGGATGTTGTTTTAGGTCTTTGTATAGTCTAGACACTTATAATATTGTATTAGATGCACAGCTGTCAAGGATTCTCTCCCATCCGTGGGCTGCCTTAATGGGTGTTTCCTTACTATACAAAGCTTTACAGGTTTATGAGAGCCCACCTGCCATTGCTGGTCTTACTTCCCTAAGACACCAGAATCCTTCTAGAAAGTCCATACCTCTGCCTTTCTGTTGATGTTTACTCCTTATTTTTACCTCTAGCAGTTTTACGTAGCAGGTCTCTTTTTAGAAGATGCATTTATTTTTAGTTTATATATCTATGTATGAATGCATACATGTATGTATCTACACCTCATGTTTTCTGGCACCCACGGAGGCCTGAAATTACAGATTATCATGAGCCACAGTATGAATACAGGAACTGAACCCATGTCCTCTGCAAAAGAAGCAAGGGCTCTTAACACTGAGCCATATCTCCAGACCTCCAGAGTAGTAAGTCTTATACTGAGGTACTTGTTCCTTTTGGACTTGCACTTTATGCAGGGTGAGAGATAACAGCGCATTTTTATTCTTCTGCCTGTTGAATGCCGAGTTTCCCAGCACCATCTGTTAAAGATGCTGTATTTTGTTTCCAATGTATATTTTTTTTGGTATCTTTGTCAGAAACCAGGCAGTTTCATGCTCCACCGTTGCACTTCCTGCACTTGCTAAAATCATAGTTAGCAAACAAGTTTACAAACTGCATTGAACACACTTGTCCACTGACTCCCCGTTAACTCCGTTGTGTCTGAAGAGGCTGGAGGCTCAGTTCACAGTTTAGAAGGCCCTTCCTATGTGGATCCAGATGCAGAGACTGCTCTGGCCCTCAAGGGACTCCAGCACAGCCGCAGGCATGATCAATACATACACAATCCCAAAGGAAGCTGTTCTCCTCCCACAACCAAATGAAAGGCCGTGCGTCCATCTGCTGCAGCCTTTGAGAAGTTATGAGTGTGACTCTCAAGCAAACACAGAGCAGACATGGCCAGACATTTGTCTTCAGTAAGAAGTTGACTATTAACATGGCAAGTCCGTCTCAAAAAAGAATGTGAGGGTATTGACTGGGTCCAATAACTGAAAAGTAAGATGGAAGTAATTTGATAATAGATACAAACTTGAGTAACGTCTCATAGAGCAGTAAAGCACAGTTGCTGGTGCTGACCTTTCCACTGCACAACAATGACTTTCATTCTTGCCCCAAACAGAATCTGTAAGATTCATGTGGATGCATAACATGTACCTGAACTGGGTGTGGACCAAATGTGTCCCTCTAAGTTTTCTTGGATGGATTTGTCACCTCCCAAGACAGTTAAAAAAAAAAAAAAAAACTATGCTGCCCTGCTTTTCTGCCACAGTTAAAATTTTTGGCTAATGGTTTGAACAAAATTAAAGGGGGAAAGTAGTGTCACTGTTATGTGAGTGTGGCTTTGGGACAAATCTCCAATGCGGAAAATGGAGCTTCAGTGAGTCACAGCATGCTGCCTGTGTTCACCCTGTGGTCTATGAGAAGTAAGGCAGTGCCAGGTGCCACTATTATTTTGTTTTTACTTTATTCAGATAACCAAGTCGAACAGAGAGAAATTTGAGATCTTTCCTTATTGTCTGACCCATTTTCACTGTTCACTCAGTCTTAGGGCCCTGTCTCTCTGTCTGAGTATGTTACTAGTTTTGGGACACCTCACAGTGTCATTTGTGAAGTGATTAGAATGGCAGAAAGCATTAGTCACTTTCTCATTCAGTGATTTTACTTTCTTTGGGAATCTACTGTGGAGCTGTAGCTTAGGGCTGGGCTGTGGGGTGCTGGGGAAGACAGTGCCAGCCAGCCAGCCAGCCAGCCAGACTCTCTCCCTTCACAGAGCAAAGCTTGGATGCAGAAAGGGCAGCACTGGGCTATTCTTGTTTGCCTAGCTGGGGAAGAGGGTGATTCACGCTGTATCTGAAAGAGTCACAAAAACCAGTCACCCCATGCGAATTCAGGAGGGTCAACTCAATGTGGGCGTAAAGAAATGAGCTGAATTCCCAAAACCCCTGGAGGTTTTGAACCACATAAGAGAACATGGAGCATTCTCTCCCTCAGAAACAGCCATCTCCACACATGTAATGCCATTAGCATTTTATCTGTCTCCTGATGATAACGACTTTTCACATCTTTTGTCAGTCCAGCCTCCAAGACTGGGCATGTTATAAACTGAGACCCTGTGTCTTGTTCCTGCCATCCCTGTCACTCAATGAACTTGGGATTTCCAGTTGGAAGATTTTGTGGCAGATACTTCATTTGGTATGCACAGTTTGCTTTATGTCTTTGTGCCACATTTTGAATGCACATACTTACACGGATCAGCATGATCACTTCCATTCAAGCACTGACCACAGCCCACAAGCACTCTATTTTCCTTCTTTCCTTGCCCCTTCCTTTCTTTTTTCTCTAATCCGTCCATCCATATATCCATCATTTATTCATTTATTCATTCATTCATGCATTCATCCATTCTCTCTCCTACCTCTCAATATGGTCGTATAGCCCAGGGTGCCTTCAAGCTCACCATTCTTGTCTTCGGCCTCCTGAATGCCGGGGTGGGACAATAGGTATAGACTATTGTCCTGATGCTTCTTCCAAGAAACATCTTTTCAATATGCTTGCCCCATTTTATATTGGGTCACTTATATTGATTGTCAACTTTAATTTGAATATCAGCCCTCTGTCAGAAAACTATTCAGCAGCAGTTGGTTGTCAGGTTGTATGAAATGAATATCTGCTTAATCCACTTAAGCTATTGTGTAGTTCAACTCTGAGAGTCTTTGATGGATTTTTAGTGTGGACAGCCTGCCTACCCTTCAGTGAGCACAGGATACTAAAGCTGCCCATAAATATTGCATTAGGGCATATCTTTCCCTTTATGCTTATTGTGTTTCTTTTCTAAAGTTGGGTAATCTAAAATAAGATACACATGGGTTTATAATAATTATAGTCTTTTTATAATTTAGTGTGTGTGTGTGTGTGTGTGTATGTGTGTATGTGTGCGTGTGTGGTCTGTGATCGTGTACATTGGAGCACAGGGCTGCTGGGTTGGAGTCAGAGAGAGGTCACCGGCTCTGCTGGTCACACAAGAGTAGGAGCATTCTATCAGTGCAGGATGGTGAGGTCAAGACCCCAGAGTGTGTAGGGTTCTCACTGTGTGGTTACTCCATGGAGTAGAGGCCCTGTAAGTGATAAGATTCCTTCAGGCTCTTTTTATGATGCTCTGATACTGCCAAGGGTCTTTGGTACCTGTATCCTCGGAGAAGCAGTCTGCCCTCACCAAACATGGTGGAGACCTAAGTGTTTCACAGAGAGAGGTGGTGCCAGGAGCTTCAGCATCTCCCAACCCTGTGGTGCTCACACATAGTTCCAGGCTGTTGATGGTGCAGATGCAGCCAACAGTGGAAATCACAACACAGGAATGACATCATCGGCAACAGATCCTTTTCAACACACACAGCAACACCAGCAGGTAGCCTGCAGCTTTGGCTGCCTGCTCAATTCTCAACATCTGAAAGGATAAAAAGAGCCCATCTTGTATCTCAGAACTGACTGAGATTTCTCCTCTACCCCACTCTCACTGCTGTTTCTCCTTCTGTAGAAGGGAGCTCTCTTGGATTCATCTCATGTCTTGGAATAATGTCGATTTGGAGATTTGCCTATTCCTCATCCACCTATTGTGAAAAAATGCACTTCATAGATCTTTCCTGAACACAAGACCCATTCTTACTTGGGTCTTAGCTGCCATCTTGGCCTTATAAATGAAGTGTGTTCATGTTTCCTATGAATCCTAGAATCTTCTGCAGAGAGTGGTTGGTCCTGATACCTGTTAGTGTGCTGGGCCTCCCCTAATGCCCTCAGTCTATGTGTTGACACCTGTTATATGCTAGGCCTCTCCTAACACCCTCAGTCTAAGCATTGAGTCCTGTTAGTGTGCTGGGGCTCTCCTAACACCCTCTCTGTATGCACTGATGTTTCTTAAAGAACAAAGACCCAGTGATTGTCCATTGAAAATACACAGAATTGGTCATATTGGTGATATAAGCTAAGGCTGCTGTGTGGACTGAGTCTACAGGGATGGTACCCCCAGCACTGAGTAGGTGACCTGGTAAGGATGCATACACAACACACTTTGTCACTGCTAATGCTCTTACAGGTGACTCAGGAGGTTTGTTTTGGGGAGGTCGCTCTAACAGAAGATTGATGGTTGAAAAATGCACCAAATCCCCATGATCCAAGGTCTGCTCACCAGGAGGCATCCACACATAGCATGCCAAGCAGCAGAAGCCCAAAAAAAGACTGATAGCATCCATACTAAGCCTCCATGCCAAGATTGGACCAGTGGCAGAATGGAAGTGATCGCGTTCTTGGATATTGAGACTCCATGGTCATATCTGTGTTGTCTTCCATTCTCAAAGAAGGAAATGTGAGGCCTGGACTAACTACTGAATGACGAGAAGAGCAGACAGCACTAACGTGAACTCCAGTGAGCCCCACAGACACCAGGAATGCTGATAAAAGGCCTGGAGATCCTGATATTGGTGGGAGAGGGAGGCAGAATTCTGAAGCTTCTGTCTACCAAGGCTTATCTGGTTTGAAGGGGAGATTGATTGTATAACTCATACTGAGGAGAATGTCAATCTTAGAATATGCTGGAAGAAGGGTAGGAACTATAGGGGAGAGTACCAAAAGAGGACAGATTCAGAGTCTCAAGGAAGGAAGGAAGGAAGAAAAGAATGACAGAAGGAAGGAAGGAAGGAAAAAAGGAAGGAAGGAAAGAAGGAAGGAAGGAAGGAATTAAGGAAAGAAGGAAGGAAGGAAGGAAGGAGGAAAGCAGGAAGGAAGGAAAGAAGGAAGGAAGGAGGAAAGCAGGAAGGAAGGAAAGAAGGAAGGAAGTCAGGAAGGGAAGGAGGGAGGGAGGGACAAAGGGTAAGAGAGATACAGGGAGGACAGTGGAATAGACAGAAGAAAGTGGGGTAGGAAGAAAGGAAGGAAGTGGAGGTGAAGGGCATGCTCTTTTTCTGCTGTGTGACAACATGGTCCTTACTGCAAGTTGATGAGTTCAGACATTGCAGTTTGCAAGCTCCTTAACCATCAATTGTTTTCATCTGAAGAGTTTAGTGAAGGTGGAGGGCCAGGGCAGGGCAACATGTGTCTTTAAGAAGCCCCAGTGTACCTGCTGTGACCCCTGGGGACCCCAGGCCCTTCTCTGATCTACAGCAGCTGTCTGTAATCTCAGGGCTCTCAGCTTGACATTTTATAAGGCAGACAAGGAGGAAGACAAACACTGAATCACCTCACTCCTATATGAAATCTAAAAGTGTTGCTCGCCTGGGAGCTTTGGGCAGAATCACTTCACTGGGGGGTGAGGGGTGTGGGCAGGAGGGAGATTATATGAGGGAGGTTGGCCAATAAGTGCAGTGTTTTTAATATACTTTATTAATTTATTCATATTATATCTAAATTGTTATCCCATCCCTTGTATCCTCCCATTCTTTCCTCCCTCCCATTTCCCCTTACTCTCCTCCCCTATGACTGTGACTGAGGGGGATCTCCTCCCCCTGTATATACTCACAGGGTGTCAAGTCTCTTCTTGGTAGCCGGCTATCCTTCCTCTGAGTGCCACCAGGCCTCCCCATCCAGGGAACGTGGTCAAATTTGGGGCACCAGAGTTCATGTGAAAGTCAGACCCCACTCTCCACTCAACTGTGGAGAATGTCCTGTCCATTGGCTAGATCTGGGTGGGGGTTTGACGTTTACTTCACCTAATGCCCTTGGCTGTTGCCATAGTTTGAGCAGGACCCCTGGGCTCAGATCTGCCCATCATAATGTTCTTCTTGTAGGTTTCTAGAACCCTCTGGATCTTTCTATTTCCCCATTCTCCCATGCTTCTCTCACCTAGAGTCCCAATAGGAAAGTTGGGACAGAGGGGAGGATATCCTATTGGCACTCTAGGTGAGTGCAGTGTTGTATTAGTCAGGGACAAACAGGTTCTGGCATTTTATGGGGCAGCAGGGTGATACAAAGCAATAATGAAATGCATATACCAAAGTAAAAGAGAGGATCTTAAGGGAACTTACCACAAAAATAATAAAAGCTTAATGTAATGTATAAGCTAATTACCTTCAGTTGACCCTTACATACTATATTGACAAATCCAAACATTGTACTGTAACTCCTAAATATGTGCAAATATTATGTGCCAATCTAGAACAAAAGAAACTTTAAAGTTTATTTATAAAGATGTTAATAAAGCTGTTGTCTTTCTAGAGTTGCTGTAAAACAAGGCATGTAAGGTATCACACTGATAATTCTAGAATATCAACTGTGCTAGGTTGTTTTCATCAGCAGATATAGCACAGTCTCGCTATGTCATCTGAGTCATTTGGAGAAATCTCTCACAAACACAAAGTTGTTCCCAATGAACTTTTCTGCACTGAAAGATACCAGCTCTTTTGGCTTAGAAGGAAGTTGCAAACGTCACCCGATGCTTTCAGTAAGCTAAGATCTATGGGCGTTGTCTTTAGGAAATGCACTATAAACACATGATGAGACAAAGCTGACAGGGTTTTGTAAATGGCAGAAACTGACATGGCTGAATGGAGAGAGACACTGAGTACTCAGCCATCGCTGCAGCTGCTCTTTTCTTGCGGCTTCCTCAAGGGCTTCCACAGTCCTTCCTTTCTCGTTTGCTTCCTCCTTTCTACCTTTCCTTCCCTGTACTCCATGTTGCCTCCCTGTGTCTCTCCCACCCTCTGTCCATCTTCCTTCCTCCCTCCCTCCCTTCCCTCCATGAGCTCCAAAACCCTCTTCTATTTTTAATATCCTGATCAGCCCCTCACCCTCTTCCCCTCCTCCATTTTGCCCCAAGATCTGCTTTTTCCTCCATGTCAGGTCTGTAGTCTTCTCATCTTTAGACCAGGGGCCGTTTCAACAGATAGAAGCCACAGAGTCTATCTTTCAACCTCAGACTGCCCTTGACTAGACCCGAGCCCTTGGAGTATTGCGAGAGCAGGCCAGAATCAAGCTGGACCAGGCACAGAGCTGGATAGTCACAGAAGACTTCCACACGCCTCCAGCAAAGGGAACCCAAATTCAAACTTCACGCTTCATGAGCAGGTGCTGATTCCTGATCCAGGATTAAGAGTGAAATCAAAGCTGCTTGACTATGTGTTTGTATGACTTGCTGTTCAAGACACTTCCCTGAATTATCACATTCCATTCCCCCAAACATGGTTCACAGACCACTGGTGTTCTCATGTGTATGATTGGCTCCAGTTTTAGTTTGAGAAAGAAAGAAAGAAAGAAAGAAAGAAAGAAAGAAAGAAAGAAAGAAAGAAAGAAAGAAAGAAAGAGAAAGGAAGGAAGGAAGGAAGGAAGGAAGGAAGGAAGAAAACATGAGTGAAATGAACATGACACAGGGATTCTCAATGCCTTTTTACCAAGGAGTCCAGATTTGAATCCAAGTTTGTTTAACTCCTAAACCCACCCCAGCAGTGTCTCATTTTGGAGACCACCCTTACTTAGTCCCCCTCTGGAGCTTTGCTTTTTCCCCAGGACCTAGTTATTGTAACATATGTACCAACAAGCTTCATCCAGCCTGACACCCCAGCCTATGTCTTGTGCCACATAGGTATGTGGAGCCTCATCTTCCCCCAGAGGTCAATGAAGAAAGAGTGTAATCAACAGGAGGCTGGAAACCAGTGTGCCTGACTGCCTGGCCGGTGCTCACCCCTCTGTGTTCTATCCACGGGCAGGAGCTATGCCAGAGCACCACCAGTGCCTGAAGCACTCAGGGATGCCCGTGTAGCTCAGGCAGGGACAAATGACAAGTCAAGTGAGGACTCATGTCCTCCATCCTGGCTCTTCTTGGGAAGACAGTTTAGACTTCAATTCTCTCTGAGGTTTCTCCTGAGGTGGTCTCATATAATTTCACCGGTTGCAAACACAGACAGGCAAAGCATGCTGGTGCCACATTTGCAGTGGTGACTGCTGAAGAAGGTTCGGGTCCTACTCTAAGTTTTGACCTTTTGCACTTACAATCAAGCTGTCTCCGGGAATAAACAAAGATTCCGCCTTCCCAAGGCCAATGAAAGAAATGGGCTCCCTTTCAGTCTACAGCCCCGCCACCAAGGTTGTGGGGGTGCAAATAACTAAATAAAAGCCAGATAGGTATATGCGACCCTATCTGTTAAAAATACCTTTAATGTAAGCACATTGAAATTTCAGGATAGCAGAAAACAGATCATCCGCATGTTTACCTCTCCTTGCAAACACCACTAGTATCTTTGTGTCTTTTTTTTTCTCACTTGTTTTTTATATAGGAAAACATTAGCACTAGTGGCTACAAAAGATACATCTCCTCTTTGCCACAGAGGAAGAGAGGTTAAGTGGTCAATAAACATAGTACAGCGATCGTGAAGTAAAGCAAAGGCAAAGAGAAGGCAAGATGGATCACCATCTGTTGGAAAGAATTCAAAGACTTGAAATGTTCTCTTTTGGGAAGCCATGGCACTAAATCCCCCCTTTTGGTGTGTATAGTGGGGGAAGGGTTGGGGCCATCTATTCAGGGTTTATGTTAGAGAAAAGACTACTTATGTCACTCATATGCACAGAGATGTGTGCAATGGTGATCACTAAACCTTTTCTCTGCAGGGTGAAAAAAAGGAAGAAAAGACCAAAAGGAAGTAAGGAAGGAAAGAAGAGCTCTAAACCTACATCAGTAAAAAATGGTTAAACACAGTCACAATTCAGCAGAAGGTTAAAAGCAGGAAGCAGGAAGAACAGGAATGGTGTCAGTTAGGAAAAAGATTCCCAACACACATCATTAAATAATAAACGCACGTTGCAGAACAATCGATTTAATATAATCTTGTTATTAGAAGTGACACATGAAGACGTGTATAGATGTGAGAAGTGTCACTACATCATGAACAATGAGAACATCTGGAAACGGCAGAAAGCTTAGCGAGCCACAAGGCAGGAATTGTTACTTTTCTGAGTTTTTTTTTTTTTTTTTTTTTTCTTGGAACATTTTAAGAATGCAACGACATGCACGGATTTGAATTTCCGTAATGCAATTAATTGTTCGTATTGTATAGTTTTTAAATGTTGAAATAGAACAATGTACCTGTTCACACACTAAGTTCAGGTTCCCTCAGGATTAGACCTGATTATTTTCCATACTTTTAATAATGACTGTTTTCATAATGCCTAATGAACCATAAAGCCTAATGAATGTGTTTCTTTAAACTCTAAAACCCCAGAACCTTCACACTGTTACCAATTCATTTATTGCCCTTAATCTCTTTAAAAATATTTTCTGTGTATTATTGTTGTGCCTGCATCTATATGTGTGCACTATGTGAATACAGTGTCCCTGTATGTCAGAAAAGGGCATCTGATCCCCTGACGCTTGAGTTATTGATGGCTGTGAGGCACATTATGAGTGTCAGTAGCCAAACCCAGGTCCTCTGTAGAGTAGCGAGTACTCTTAGCCACTAAGCTAACTCTTTGCCCACCCCCTTCATTCTTGGTAATGATATGGTTTTGTTGTTTTTGTTATTTGTTTGTTTGTTTGTTTGGGAGGGAGTGCCGTGATTATCAATTCTCTTTTTTCTGAAGTAAATTTTCAGCTGTCAGCTTGATGAGGTGAATTGGTAGGACACTAAGAATCCTAATAAATCTAGAAGAATCCTGTGGAAACCAGTCCTTCTGCTCTCGAGTCTCATGGCTACAGTCTTCTACTGCCGAGAAGTCTCTACGAATAGCAAAGCCATTGCCTATAGTCAATCCTTCCCTCTATGCCTGTAGGACATTTGTGCCATCTTGAGTTGCATAGTAGAAGCCTGTTGTGAACATCTATCCTCTATCCCAAACAACTGTCACCTTGGGCCCTGCTTGCCAAAGATCATCCCAGCTGGGCTAGTTAACTGTTTACATACCTTCATAGAGAGGTGGGGAGGGTCACATGACCCTCACTGGAAAACCCACCTGCTCCCTAACACCTGTCGCACACAGGACTCTGACCTAGTTGCATGTAGCCTTGGGGGAAGGCTAGAATACTGGGGAAGTCTAAGAGTGAGGGGGCATCAACTATGCAGCTATGGAAAAGCCCCACCCTGAAGGGTCAAGATTTTTCATTTTTGCCTATTGTGGGAGTAGTGACACATCCCTGTAGGTGAGCCCGCACTTAGGCACTATAAGCAAGCTCATTGGTTCCTCGGGGTAAACTTTGGTGAACTCATGCCTTGTTTGTCATTTGGACTTTTGCAGGAGGGTTAGTCCCAATTCCAGCACAGCAGGGTGAAACAAGGTGGCAAGGAGCCACTTCTTTTAGCCAAATGGACCAGCACTTGGACTGGAACATCAACTTCTTCCTATTCCAGAAAATGCGTTCCAGTTGATGATGACAACATGCTGGGAAGCATGCCTCCCAGAAAGTGATGGCCTGGCCTGGCCAGCACTGCCTGTGTGGAAGAAAATGTACTACAGACTAGACAGCCCGGGAACTTCTGTTTTTGGAACAAGGTCTATTTGGAACTTTCTGGACTGGCTCATGGTGCCAATCAATAGTATCCAGGCAGCCGATGACAAACACACTCATTGTTTCTTCTTGTTGCTGATACTTTCTTCTGGACACCTGATAGTTTGAAACAATACAAGAACTCTCAAAACCCTTCCACTGGTCACTTATCTGAAAGGATTATAATTGGAAGAGACAAGAGGTGGGTATTACGCTGGGCATCTTACGGTGTATGACAGTGTAATACAAATCACCAGCTAGAGACATTTACATCAGAAGGCTTCTCTGTCAGAAAGGATCATTCAAAGGGGCTAAAGGAAATTTGGGGGCCTGATCACATGAGGGCAGGTGTGAAAATCCTACTCTGATGTTTTGAATTTCCAAAGCCTCTGGGAGAAGATACTATCTGACCCTCATTAACCACTCATGACAATTTCCGCAGGCTCTCCTTTGATTCTCTGCCCAGCCCCTGACACACACACACACACACATACACACACATATATGCACACATACACACATACACATACAGACACACATACACAGACATACAAACACACACATACACATACATACACACACATATATACACACACACACATACAGACACATACACAGACATACAAACACACACACACATACACACACATATATGCACACATACACACATACACATACAGACACACACACACACACACGAGACATATCTATATCTGAGAAGTTCTTGGACATATCTCTACGGCTTCCTGACACTAGCGTCACTCCCCAGAATCAGTCTCATTTCTCCTTAAACCCTCCAAAGAAAGCCCCATGGATATTAGAGGAAATACTTTAAGTTCGAAGAATTAGGAGGGCCATATTAGTTCACTTGGATTTAAATCCTGGGATACTGGGAAACTTCATTAACTCTCCAACACACTTATAACATATTATTATTTTTCACCTATTTTACAGATGAGTAAATTGCTTCTTCTCATCCTTGTTAGATGGCACCTTTCAGAGGCAGCCACAGCAGGGCTCAGGGCCCACATGCTCTTCCAGGCCTCCTCTGTCCTCCTCTCAACACTGGAATCCACTGCTTTCTCATCCTCTGGAAACTGTGGGTGAGACTTGTGTCTTCCCAGTGAAGAGATGTCAAAAAACAAAGTCACAACATGCAGAGGAGGAGGTTCCCAACTTTTGTTCTTTATTCCTCCTGAAAAATTCCTTTGGATTATGTTTGTTTGGGCCTCAATTTCAAGTAGATTTTGCTGTTATCTTTGGTGCCTTGCACACATCTAATGGACAGGGTTCAAAATGAATTTCTGGGCAAAGAAAGAGAGAAGACGAACTGAATGTTGGTGCTTCCTGTGGCTCATTTTAGAACCTCTAGTCCGGAAGGTGTTGTGCCCACATGTGATGGGTGTTGGGAAGTTCCTCAGTTTCTCAAGAAACTAATCCTATTGCAATGAAACTATGGCAGGCAAGTGACTGCTCACTTTCACGGAAACGACACTGGAGGATACCTCAAAGGCTTCACTGTCCACTGTCACCTAGGTATTCCTCCTTCTTAAATAGCCATCACTCTCCCTCCAATCTTCTAAAGCCAACCATTTAAATTGGTCTTTCTTGATCCATTTTTACTCATTGATCTTTGCATTTAAATTTTTTTCTAATGTTAATAGGATTTTTTAGGTTAACAGGGTTAGCAGGGAGAGGAAATGAATGCATACTCTGATCTTTCCATCCCTTTTTTAAATGTTGCTTTCTTCACACACAACATTGCATACTAAAACTGGCCTATTACTGGCAATGGTTTGAGGATTTCTAATCTATTCTATGATACCTAGTGATGCTCCAGTAACAGATTTCTAATTATCATGGATTTAAAATATAGTTTTATATTTGGCAGTGTAATTTTTATCATAATTCCTCTTTTGAAAAATTTTAACTTTTCTTGGCTGTTCTTATGCCATCTTAGTTTAACTTTAAAATTAAGTTGGGCCAAGTTTTTAAACAAATTTGAAATGAAAATGACTTTTTTTTTTTTATTAGTTCTCTGCATACAGTAACTCAGCACTGGTCTCCCTTTATTATTTTTTTTTAATTTATTCATATTACATCTCAATTGTTAGCCCTTCCCTTGTATCCTCCTATTCCTCCCTCCCTCCTGCTTCCCCCCTTCTCCCCTCCCCTATATCTGTGATTGAGGGAGACCTCCTCCCTCTATATATGCTCTTAGAATATCGAGTCTCTTTTTGGTTACTTGCTATCCTTCCTCTGAGTGCTGCCAGGCCTCCCCATCCAGGGGACGTGGTCAGAAAAGGGGCACCAGAGTTCGTGTGAGAGTCAGATCTCATTCTCCACTCAACGGTGAAGAATATCCTGTTCGTCGGCTAGGTCTTGGTAGGGGTTCGAAGTCTACTGCCTATATTCTTCTTGGCTGGTGCCTTAGTTTGAGGAGGACCCCAGGACACAGATCTGCCTGTCATAAAGTTCTTCTTGTAGGTTTCCAGGACCCTGTGGATCCTACTATTTTCCCATTCTTCCATGCTACTCTTACCTAAAGTCTCAAAAGGATGTCCTCTCCTCTGACCCACTTTCTTGGTAAGTAAAGTTTTTCATGGGACGTATCCCTTGAACTAGTGTTTTGATAAAAGTGAGTATATACCATTTGTCTCTTTTTGCTTCTGGGTGAACTCACTCATTATGATAATTTCTAGATCAATCCATTTGTCCACAAATTTCAGGAATTCCTTGTTTTTAATAGCTGAGTAGTATTCCATAGTGTAAATGTACCACAGTTTCTTAGTCCATTCTTCTACTTAGGCTGTTTCCATGTTCTGGCTATTATGTATAAAGCAGCTATGAACATGGTTGAGCATGTGTCCCTGTTGTGTGGTAGGGCATTTTCTGGGTATATTCCAAGGAGTGGGTCTTTAGGAAGCCCTATTCCCATTTTTCTGAGAAAGCGCCAGATAGCTTTCCAAAGTGGTTGTACTAGTTTGCATTCCAACCAGCAATGAAGGAGTGTTCCTCTCTCTCCACATGCTCGCCAACCTGTGGTGTCATTTGAGTTTTTGATCTTAGCCATTCTGATGGGTGTAAGATGGAATCTCAGTGTCATTTTGATTTGCATTTCTCTGATGACTAATGAGAATGAGCATTTCTATAAGTGTTTCTCAGCCATTTGATATTCCTCTGTTGAGAATTCTTTGTTAAGTTCCAAGCCCCATTTCACAATTGAGTTGTTTGGTTTTGTGGTGTTTAATTTCTTGAGTTATTTATATATTTTGGATATTAGCCCTTTGTCAGATGATGGGTTGGTGAAGATCTTTTCCCAGTCTGTAGGCTGTCGCTTTGTTCTACTGACAGTGTCTCCTGCCTTACAGAAGCTTCTCAGCCTCATGAGGTCCCATTTATTAATTGTTGACATTAAGGCCTGGGCTGTTGGTGTTCTGTTCAGGAAGTTGTCTCCTGTGCCTATGTGTCCCAGGCTTGTCCCCACTTTTTTCTCTAACTGAATTAATGTCTCTGGTTTTAAGTTGAGGTCTTTAATCCACTTGGACTTGAGTTTTGTGCATGGTGACAAATAGGGGTCTAATTGCATTTTTCTACATGTAGACCTCCAGTTAGACCAGCACCATTTGTTGAAGATGCTATCATTTTTCCATTGAATAGATTTGGATTCTTTGTCAAAAATCAAGTGAGCAAATGTGTGTGGATTCATCTCTGGGTCTTCAATTCGATTCCATTGATCCACCAACCTATTGCTTTGCCAGTACCATGCTGTTTTAATTACTGTTGCTCTGTAGTACAGCTTGAGATCACTTATGGAGATTCCTTCAGAGGATCTTTTATTGTATAGGATTGTTTTTGCTATTCTGGGCTTTTTATTTCTCCATATGAATTTGAGAATTGATCTTTCAATATCTTCAAAATATTTTGTAGGTATTCTGATAGGGATTGCATTGAATCTGTAAATTGCTTTTGGTAAGATGGCCATTTTTACTATGTTGATTTTCCTGATCCAAGAACAAGGTAAATCCCTCCATCTTCTGATGTCATCATCAATCTCTTTCTTCAGAGGTTTAAAGTTTTTTTTTGAATAAGTGCTTCACTTGCTTGGTTAGAGTTACTCCTAGATATTTTATATTGTTTGTGGCTATTGTGAAGGGAGTAATTTTCCTAATTTCTTCCTCTGCCTGTTTGTCATTTATATACAGGAAAGCTATTGACTTTTTTGAGTTAATTTTGTATCCTGCCAATTTGCTGAAGGTGTTTATCAGCTGTAGGAGTTCTCTGGTGGAATTTTGGGGGTCACTTATATACACTATCATATCATCTGCAAATAGGGATAATTTGACTTCTTCCTTTCCCATTTAGATCCCCTTGATCTCCTTGTGCTGTCTTATTGCTCTGGCTAGAACTTCAAGAACTATATAGAAGAGATATGGGGACAGAGGGCAGCCTTGTCTGGTCCCCGATTTTAGAGGGATTTTCTTGGGTATCTCTCCATTTAATTTAATGTTGGCTGTTGGTTTGCTGTATATAGCCTTTATTATGTTTAGATAAGTGCCTTGTATTCCCGATCTCTCCAGAACTTTAAACATAAATGGGTGTTGGATTTTGTCAAATGCTTTTTCTGCATTTAAAGAGATGATCATGTGGTTTTTCTCTTTCAGTTTGTTTATATGGTGGATTACATTGATGGATTTCCGTATGTTAAACCATCCCTGCATGCCTGGAATGAAGCTTACCTGGTCATGGTGAATGATGTCTTTGATATGCTGTTGTATTCGCTTTGCGAGTATTTTGTTGAGTATTTTTGCATCAATGTTCATAATTGAAATTGGTCTGAAATTCTCTTTTTTTGTTGGGTCTTTGTGGGGTTTAGGTATCAATGTGACTGTGGCTTCATAGAAGGAATTTGGTAATATTCTGTCCATTTCTATCTTTCAGAATAGCATGAATAGTATCAGGGTATTATCTCCTCTTTGAAGGACTGGTAGAATTCTGCGCTGAAACCATCTGGCCCTGAGCTTTTTTTGGTTGCGAGACTATCAATGGTTGCTTCTATTTCTATAGGCGAAATAGGGCTATTTAATTTGTTTATCTGGTCTTGATTCAATTTTGGCAAATGAAATCGGTCGGGAAATTTGTCCATTTCCCTTAGATTTTTTAATTTTGTGGCATAAATGCCTTTAAAGTAGGTTCTTTTGATTCTTTGTATTTCTTTGGTGTCTGTTGTTATGTCTCCCTTTTCATTTCTGATTTTGTTAATTTGGATAGTGTTTCTCTGTCTTTTAGTTAGATTGGCTAACGGTTTGTCTATCTTGTTAATTTTCTCAAAGAACCAGCTCTTGGTTTTGTTGATTTTTTGGATTGTTCTCTTTGTTTCTAATTTATTGAATTCAGCCCTGAGTTTGATTATTTCTAGGCATCTACTCCTCTTGGGTGTTTCTGCTTCTTCTTTTTTTCTAGAGCTTCCAGATGTGTTGTCAAGTTGTTTATGTGGGATGATTCCATTTTCTTTTTAAGGGCACTTAGTGCTATGAATTTTCCTCTTAGCACTGCTTTCAATGTGTCCCACAAATTTGGATATGTTGTTTCACCATTTTCATTGAATTTCAGGAACTCTTTTATTTCTTCCCTTATTTCTTCCATGACCCATGTGTCATTAAGTAGAAAGTTCTTTAGTTTCCACGTGTTAGTATGTTTTTTGTTATTTCTGTTGTTGTTGAAGTCCAGCCTTAGACCATGGTGATCTGATAAGATACAAGGTATTATTTCAATCTTCTCATATCTGTTGAGGTTTGCTTCGTGACCCACTATGTGATCAATTTTAGAGAACGTTCCATGGGGTGCTGAGAAAAAGGTATAATCCTTTGTGTTTGGGTGGAAAGTTCTGTAGATATTGGTTAGATCCATATGATTCATGACATTAGTTAATGAAGTTATTTTCCGGCTTAGTTTTTGATTCAAAGACCTATCCTTGAGTGAAAGTGGGGTGTTGAAGTCTCCCACTATTAATGTGTGGGTATCGATGAGTGGGTCAAGCTTTGTTAATAAGTCTTTTATAAAAATGGGAGCCCTTGTGTTCGGAGCATAGATGTTCAAAATCATGATGTCTTCTGTCAGTAGCCATAGGACCTTGCCTGACCTGCCCCAGTGGCTGAGAGGCCCTGCTGGCTGAAAGCCACAGCTGTCTGCATACTTGAGATAATTATTCTGCCTGGCAACCACAAAAGATCCAGCCTGACCTTGAGAAAGAGAACATTCGGTGTATCGCGACTTCTGAATAATCGCTTCACTCCACACCTGCTGTTCTTGGGCCTGGCCCAGAAGATTTTGTAACTTTCCACTGCATTCCTTCCTACCCCCCACCCTCTCAGAAGCTCACTTTAAATTTGGATAGCCCCTTACAATAAACGGCCCTCTACAAGCAATGTTTCCCTGGGCCCATGTCTCTGTCTCACCCAATTCTTTATTCACAGGTCACGACCCTCCTCGTCACTCCACGAATAACTGAACCCGCGGGTCGGGGACAGTCTTCTTGGTTGACTTTACCTTCGACGAGTATGAAGTGTCCATCCTCATCCTTTTTTATTAATTTTGGTTGAAAGTCTATTTTATTAGATATTAGAATGTTTCTTGTGACCATTTGCTTGGAATATTTTCCCCAACTTTTACTCTGAGGCAATGTCTGTCCTTGTGGTTGAGATGTGTTTCTTGAATGCAGAAGAATGTTGGGTCATGTTTATGCATCCACTCAGTTAGTCTGTGTCATTTTATTGGAGAATTGAGACCATTGACATTGAAAGATATTAATGACCAGTGATTGGTAAGTCCCTTCATTTTTGGTATTTGTAAGTCGAGATTTTGTGAGGTTGTGATTTTGCAATAATATAGTGACCTATTTCCTATGTGGTTTTGGTTGTAGTTTGACCAATTGGGGTGGAATTTTCCTTCTAGTAACTTCTGTAAAGCCAGATTTGTGACTAGGTACTGTTTGCATTTGTTTTTGTCATGGAATATTTTGTCTTCTCCATCAATGGTGATTGATAATTTTGCTGGATATAGTAGTCTTGCCTGGTATCTGTGTTCTCTTAGGGTTTGCAGAACCTCTGTCCAGGCCCTTCTGGCTTTCATGGTCTCTGCTGAGAAGTCAGGAGTAATTCTGATAGGTTTGCCTTCATATTGCCTTTTTCTCTTGCTGCTTTTAATATTTTTCCTTGTTCTGTATATTTTGTGTTGTTATTATTATGTGGCGGGAAGATTTTCTTTTCAGGTCTATTCTATTTGGTGTTCTGTACGCCTCTTGTATGCTCATATGCATCTCTTTCTTCAAATTGGGGAAATTTTCTTCTATTGTTCTATTAAAGATGTTTTCTGGGCTGTGGAGTCGGTTGCCTTCTCTTTCTTCAATCCCTATTATTCTCAAATTTCGTCTTTTCATGGTGTCTGTGATTTCTTGAATGTTCTATGTCAGGAACTTTTCAGATTTAGCATTTCCCTGGATGGCTGTTTCCAATTCTGCGATTGTATCTTCAAGTCCCGATATTCATTCTTCCATTTCTTGCAATCTGTTAGCTAAGGCCACCTCTGAGATGCTTGCTTTCTTCTCTGATGCCTCTTGATCACATTTTTCTTCTGTGTGTTCCTGTATCATATCTTCCATTTTTATCTTCATGTCTTGGACTGTTTTAATGATTTCTTTCATCTGATTATTTATATTTTTCTGAAATTCTTCAAGTGCCTCTTTATATGACTCTTTTAACTCCTCAGCTCCCTTGTTTGCCTCCTCCTGCATTTGTTTACAGATTTTATTTGTTTCTTCCATTATCATCTTCTTTACTAAGGACTTCAGGTCATTTTCTTGACTATCCATTGCTGTTAGGTTCTCCAGGTTGTTTTCATTGGGATGCTGGGATCTGGAGATGCCAAACTGTTTTTGTTTTTGTTAGCATTCTTTCACTGTCCTCTTGTGGTCTCTCTTTATTGAACATGGTTTTGTATCAATACTGACTAGGTCTCTGATCTGTTCACAGAGGTTTTGCATTTGACTTGGTATTTGAGACAAAAAGTTTTAACTTATATTTTCTACCATGTTTTGTTAATAAAAAAATGAAATAATTCAAACTGTCTCAAAAGTCATTTCATAACATGAAAGTTTACTGTTACTAATCCTTCCTGATAGGATTCCTCTTCATTGTCCTATGGGTAAGAACAAAGCATAATACCTAAGTTATACCAAATGAAGCATCAAATAAAGGCGAGTGGCAATCTCAGACACTATTCCCTTATAACCAATTATCACAGAAATGTCTTTAGTGTGTTTTTGCTAAAAATAAATGTGTCTGCACTGTTAGTGGGAGTGTAAGTTAGCACAGTCATAATGAAAACAATATGGATGTTCCTCAAATGAATTAAAAATAGAACTACCATATGATCATAATCCTGCTCTTTGGTACATATCCAAGGAAATTAAATCAGTGTGTTGAGGAGGTGCCACAGGACCGGCTCTTTGTAGCACTATTTGTAACAGCCAATAGAAGGAAATCAACTATTTGTCCACAAATACATTAATGCACAAGTAAAATGTGGGATTGTGGGATACATACAGGTTGGAATACTACTTAGCCATAAAAACAATGAAATGCTGTGATGTGAGGCAGCATGGGTGGCACTGCAGGACATTTGTTAAGTGACAGGGAAGAAATAGACATGAACTCATCCATGTAGAATCTAAAGAAGTTGGTTTTCTGTTGCTTCATTAATATGTACAACTTTACATACCAGTTAATGCTGGGGTTTGGTCTGGTACTCTGTTTACAAATGCTGAATTCTGGGCCCTGAGATCTGGTTGGAGTCCAGACAAGCGCATTCCCACTGCACTGATCTATGTTGTGTTAATTTTGCTCCCCAACTATCTCTGATTGATTAATAAAAAAGTTGGAAACCTTGTAACTGGGCAGAAGAGAGGAGCTTCTGTTCCTGGGCTTGGGATCTCTGGTAGGGATCAAGAGGAAGAGGAAGAGGATGAGGAGGAGGAGGAGGAGCAGAGATAGAGAGAGGACATTGCCAAGAGGAATTGGTCTGATGGACCTGGAACTGCCCAGACAGAATAGATGGCAAGTAACTTGGGGCTTGAGCCTGGGAAGCTGCCAGACTAGCTTAGAGAATTAGTACAAAAGCATATCTCTTCAGTTATTGAGCTTAAAGCTGATTAATATATTAAAAGTCTCTTTGTCTTTTGTTTGGGAGCTAGAGCAGATGAAGAGAAAAGCCCTCTGAATTATCAATTATCTATAACAAGTTAAAAATAAACAATTTGACAATTTCATATAAATAACTTTTATCACTTAAAAATAAATGATGATCCAGCACTGAACATTTTTGTGTGTGTGTGTGTGAAATTTCTCATCCCCAGCAGTGAGCGCTTGGCCTTTCCATGCGCTTCCTCTCCAAACCCAGTCATCACTAAGACCTGCAGTGATTTGGATCTGCAATGTGCCCCACAGGCATGCCTTTTGAATGTCTGTAGAAACCTGAGCAGGTAGAGCCTGGCTATTGGAGTCAGAAACACACACCACAGCATGTGTGTGAGAGTCAGATGGGTTCTCTCTCTCTCTACTGTGTGGGCTTCAGGGTCTCAAATGCTCAACCTCCGTGACTCATGCCTTCACCCTCTGAGCTGTCATCTAACACCTCCAATTTCAGACTCACTTGTCGAACATTCTGCCAAATACCCAGTCACCTCAGTTTAGATGGCTACTTCATTACTTTGCTTCTTTCCTCTATAGTTTTCTTCTGTTTGTTTTGTGCTCTTTGATTTATCACATCACCTATGCTAAGCTCTCTGAGGGAGCATATGCTCCCCTCTCAGCCCTTAGGCCCTCATCCCATCAGCTCTGTCCTCTAAGCTACGTGTTGAACTATCCTGCACCCTCCTTGACCTCTGTGACCTGTTCTTGTCTGTTGTCCTTATTCTTCTGAGTACATCCTTTTGAAAACTTCCAAGGAGGACTGCCAGAGTTCTCAGTCTTGTTCTCATACTTGAGTAGGAGGAGAAAACTGATTTTCCTTTCACACTTGCCAAAGTTTTGTCTGTAGCCCTGTGAAAATGAGTGCTCCTGGGAAGTAGGGTTTCCCTTGGGCTCTCACTTCTTTGTGTGTTGGATGTCTTTGCAAATTTAGCAAGTTTTCTTTATACTTGATTATCAAATACTTGCCATGGTCATGTTTAGCCTTCAGTCCTTCTGTCTCTTCAGTTCTGGCATTACAATTCTATAATTATAACAACCGTATTTGTAATGTAATCACTTCTCAAATCCTCTCTGATTTCTCTTTGGGGACTTCTAATAATTGAATAATGAATTCTTAAATTTGGCCCTCTGTGTCTTCTACATTTTCCCGCACATCTTATTTTCCATTACGATTCTACATTTCTGTGTAAGTCTTAATCTTTCAACCTCATGATATCTTTACATTTATCAATTGGGTGTTTAATTTCCAAGCACTTTCTCTTCTCTTTATTTTCTTTTTCTGCAGTTGGAGTACTAGCTGCAGGCAACTGATGGGTACAGGGTTACTTCACCAGTATGTTTTAAGACTCAGTTCATTCATGCAATTTTTTATGTCCAAGTATAGGTTTTCTTGAATTGTCTTGTTAGTTTGTGGATTTTCTCATTTTAAGTTAAGTTAAAAATTAGATTTTTATCAATGGGATTGCATGACATTTATAGATGAATATTAAGAAACCTAAGGTGTAATCAGCATTTTACATTTTGACCAAAAACATGGTACATATTATTGTTCATTTGGGATATTATAACTGAAGAATACTTTTATAAGCATCAAATGTCTATCTGCTGTTTTATCTTGTTTTCTCTCAATTCTAAGACTATTTATTTGAATTGGTAAGTTGACTCTCCACATATCATTTGATCACACACATTTGTGTTTATATCTACTATATTATCTTTGTCACAATTTGCCATATTTTTTCTTTCTTATATTTGATGAATTGACAAAATTTCATTTATTTTACTCTTCAATAGTTGGCTCTGATTTAAGTTCCATATAATAATTCCTTAAAGAAATGTTTATAAATGGCATGTCATTTGTTCACTGTTGAATAATAATTTATCTGACAAGCATATTTGTGTGGTTCCACATTTTGAAATTTTCATGTCACTGTCTTAAGACATCTATAATTATGCCTGGGAAGTCTGATGTAAGTCTTCATGGTTTTACTTGGAAATTATTTTGATGTAACAAATTAATCACTTTTAATTAATGGCTTAAAAGAACAGCAGCCTGATACTTTGGGTTTTATTGGGGGAACTCATAATCATCACATTATGAGGGAATTCTTTGCTGTTATCTTAATGCTGCTGCTTTGTTTCCATATTCAATTCCTTGTTGTATGGGATTAAAAACAATTTAACCATTTCTTCTTTCAATGATTGCTATTCAGGATTTCTTCATGTCAGATTTGTTTTAAATGTTTATAAATTTTTCTTTACTTCAAACTCTCAGCTTGAAGCCTTCAACCTGGTTAGAATGAAGCTGCATGACCACATTTCTATAGTTCTGATGAACGTCTTACCTATCTTATAAACGCTTTCCCACCACAGTTCTGCATTTTCTTTCTTTTGGAATCAGGACAGAAATTGTCTGCTTTTCATGGTCTTTCTTTCTTACATTTTATATGATTTTTAATAGAATTTAACTTAAGTTGTTTTCACAAAGTCTGTATCTTAAACTGATTCATCATTTTTACC
The DNA here is from genome assembly GCF_903995435.1 of Acomys russatus. Lineage (NCBI taxonomy): Eukaryota > Metazoa > Chordata > Mammalia > Rodentia > Muridae > Acomys > Acomys russatus. The sequence continues at coordinate 12,722,958 of NC_067151.1, read as the reverse complement.
TTATTTCTGCTTTAAGATATTTCTTCATAATTTTGACTGTTTTAAAATTCATTTTTTATTGTATGAGTTTTATATTTCATACTGCTTTGCTTTTGATTGTTTCCTTGGTTGTTTTTTCTTGCTTGCTTAGCCCTGAGTGTGCTCACAGATCTATTTGCCTATGCAGAAGCATTTGCCTGCGTCTCTCTGACTTAAATCTTAGGATTTCATTTCTATTACTCACCTATCTTCAGCTTCTAAATGACACACCATCTTAACCATTTCCCTCTCCTAAAAGTTCCTTTTGAAAGGTTAGAATGTTCTATGGGCAAATCAAAGTTAAAAAAAAAAAAAATTAACACATGGCTTACCTGAGGACAGTAATGGTGCCTAAAGACACAAAAACAATCCAGCAAGCACATGATGACAGACTGTTTGTTGGATACTGCAAGTGGCTCTAGACTACCTTTTGTACTATATCTGTTTTGTAAGAGAGAAGTTGAGCAAAGGGAAAGCTAACTTCCCTGTTCAGTGCATAGGAGTTTGAATGGACTTTCAGGGTAATCCAGATGACTCTCAGAACAATGGAGGGTATGTGTCTGACCTTGGTTGCCTCTCAGAGGTTGAAGTAAGCCCTTGTTCAAGATGGATTTGACCTAAACACCTTTTACCTGTGGTCTATCTCCCAAGGTTACAGAGAATAATATGCAAGTTGCCAAGGGAGGAAAAAATTCAACAGTACATCCCAGCTATAGTGCTTAAGAGGCAGGACAGTAAAATATGCATACAATGTAATAAGTGGCACTCACATGACAGTGACAACCAAGAGCTGTCTGTCTAAGTGTACTTAAGGCCCACTCAATGAAAGGGAAATCATGCCTGGTACTGCGGCCAGCTTCCTGGGGCTAATGAGGTCACGGCCTTAGAAAAGAACCTACTGCCATCATTTTGCTAGACCAGCACAATTCCAATCCTATCCTTACACTCATAGATAAGTGTAGCTACCACCCTTCATCAAAGAAGGCTCTCTTACAGCAACAGAGACAATTGCTCTGACAGATTCATCTCCATCACAGCTCCCATAGCTATGGCTCAGGGAACATCAAGGCAGAGTGAAGAGAAAGATATTTTTATTAACTTATTTACTTATTCAATTTACATCTGGCCGTAGCCCCATTCCTCCTCTCCTCCCAGTCCCACCATTCCTTCTCTAGCCCCCTCCCCTGTACCTCAGAAAAGGGAAACCCTCTATACACCTGCCACAGCTTATCAAGTCCCATCAGGACTGAGTTTTTCCTCTTCCCCTATGGCCTGGCAAGGCAGTCCCACCAGGGGCAAGTGATCAAAAAGTACATAACAGCATCCACTTCAGAGACAGCACCTGTTCCCCTTACTAGAGGACCCACATGAAGCCCAAGCTGCCCATCAGCTACATCTGTGTAGGGGGCCTAGGTCCAGTCTACACATTGTCCGTGGTTAGTGCTTCAGATTCCACAGGCCCCTTTGGGCCCTGGTTAGTTGGCTCTGTTAATCTTGTAGAGCTCCTGTCACCTCCAGGACCTTTTATGCTTCCCCTGACTTTTCCACTAGACTCTTTATGCTTTGACCAATGCTTGAATGTGAGTCTCAGCAACTGTTTCAAACCATTTGCTGGGTGGAGCCTCACAGAGGACAACTCTGATAGGCTCACGTCTGTAAACATAGCAGAGTATAGTTAATAGTGTCAGGGTTTGGCTCTCTCCCATGAGCAGGGTCTTGGGTTGGCCAGGCATTGCTTGGACATTCCCTCAATATCTGCTCTATCTGTTCTGTTTTTATCCCTACACATCGTGTACTTAGAGTAAGTTTTGGATCAAAGTTTTTTGGGTGGGTTGGTATTGTCATCCCTCCTTAGGCATCTTGTCCATTGGTGAAAGTGAGTTGTTGAAGTCTCCCACTATTAATGTATGGGAATCTATGTGTGACTTAAGCTTTAATGATGTTTCTTTTACAAATATGGGTGCCCTTGTATTTGGAGCATAGATGTTTAGGATTGAGATATTCTCTTAGTGGATTTTTCCTTTAGTGATAATGAAGTATCCTTCCCCATCTTTTCTGATTAATTTTAGTTAAAAGTCTATTTTATTAGATATTAGGATGACTACTCCAGATTGATTCTTGGGTCTGTTTGCTTGGAAAACCTTTTTCTAGCCATTTACTCTGAGATAATGTCTATCTTTGTTGCTGTGTTTCTTGTATACAACAGAATGTTTGATTCTATTTATGTAACCATTCTGTTAGCCTGTGTCTTTTTTAATGAAAAGTTGAGTCCATTGATGTTGATAGATATTAGTGATCAATTATTAATTCCTTTTATTGTGGTGTTGGTGGTGATAGTTCATTTGTGTGTATGTGTGTGTGTGTGTGTGTGTGTGTGTGTGTGTGTGTGTGTGTGTATTATATGGCATATGGAAAATACCACACATAATGGTATATATATATGCCATATAACATAATACCTTAATATATAAACCATATTATGAGATCTCATGCATATGGTATAATAATATAATATATGAGTAAGTATGTGTGTGTGTGTGTTTATTATGTCCCATGTTCTGCTTTAGTCAACGTATTCCACTAACATTGACATTTGTTAGCCCTTTAAGTTTATTTTTCACATGTTTTAAAAAAACTTGTTTAACAAACACCTATATACTGATCACTGTTGTAAGAACTTTATAAATAATTCATGTAATCCTAATTATTATACTTTTATTTCTAAGACTTTCAAATAATGGAAAGAGGCAAGTAACATATTAAGTAACTTTCCAAGGTTTAAAAAATAGTGGCTTAAAAACTATTATACACATAATTTTCTATCAAGCAAAGTAGCTGTTCACTCATAGTACGGACATAGTGTGCACCCATACTTTAAGCATTGCTCTGTGCTACTTTTTTATTTGAAAACATGGCAAGGATGTGCACTTGAGAATGTCTGCAGGTAGCCACATTAGCATATACAAAGCCAAAGAGATGACCAAGAACAAGATGTTAGAGAAGGCTAGAGCAGCGATCTAAGCAAAACGTGGGCCAGGAACAGCTGCCATCACACCTTTAAGATCCAAACACTCTGACATCAGAATGAAACCCATGAGACTTTCTTGACTTCCTAAAGTGGTACTGGACAATCTTGAATGTTTTAGGAGATTACTACATCTGTATTAATTTAGACTTAGTTTTAAACATGTGTATCATCTATGATACACTTTGATGATACCACTGAGGAGTGGTAGCTTGTAAAGGGGCAGGTAGAAGGAAGGAATCAAGTCAGGAAACCATGGCAATGAGCAGCAGGCATAATAGCAAGAAGAGAAAGCTAAAGGATCACATTTCAAACTGAAAACAAGAAACAGAGAGGGAAAACTCAAATTGGCACCAGTATTTAAACTTTCAAGTCCTCCCTCCAGTGACATACTTCTTCTGAGGAGGCCACCCAGAACACCACCACCCAATGGAAACCAAGTATTCAAATGCATAAGACTAAGTGGGACATCTCATTCAAACCACCACAGTCCTACTTGTCACAAATAGGCATTGGATGCCTAGATTGTTGATACATGGACTTTCTAGAAATCTTGTGTGTCTTTCCTTTGCTGAAGTGACATACCTATATCAACAAGATGTCCTGTAAAGGGCTATTCTTCAACAAGATGATAACTTGATCAGAGGCTGCAAAACTGACTGAAGGAAAAACCCAGGAATTGGGAAAGATCAGAAGCAACCCCCCACCTGTCCTCATTAAGGCCAGGTGTTTCCTGGGTACAGGAATCACAAGTTTTGAGCATCCTGCATTGTTCTGAATGCTCAAGCAAGTGCAGGCCCCCTAGGGAACAGAGGTTAGGTGCAGCAAGACCAGTAATTTAACACGCTGCTGAACCCAAAACACCAACTTGAGGAGTTCTCAGACTGCACAGGACAACCCAGGAGTTAGAAAGGATGAGAAATAGCCCTCCCCCCTGCATCATCCCACAGCTAGACCTGTGGGCCTAGGCTTGGGAATCAGGAACTGCTAGCAACCTGTACTCTTCCCTGATTGCAGACACCTCTCAGTGAGCAGATGATCAGATGCAAGGAAACTTAGGAGTGGATGGGCTGCTGGATCCAAACACTGAATTTAAGCAGGGTGTGGTGAATCATGCCTGTAATCCCAGCACCTGGGAGGCAGAGACAGGCAGATCACTGTAAGTTTGAGGACAGTCTGGTCTACAAAGTGAGTCCAGGACAGTCAAGGCTACACAGAAAAACCTTGTCTCAAAGAAAACATAAAACAAAACAACAACAACAAAAATAAACCCACCAAATTTGGTGCTTCTCAGACAGAGGAGGACAAACTGGGAGTTTGTAGTCATCCCTAGTTTGGGAGCCACAGACTGTGTGCTCCCTGTATTCTCCACATAGGGACCCCTCAAGAACAGCATCTGGATCCAAGGTACAGTATTCTGGCATCCAAACCACTATTCTACTCTGCTAATGGTATCTGTGAGGATACTAAGTTGTCAGTTAAATCATGCTGAATCTTGAATCCTAGGTGGCAGAGCTCAGACAATTCTAAATTCCAGGAGGACAGTGTCTGCCAGATCTGTAAAGCAAGTAGCTGCCTTCCAAAGGGACTTGCCCCTTTGACTGCCAGCCTAGAAAACCCGAGGTCCCACAACAGATAGCTAAAGGAAGGGGTAAGAACACAACCAACAGAAACCAGGACAGTATAGCTCCATGCAGCTGAATCTCAGGGAAATGACCTTAAAGCTGTGCTGGAGCAGTTGTTTGAGAAATATAAAGAGGAAATGGATAGATCCTTCCAAGAATTACAGGAAAATATAAACAAAAGAATAGAGGCCACTGAGGACAAACAGTACACTATAATCAAACAAATGAAGGAAATGACTAAAGCTGTTGAAAACATAAAAATGCAATTAGAATCAACTAGGAAAACATAAATTGATAAGACCCTGGAAATGGAGAACTTAAGATGACAGAGGCATTGGTACTCCCACTAACTATTCCACATGGGCACTGGGGATCCAACCTCTACAAACTCCATATCAGTGGAGTCATGTGTGTTTTTATGTTAGTATTTGGTTATTTTCCATAGGATAATGTCTTCAGGGTTCGTCTGGTTGCAGCATATGTGAACCTTTTTACATTTTTGAGATTGGACAGTATTTCATTGCATATAGATACCACATTTCACTTGTTAAGTCATCTGATGTTAGAACCTTGAGTAACTTCCAAATTCAAACATGGCATATAAGGCCATGAATGTTAGGGCAAAGCCACTCTGCAGCATCTTGCTTCCAGTTCTTCTGAGTGTATATTCACTGTAAAATTTCTAGACAACCTGGCAGATGTGTTTTTAACTGCCATACCATCTTCCACAGGGTCAAGATATTGTTCCTCACTTTGTGGACAACAAATAACAGACACTACATTTTTTTGTAGTGTAGTTAAAAGTTCCACACAAGAAGACTTCCAACAGTGAAACAGAAAGTTCCACATGAGTGCTTTCTCATGTTTACCTGCTTTTAAGTATCCACTAAATAGACATGTAATAAAGCTCTACTGCTTTTTTAGAACACATTCATTTATGGAAATGTAATTTAAGATTCCTACAAACTTAACATACAACAAGTTTGTAGAACGCAATGGCTTCATTTTGTCCAGAATGTGTTCAAATATTGATCACTATCTTGGAAATAATTTCTCAGTATCAATGCTTTTGTAACACTTAACTCCAATGCAGCATACACCTGCTAAGTAGACCTTGTATTTAGTTTCCTACATATATTATTTCATATATATTCCACACATGTATCTGAATATATATATCCTACTTGCATATATTCTCTCTTTCTACACACACACACACACACACACACACACACACACACATGCGTGCATGCACACACACACACACATGCGTGCATGCACACACACACATGCGTGCATGCACACACACACACACACACACACATGCGTGCATGCACACACACACACACACACACACACACACACACACACACACACACGCTCCTCCACTGTGCCATCCTGTATTACTAGTAACTCTGTGCTTTGTACACCTAGAACATACGTCGTATCACCTAGCAAATGCAATATATACCACATAACCACTTCTCATAACTAGAGATTTTTAGAGTTACCAATTGGCCCTGTCCCCTGCCTATTGCGAAGTGAGAATTGTTGAAACTTACTTCTTGTGTTCAGAACTGATACAGCTATGTCTTTGTATGACTTTGGTTATTGTGGATAACTACTCAGAAGATCTATGTATTCAGTAATACCAGTTACCTTGGCTTCCAATGGTTTAGTCCCAAGATCAAACAGAAAAAAAAAAAGACAAAAAAAGACAAAAAGCAGGTGGGTACTTGGGACCTTCACCAATTTCTAGTTCATATAAACACAGGAAAGACAAAAAGTCAGAAACAAGATTGAAAAGGTTCTCCTGAAAGGCAAAGTTGGCTCCTTCCACCCCCGCACTGGCCAATTCATCACACTTACATGGCCACACTGGGTTATTCACAATAAATCCATTTTTAGGTGTATCATGTGACTGAAAATAAAGCCTCATTCTAATAGGCTGGACAGAAACATATACTTTGGGGAGCCAGGTGGCCTTTTCTTCACAAAATTCTACCATTTCAGGATGTTGTAAAAGTTTCAAATACACAGAATCCATAAAGCACACTGGATTTCAACTGGGAACCAAGCATTTAAAAAACACCAGCAATGTAATCTATCCTATACAATAGTTAATGAATGTGGATAAGTTATTTTGACTTTAAACCATATTGCAATAAGGAGGTCCCTAAGTTTGGTTTGTTTGTTTGTTTACTTGCTTGCTTGTTTTGTTTTGCTTTCCTGTGAAGAGTATTTCATTTCCTCTTTAATTGACAAGACCATGGCTAAATAACTAAATGGGATGACTAGAATAAAAGAAGAAAAGTGACAACCTAATTTATTGTTCTCAGGGATTCAACATCTTCTAGATATTCCTGTGTAATACTTGGCATGCTGATGAGCCGAGCTTTCAGATGCACAGACAGGATTTCATTCGTTTTCTGTGAAGCATTTGTCTTCAAAGGGAAAAATACAGACAACAGTATGGTTAAGAGTGGAAAATGGGAGAGATACCTCAGTGGTTAAGAGCCCTTCCTGCTCTTCATGAGGACTTAAGTTCAGTTGCCAGCATCCACATTGGATGACTACAACAGCTGTTAACTCCAGTTCTAGGAGATATGAAGACTCAAGCCTCTACCCATGACTGTTCTCTCTCTCTGTTTCTCTCTGTGTGTCTCAGTCTGTCTGTCTGTCTGTCTGCCTGCCTCTCTCTCTCTCTGTATCTGTCTCTCTGTTTCTGTCTCTCTCTCTCTGTCTCTCTCTCTGTCTCTCTCTCTGTCTCTCTCTCTCTGTCTCTCTCTCTCTCTCACACACACACATACACACACATACACACACACACCACAATTGAAAATTAATAATAGAACAATTTTTAAAAGAGTAGAAACAAAGCATGTGGGAAAAACAAAGCATTAGGCTGTAGGAAAGAGAACAAAAGAAAGAAAGAAGGGATGGTAAAGAAAGTGGACAGTGGAGGGAGGACTAAGGACAGGAAAAGGAAGCAAGATAGAAGTTTTGCTAGACACAGTTATCCACAGACTTATGACAAGGGCTGAGTTTCTTGGTTACTGTTGTCTCCTCATGAACATGACTGAAACAGCTATTCATGTGCTGAACTGCCATCAAAAGGGCTAAGGAAGTCAACAATAGACCTGTAGTAGAACAAAACACATATATGCTTTGAAGAAAAACTTGTCCATGTCATCAGCATCTTCCCCAGCTTCAAGCTAACATCCAGAGTAGAGAAGTACCTTTCTCTTCATGGAGAAAATAGGCAGGTTCAAGCTTCACTTCATAATTGTTCTTGGTTTGTTTGTTTGGTTTTTTTTTTTGTAATTTTACACATTTTTATTTCCTTTAATATTTTTTTGATCTCCTATTTGAGTAAACAACATCAAATTTGTTGGTTTCATGTAGGAGAAATTATTACATATGTATATATGCACATAATAAAATTATGCAATAAAATATGCAATAGTAAAAATTATTCTATTGGCATAAGGTGTGAAACAATCTACTGATCTATTGCTAGATGTTGAATTCTCACAACGTTCATCCACAGTAAGAAATGCTATGGAACCATTTGGTAATTGTCGTAAAGAAAATTAGTATACATAGTCACACGAAATATATATGTATTCATATAAATATTTTCTATGGTGTATATTGTTTGTTCAGATTTGCATTACATCATCTGGAGAATCTCCATGGAGTAAACACTTCATTTTACTTTAATTGGCCTATAACTTCGTACTTTGAAAGACAAAAGTATTATGTAAGTGCAGTTACAATCATCTGTTAGTTTTGGTTTGTTGATTAGTGAGCAATGCCCAACAGATTGGCTTTTTCCTTTGGGGAGCTTTTGGTATCATTAAGAGAGTTTTTATATTGAAAGTGAGCTAAGGATGGGAAGAAATAAATATCATCCCCTTCAAATGCTTTCCTTAGAGAAAGCCGATGTGAAGACAGTTGTCACTGATACCCTTGTTCGTGCAGTGTAAGTTTCTTTGGGAAGATGGAGATTTTTGTGGCACCCATGCCTATACACCTTTTCACGGGAATTGGGTGGTAAAACAATATTTTATTTTAATGTCAGTTTTAAACATTTAATGATTTCTATATCAAAGGTTTCTCATAATGTGTCGATTTACATGAAAATGTTTTTTTAGGTGACTTATGTAACAAATGGGACATAAGGCATTTCTGGAAATCTCAGTGAAATATTCTGTGCACGTTCTCTAAATAGATGTGACCTCATAACTATCTGCTTATGGACTAAAGATGGGAGGTCAATCATGTAAATTAGTAAGTGAGCTCACCTCATATTTGAAAGCAAGGAGTTGTCCAGGATAAAACCCAGTGTTTGGTAAAAACAAAAACAAAAACAAAAACAAAAACAAAAAACAAAAAACAATGACCAACCTTGTCAGGGCAAGGTTTGGATTGAGTCACAGAAACTACATTAGGTCAAGTAGCAAAGCGATTACTTCTCGACCCCCACATATTGGCTGACACAGTGTGGAACCAGACTCCACCTGCTAATCAAGTAGCACATGGCTTTTACCCAGCACTTAGCATCAGGCCTGCTGCAGGGAAAAGCAAACATCTGGTAGAAGCAGAGGTCCTCTACAGAGGCTAGAACTCAGATAAATACTGTAGACCAGTTCTGGCATCTGGAGGAGACATGTGCTGAACAGAGCCGAATTTCAGTCACAACAACCAAGACGTCTGATGTACTGGCCTGTGAAAATTGAGTGTGATGCAGTTTGGCACTTTCATAACCAGTGAACTGTCTCTATCACTGTTTTAGTTAAGGTTTCCATTGCTGTGAAGACACTATGACCACGGCAACTCTTATAAAGGAAAATATTTAATTGAGATTGGCTTACAGTTTCAGAGGCTTGGTCCATTATTATCACAGAAAGAAGCATGGCGACATGCAAGCAGACATTGTACTAGAGAAGAGCTGAGAGTTCTACACCTTGATCCATAAGCAGTAGAAAGAGACTATGTGTCACACTGAGTGTACCTTGAGCATCTGAGACCTCAAAGCCTGATCCCCACAATTACACATTTCCTCCAACAAGACCACACCTACTCTGACAAGGCCATTCCTATTCAAACCATCACAATCACCTTCCCTTGACTTTTCACACACAAATGTCATCAAGCTAGTGCTTACAAATGGGGCTGCAAAACTATCCTGATATCAGGGAAACAAACTGGAATCTCAGTGTATCACCATTAGCTGTGACATGAGCTTAGTATCCCCTCTTAGACCATCTATGTCCTTGACCTGAAAAAAACAGACATCCCAGATTAACATAAGCCCAAGTGAGTAGGGCCTTCCTTCACCAACACAACCCTAACCTCAAACAGCATAATGAGTACATGAGGAGCCCATTTGTTTTTGTCACGGAATATCTTATTTTCCCTATCTATTGTTATTGAAAGTTTCGCTGTTTATAGTAATCTGGACTGCCATCTGTGGTCTATTAGTGATTGCAAGGCATCTGCCCAGGCCATTCTGGATTTTATTTTATGTTATTTTATCTTATTTACATTCTGGCTTTTATGGTCTCTGCTGAAAAGTCAGGTGTATTTCTATTAGGATTACTATCGCATGCTATTTGGCCTTTTTTTTTTTTTTTCCTTGCCACTTTTCAAATTTTTGCTTTGTTCTGCACATTTTATGTTTTGCTTATTATGTGACAGGGGTTTTTTATTTTCTTATCTAGTCTTTTTGATGTTCTGTAGGCCTTCTATGATTTTGTTGAAAATATTTTCTAGGCCTTGGAGCTGTGTATTTTCTCTGTCCTCAATCCCTATTATCCTCAGGTTTTGTCTTTTCTTGGTGTCCTTGACTTCTTGGGTGTTTTCTGTCAGGGCTTTTTTCTATTTAGCATTTTCTTTGGTGGTTGCATCAAATTCTTCCATTGCATTTTCTACACTTGAGATTCTTTCCTCTGTTTCTAGTATTCTGTTGGGGATGCTTACCTCTGAACTTCCTGTTTTCCTCTTTATGTTCTCTCTTTCCAGACTTTCCATCATTTGTGCTTTTATTATTGTTTCCATTTTCACCCTCAGAGCTTGAAGCATTGTACTGATTTCCTTTACCTGATTGTTTGCCTTTTCCTGAATTTCTTCTAGTGATTTCTTCATTTCCTCTGCATAGACCTCTGTCTTGGCCTCTCTGTGGTCTTCAATCTGGTTGTTCTTGCACTTTTCTATGTATTTTATTCATTTCTTCAATTATCGTCTTCATTAGGAAAGTTTTATGGCCATTTTCTTGTGATTCAGATGTGTTAGAGTTTCCAGGGCTGATTACTTTGGGATAACTGGTTTCTGGAGATGTCATAATATTTTGGCTTTTGTTTTTTTCTGTGTATTTTTGCTGGCCCTTAGCCATCTTGCTATCTCTGTCATTGGGAGTTAGTTTCTGGGGTCCTTTACTGGCCATTGAGACCAGCTTTTAGGTGAATGGCTATAGTTTAAGACCCCTCACCTACATGGATAAGGTAACTCTTCAGGTGGATTAGGCAGATGCTCTGAGATCAGTCCTTGGAACTTTTAATGGAACAGTTTGGTGATCTGAAGTCAGATCTACCTATGTTTCACACCATGATGTCTTCTCTTGGCAGGGAGACTCAGACACTGGTGTTTTGTAGCCCACAGTTCCTTATGAGACAAGGAATGCACAGGCTGTGTACCCCACCAGCCATGTAGCTAGTCCTTGGAAGCCATGCCCACCCCTGCATAGAACCAGGAACTTTCTGTGTATTGGCCAGGTGACTTGGGGACAGATCCACTTGCATTCCAGACTGCAGAGTCCCCTCTGGCATGGAAGACCCAGACACTGCTACTTTTGTAGCCCACAGTTCCCTCTGAGATCAGCAGCTGAGAAGCTACATGCATCACCAGGTATGCTATTAGTCCTTGGAGCCCACACCCATGCATGCAGGGAACCAAGGACTTTTCTGTGGAGTAGCTGGGGGGGGGGGGCAGAGGCTGGATCCACCTGTGCTTCACAGTGTGGACCTTTTTTTCTAGGAATCACTAGTACCGGTATTTTGTAGTTCTCAGTTTGGTCCTTAGGTTGCTGTGCATTCACTGCTGTCCTGCTGATCAAACATGATCTGTGTTTGGTCTGACATCTTAGACCCCCAGATAGAGATAGTTTCTAACGATGATTCTTGGAGGCATTTGTTCTCTACTTAACAGTGGATAGACTTCCTAGAAAGAAAACCAACAAACACATCTGTGACCCGGTAGATCTGAGAGATATTTACATAACATTCTATCTGATCGCTAGACTGAATCATCATGTCGGAGATCCTTGCACTCTCATGAACTGCTGGCTTCAATAGCTAGGCTACAGAAACAGCCTACATCCACCAACTTATGTAACATCAAAGAAACATCATACTTTCATGGAAGAGAATACTATTCAGATATAAGAATGAGATTCAGTTACTTGAGACAATATGGATTGACCCGGAGGTCATTATTTTAAGTATAAAATGTCAGGCACAGAAAGACAAATATCACATCATTTCACTTGTAAGTAATATCTGAAAAAAATATTGTGGAAACTGAGAATAAAATGGTGATTATGAGGTGCTGGGGACAGTGGAGAGAGGGACAGTTGATCAGTTGGCACCAAGTTACACTTGGAAGAATTCATAGGTCCCAGAGTTCTATTATACAGAACATTAACTACAAAAACAATTACCAATTATACACTTCAAAAAGTTAAATGAAAATATTTTAAAATATTTACAAAGTAATGACAAATATTTTTGTAGATAAATAAGTTAACATAAATTAAATATTATACAATACACACACATAGACAGTGAGATCTACATAAGAGTTAGGTATAACTTATGTTTTGCATACCAATGACAAGTGAAAATTAAAAGAAAGTCTTATAATAAGAATATTTTCCATTTATAAATATTATTATTAAAGTAAACATCTATTTGTTATATTTAGTTATGTGTCATTTTTATAAATAGAGCTAGTGTATCATAGAAGTTTGAACTATTGTGTAGTGATTAAAATGTCATTAGCAGCAATGACGCGAGTTAGAGCTAATGTACTGTACAGTTTGCATGGCATAAAAGCCTACAATTTCCATGAAAGTCTTCACTTACCAGGAAACTGGGACAAACGAGAGGACATCCTATTGGGACTCTAAATGAGAGAAGCATGGGAGAATAGCAAACTAGAAGGATCCAGAAGGTCCTAGAAACCTACAAGAAGAACATTATGATAGGCAGGTTTGGGCCTAGGGGTCCCGCTCAAACTATGGCACCAGCCAAGGACAACACAGGCAGTAAACTTCAAATCCCTGCCCAGATCTAGCGAATGGACAGGACATTCTCCACAGTTGAGTGGAGAGTGGGGTCTGGTTTTCACACTTACTCTAGTGTCTCATATTTGACAATGTCCCCTGGATGGGGAGACCTGGTGGCACTCAGAGGAAGGATAGCAGGCTACCAAGAAGAGAATTGATACCCTATGAGCATATACAGGGGGAGGAAGACCCCCTCAGTCACATTCATAGGGGAGGGGAGTAAGGGGAAACTGGAATGGAGGGAGGAATGGGAGGATACAAGGGATGGGATAACCATTGAGATGTAATATGAATAAATTAATAAAATAAAAAAATTTTAAAAGCCTACTATTTTTAGTTACCATATAGAAATGATAAGAATACAGTTTTGTAACTTGGCTGTTGTTTAACTATATTTTGTAGTGTCTTGGTTTTTTTATTGCTATGACAAAACACATGACCAAAAGCAGCATGAGCAGGAGAAGGCTTATTTCAGCTTATAGTCCATGGAATGGGTCACATTCCATCAGTGAGAGAAATCAGGGCAGAAACTCCAGGAAAGAATCTGGAGAGAGGGGCGCTGGAGAGATGGCTGTATGTTCTTCCAAAGATCCTGAGTTCAATTCCCAGGAACCTCATGGTGGCTCACAACCATCTATAATGAGATCTGGTGCCCTCTTCCGGAGTGTAAGCACACAAGAGGGTGAAATTCTGAATAAATAATAAATAAGCAAATTGTACAAAATAATCTGAAGGCAGGAACTGGAGCAGAGATCATGGAGAATTACTGCTTATTATGTGCTTCTAACAGCTTTCTCAGCTTGCTTGCTTATAGAATTCATGCCATCTCTCCACGAGTAAATTGAGCCCTCCATATCAATCATTAATCATAAAATATCCCACATACTTGCCTTCAGGCTACTCTAGTGAGATAATTTTCTCAGATGTGGTTCCCTTTTCTTGAATAACCCTAGAGCTCGTGTCAAGTGGGTAAAACACAACATATAGTGTTATGCATATTGTGTTATTCTGATATTAGTCAGTTTTTTTTTTATTAATTTATTCTTGTTACATCTCAATGTTTATCCCATCCCTTGTATCCTCCCATTCCTCCCCCCCCCCATTTTCCCATTATTCCCCTCCCCTATGACTGTTCCTGAGGGGGATTACCTCCCCCTATATATTCTCATAGGGTATCAAGTCTCTTCTTGGCTACTTGCTGTCCTTCCTCTGAGTGCCACCAGGTCTCCCCCTCCAGGGGACATGGTCAAATGTGAGGCACCAGAGTACGTGAGAAAGTCATATCACACTCTCCACTCAACTGTGGAGAATATTCTGACCATTGGCTAGATCTGGGAAGGGGTTTAAAGTTTACCTCCTGTATTGTCCTTGGCTGGTGTCTTAGTTTGAGCGGGACCCCTGGGCCCATTTGTCTCAAGGATACTGTAGTGTTTTTATTCCATTCAAAATCTCTTTGGATGGAATCCAAGGCATAGTATACTCATGTACAAAAAAAATGTTTTTAAATGTCAGAGAGAAGGAGGGAGAAGGAGAGGGAGGAACAGGGAGAGAGAGAGAGAGAGAGAGAGAGAGAGAGAGAGAGAGAGAGAGAGAGAGAGAGAGAAAGAGAGAGAGAGAGATAATCTAATTGGTCCATTTAGTGTTGCTCCTATGTACATGTGTTTAAGGACGTTATTTGCAAGTACATAAACTATCTGTAATCTTGTCTGTGGATAAAATGGAATTCTCCTCTCTCAGCAATCATTAATTGCCTGTAGGTCTTCATCTAAGACCAAGGTTTTGTGAAATCTCTCTTATCACCGTTGGCATATCAAATGGTCATTATGCAGATCTTGTTTAGGCAACAGGATTGTTTAGATTTCATAGGTGCAGTTTCCCTGTAATGTCTAGAAAACTCTATCTAAAAACAAGGCTAGCCTTTCAAACCCTTTCCCATAATCTTTTCTGAGCCATAAGTGTAGGGGTTGTTTTGTAGCTGTAGCAATTCAAGCTGTGCATGGTCTCTTTGTCTCCGTATCTTGACTAACTGTGGATCTCTCCAGTCACAGACAATTGGCTAGTCTCTGGCTTTTCAATCATTTTTCTTTCTGAAATGCTACCCTCATTCCCCATCCTTACCACCATTACACAGACCATACCTTAATAACATATAATGTTTTACAGGCATCCCTTTCTCTGAATTTATTCTGTTGCTTGGGTTTGGATGGGAACCAATCATCTAATACTCTGTGCATGCCCCTATATCAGCCCTTAATGCACCAATATCACTGTCTGTTCACATCTGTGACTCCATCTTGATGCTTATTATGGTCTCTGACAAATAGTAAACAATAATGGCATTGATCTTTAGCTATCTAGAATCCTCTTTTTTTACTCTGACTGTAGTCAATTTTCCAAGCTTCCTTGATGCTAAAAGTAGCCATTAGTCCACACTACTAGACAATCATATATAGGTAGGGGTTTCTAAAAATTCTAGGACCTTATTACTTGGTTCTGAACCCAAATACTTATTGCACAACTGGAAATATTTCCTTATAATGAGTTCTGCTGATGGTTATGACTATGGAGAAAAGAAGAGAATCATGGAGAGAAGGGGGCTGCTCCTTTCTGAATACTGAAGCCCAAAGTAACTGCTAAGGGGATATTTTGAAGACTACCAACTCCAAAGTGACTCTTTGAGAGGCTATCTCCAAGAACAAGATTTGAGAAGAGGAAAAATGACTGTTTCTATTAGACATGCACTATATAAAATTCTTCCTTTTTGAAGGTTTTATGTGTGAAAAATCCAGTCAAAATGTGCTTAAAACATAAAGCTGTGCCAATTGATTTATCCCTGATTCCATAGATGAAATTATTCATCCAGTGGTGCATTGACTTCTGTAAACAGGTTTAAGGATCCATCCTCCAGTGGGGCAAAGGTGTCCCTGTGCCAGGCACTTGGTGGCACATTCTTCTAGTACAGGATTGCAGCAGACCAGAGTAGCAAAGTGAACAAGCACCCAGAGGAAAAAAGCAGTACTCAGCTGAACAACAGTTTTTGCAAGCCGTATTGACAGAAGAGCCACAGCATGAATGCTATCTAAAAAGTAAGAAATCAAAAGAAAACCTGTCACGTTCATTGTCTCTTATAAGTATTGGAAAAGAAGAGCTTTAATCCTGATAGCTGGCAATTGCAGATAGAGGCTGTGCTTGCTTTCTCTGAGTTAAAGAAATGACAAGGCATAATTTACAGTTTTCTTACTTCAGGGCTTGTCATATCACCAGTCAAGAACAAAGAAGATAATGGGTGCTTGAAGTGGAAATTTTTCCTCTATAACCTAGTGTTAATCATTTTCATGCCACCATAATAAATACCTGAGACCCTTAGAAAGGGAAAGGATTATTTTGGCTCACAGCTTTGGGGCTTTTAAGGTTGTTTAGCCCCATTGCTTTGGAGACTGTGATGAGGTAGGAGAGTACATGGAAACATGTAGTAACTCAAAATGACTTTCCTCACTCAGACACTCAAGAGAAGAATAGGACATTGCTGGAGAGCCAGGTCCCCTTTAAAGGCATGCCCATTGTGACCAGAACTTTCCTTTAGCCCTACTTTTTAAAGACTCCACCAACCTCCAATCACCAACACCCTGGGGACAGATAATAAACTTGCCTTTGGGAGTAATCTCAACAACAAACTATACCATTTGGTGTGAGACTCTATCTGTCATCAAGGGGTTCACAGAGACCAGCTTTGCCTGGAGCATACAGAGGAGATAAGAGGTTTAATATGCATGTCTCCCTAGCCCCTCCCCCTATGGTGAATGTCAGACATTCCTCACAGAGACCCAACTGACAATGGAGCTCCCAAGACATGACACTATTTATGGAGGGTCTAGAAATTTCATGTGGTGCCTAGTTAGAGAAAGTCTTTGGGAATATCCTGGTTACTCTGACTCCTTTTTTCTTCCCTCTACTTTCTAACTGTTAGGAACTGACTGCCTCTCCTCCACCACACACTTCTACCACTATGACATTCTGCCTAGTATATAGAGCCACATGACCGGGGGTTGGACACTCTGAATTCATGAGCCAAAGTAAATTAAGTGGTTGGGGCCAGATATTTTGTCACATACTTCCCTTAGCATCTCCCCACCTTAGTTCCAAGATACTACTAGACCATAGTTACATATGGTGAAAAGAGTAGCTTCTTAGTCATTTGGATTAGAAGCTCTGAGAGGTATACCTTTATATCTGAGCTGCACTGAATAAGTAAGCTATAGCCCAGGGTTTCCCAAGTACTGAAAGAACCCATACAACATGTAATGCAATCAGTCCATCTGCCCAAGGTGTTTGAAGAACTCATTGATTGGTATGAGTTAAAATCAATCCAAGGCTATGAAGTTCATGTACAGATTATCTGAGTGAGAGAGTGACATATTACTATAACAGTGGGCAACATGGGTAACTATTGTTATCCTGGCAATTGTTTCTTCCTAAGATTGTTCTTCAAATCTGGAGTTAAATAGTTAATTATCCCAAAGATCATCTTGCTATTTTTCTGTGGAATATGAAAAATAAATGTAAGGGCTATAACAAGAAAAAAGATGAAGAGTTTTAAAATTACATGAGGTATTTGTTACAGTTATCTAGTTCCTAACAGTCTTTGCATTCATTATGTGTTTATATTACCTGAAATATTAGTATTCATGGCCCTTCTCTTCTGTATCTTTCTACAAAAGGAAGTTAACACCACAGAGCTTGAACTTTCAAAGGTTTTTTTGCCAATAATATTTGATTTTACTCAAGATTTGCATCATATACCATTATAAATTATAGGTGATTTTAATGTAATTAAGGCTTATTTTGGAAAGTCTTACATCTTTTAAATGTTTACAATTTTTATAACTTTCTTCATTTTTAATTTATTCACTTTACATCCCAATTGTAGTCCTTCCCTTGTCTCCTTCCCACCTTCCCTGCCTCTTTTCCCCTTCTCCTTCCTCTAGTCCCCAGAAAAGGAGAGCCCTCCTCCCATACCATCTGACATTAGTCTATCATATCTCAACAGGACAGCTTGCATCCTCTTTTTCTGTGGTCTGGCATGGCTGCCCAGCCAGAGGGAAGTGATCAATTAGTGGGCAACAGGGTCCATGTCAGAGGCAGCCCCTACTCCCCATATTACGAGGCTCACATGGAAGCTATGCTACCAATCTACTACATTTGAGCAGAGGGTCTAGGTCCTCTTTATGGATGGTCCTTTTTGGTGTATCAGTCTCTACTGTTCCCTCTGGGTCCAGATTTGTTGACTCTGTTGTTCTTCTTGTGGACTCCTATCCTCTTCAGGTCCTTCTATCCTGCAACCTTTCCCCAAGTTTCCCTGCACTCTGCTCCAAAGTTTGGCTGTGATCCTGAGCATCTGCTTTTATTCCCTGCTGGGTAGAATCTTTCAGAGGACCTCTATGGTAGGGTTCCATCCTGTTCTCTCTGTTCAAGCACTTCCTGTATCTATTCTAGTTTCCCTTCTGAGTGAGAATTAAGCATCCTTACTAGGGTCCTCTGTTATTTAGTTTCTTTAGGTCTGTGGATTTTAATGTGATTATCCTGTATTATGTGGCTAAGATCCACTTATAAGTTATTATATACCATGCATGTCCTTCTGGGTATGAGTTACCCCACTCAGGATGATCATTTCTAGTTCCATCCATTTGCCTGCAGATTTCAAGATTTAATAGCTGAGTAGTATTCCATTGTGTAGATGTACCACAATTTCTTTACTTATTCTTTGCTTGAGGGATGTCTAGATTGTTTCCAGATTCTGGCTACTATGAATAAAGCTGCTATGAACATAGTTGAGCAAATGTATCCCTCCTGTATACAAAAGAAAAATGGTCTGAGAAAGAAATTAGGGAAACAACAGCTTTCACAATAGCCACAGAAAACATAGAGTACTAGGCATAACCAAGCAAGTGAAAGAAACTTTGTATGAAACTTGTATGAAAAAAAAACCTTCAAGTCTCTGAAGAAAGAAATTGAAGATGGTATCAGAAGATGGGAAGATCAGCCATGATTATGGATCAATAGGATTAACATAGTGAAAATGGCTATCTTACAAAAAGCAATCTACAGACTCAATGCAATTCCCATCAAAATGCCAACACAATTCTTTACAGGCCTTAAAAGAACAATTCTTAACTTCATGTGTAAAAGCAAACAAAGAAACAAAAAAACGTATAGCTAAGACAGTCCTGTACAGTAAAATATCTTCTGGAAATATTTCCATCCCTCATCTCAAACTGTACTATAGAGAAACAGTAATAAAAACTACTTGGTACTGGCATAGAAACAGACAAGTTGACCAATGGAATTGAATTGAAAACTGAGAAATAAACCCACACACCTATGGGCACTTGATCTTCAACAAAGAAGCCAAATCCATACAATGGAAAAAAAGATAGCATCTTCAACAAATGGTGCTGGTCTAACTGGATGTCTACAGGTAGAAAAACGCACATAGATCCATATAACCACCTTGCACAAAACTCAAATTCACCTTGCACAAGACCTCAACCAGACACAGTAAATCTGTTAGTACAAAAAGCGGGGAAGAGTCTCATACTCATTGGCACAGGAGACAACTTCCTAAGCAGAACACCAACATCTCAGGCTCTAAGTTAAGCAATTAATAAATGGGATCTCATGAAACTGAAAAGCTTCTGTGAGGTAAAAAACACTGTCAACAGAACAAAATGACATCCCACAGACTGGGAAAAGATTTTCACCAGCTCTACATCTGACAAAAGGCTAATATCCAAAATATATAAAGAACTCAAGAAACTAAACACCAACAAACCAAATAATCCAATAAAAATGGAGTACAGAGGTAAATAGAGAGTTTTCAACAGAAGAATATCGAATGTCAAAGAAACATCTGAAAAAGTGCTCAACATTCTTAGTCGTCAGGGAATTGTAAATCAAAACAACTGTGAGATTCCATTTTACATCTATGAGAATGTCTAAGATCAAAAACTCAAGTGACAGCACATGCTGGCATGGATGTGGAAAAAAAGGGGGGGGCACTTCTTTTCTGGTAGGAGTGCAAACTTGTACAATGATTTTCGAAATCAATCTTGTGCTTTCTCAGAGAATTGGGAATAATGCTACCTCAACACCCAGCTATACCATTGCTGGGCGTATACCTTAAAAGTGCTCCACCATATAACTTTTTAAAATTTTAATGAAAATATACTTATGTTACTCCCCACTTCCTTTTATTCCCTCTAACCCCCCATACATTACATCACTGCCTCTCAAATGAAAGGACTCATTTGCTTTGAAAATTACTGCTGTGTGTGTGTGTGTGTGTGCGCGCGCGTGCACATGCACGCACATACACTACCTACTTGGCCCATTTAGTGTTCCTTGTAGAAATATGATTTAGGGCTAACCACTCACCAAACAGAGACCATTACAGACAGCCACTACTGCTCATAATTCAGATTGTGAGATGCCCAGTCCCAAGTAGAATATTTATAACACAGATGTACCTAAGGATCAGGAAACACTATGAAATAGGTGGCAGAAAGATTGTAAGAGCCAGAGGACGAGAAACTTTGCTATGATTATTGTGCCTCCTAGAAATGATAGGCAAGCTACTACACTCATGATACCATAATTATATGGCTGTCTAAACAAGGCCTGAATCATGACAATGCCAACAGATATGCTTACATAGAAGACAGAAGTCTCATAGGACACTATCCAAAGACAAGGAATTACAATTACAGAGGAGAGAGAATTACTCTCCCTGGGATGAGCCCCTAACTGGTCATTCAATAAAAAGTGGTCAGCCCTGATTCTTACTTTTTTAATATTTCAAACCAAAAGCTACTAAACAGTAGCTAAGTAAAAGAAGAGTCAAGTAGTTCTTGGGGCCCAAAGCACAACCCCCAAGTACTGGACCTCAGAAGCAGCAACCTGCTATTTTCTTCCAGCCCTACTTTCCCTGAGGCAAATCACGGAAAGCAGCCTTTCTCTTTCCTGAATTCAAGCATAGAACCCAATCCTAAAATGTCCCGTCATCCTTTCCCTGAAGAACCTCACTGTAGAAGAATCTGCCCAATACCTGTGTGGAAAAATGCTACCTGGGCAGATAAGAGTCTAAACCAATAGTCCTCACTGAGTTCCTAATATCCATTATTACTCACTGGGCTCCTTGTCCATTCACATTTCTGTACAGTTGCTCTTCTTCATCTAGTATTAAAAAACAAGCATAAAAGCAGACAATTTTCCCAGGTCTTCACTTCTGAAGGCTCCAGGTTCATATAAAACCTTGGCTAAATGGCTTTGTTAAGCTTTCTCATTTTTAGCCTGTCTTATGCTTAGGAGAAATAGCCATAATCTTTGTGGTGTTCAAGGACAGACAACATCATTCAGCCTCCCACAATACGTGAAGAATAAGAATTCTGAGGAGGGGAAAAACCCTTCATACACATCTTTAGACAGTTTTCATGTGAAAGAAGAGGGTGGGTGTTTTGTTGTCATTTACAACAAAGTGTATAGAACAAAACTCAATTTTTCTTTACTGAATAAATTCTCAGAGCTTTTACATGGTAATTTATATTATGAATCTCAGAAAAGAATACACTATACAGTACTTTTCAAATTCATTTGATTAACATATTCTTTTCTCCATTCTTTTTTTTTTTTTTAACAGAATTTTCCTGGACAAGTTTTTTAGATAGCAAAGAGAGATGTCATGAGTTATCGCAGTATTAAATGTGGCCATTAGCAATATGTGCCACACCTGAAGATTATATAGGGTGGAGTCTGGACACCATATATATCTACTGAATCGGTCTCTGCTATGTTCCCAGTGCAGTGCTTTGCAGTTTCATATTTGAGAAAAAACTGGATTAGAGGGTGATTCTAAGGCCAACGCCACAGCACTTAAATTTAGTTAAGCAGGCTTCATTGATTGTCTTTCTTCAGTGTCATCTTCATAATGACAGGAATTGTTTTGCTCAAAGATGCATCAATACACCAGAAGATTTTCTGTGCAACACAGGTATTTGATAAGCATCAATGGCTGTCATGTATTATGATCTCTACAGTGTCTTGATTAATTATCCATTATATGCTCCCTGAAATATTTAATCTCAACTTAAAATCACCTTGATTTGCTGCTTCCGAGGGTGGGCCGTAGGTTTTAAAGAAGAAATTATGGCCTTTCTAGAAGTTCTCCACTCAGAATAATCTTCAGCCTCCAAGGTGGACTGCAAATCAGAATAAACTTCGTCTTTTCAGTAGAGAGCAAATTCACTGCAAACATAATAGAGGATGATTAAAAAGGAAAACAGCAGTAGGAAAATAAGTAAACAATAGATTATAGAACTGAGATTCAAGGATTTTATCCTGGGGTTTTCTGGTTAACTGTTTATCAACAAACTCCCTCCATATTCTACAGAATCAGATTTTTTTCTTCTCACTGAGTCTGCAGTGACTTCTTCGGCCTGTGAGTTTTACTTTGGGTTTCTTTTTCTCCTCACTTCTTCTTTGAGCTTCTATAGATTACAAGCCAGATGGCTTCTAACAGTATCATGATTTGTGAGGAAGCTCTTGGTGATCTTTGCAAATTGAGGTAATGGATTTAACTCTTATTAAGGGTGATTGTGGGGCAGCTTTCATGTGAAATTATAAAATAAGGACACATATCCTGATTTGCTAATGGAAAAGCTTTCATATCTAAAAATATCACAAAAGTGTAATTCAATACAAATGTGTAGTTAATGGAATTGAGGGCATCTTTGGGTGATAGCCATTAGAGTACTGCTTACATCAGCTCCGAGGACAGTGTGCGGAGCCATTTCACTCCACTATCACCACATAACACTTTCTCATCATTTTAATACAGACTCAAACTTGTTCATTAGTGACTTTTATAGAAGCCCAGCTTTCATCTGTAGCCCTGTAACTTCTTCTAGGATCTCTTGCATGTTATTCACCTTTGACCTTGAGCCTCTTCTGACATCTCTACCTCAGTGTTCTTGGCTTTAGCACATCATTTCTGTTGACCTTTGCTCACTCTTTCTTTTGACTGTTTTTCTGCCTGGTGGGTTCTATATAGTATAATCCTCTTAGAGCATAGAGCATATAATCCTGAAAGACCCCTTTAAGTTCTCAGGAAGAACTCCCTACTGTGTCTTCCAAATAGATCACTGCATTGTGTCTGTTAGGAGTACACTGGACTCATATCGTGCTAGATTTTGAGCTGCTCACAGGTGTTTGTTTAATTCAAAACCATCATCAGTCACTCACCCACCCAATAATCATTGTAAGCACTTCAAAGGATAAATGATTTGACCCTCAAACATTGTAACCAAGTGTTGTGCCTTGAATGGGACCTCTCATTTTCATGTTTTGAAAGTTTATGTATGGAGGCATCATTGCTGAGAGGTGGGAACTTCATGAGAAGTTTAACATCATTATTGTGGAGTCAGGGTAGGGGTAGTAGATCCTAAAAAGGGATGAGTTTTCCTCTTCTCTGCTTCACATTTAGTTTTCACCATGATGCACATCCACCATGTAATGAACCTGGAAAGTGTCTACCAGCTGTGGTCTCTTAACCTATGGCCTTCCTGTTGGGGAATGGTCTGATGTATTTTGATGCTAATTATTGTTTGTTGTCTCTGTGGCCCACCTTTTGATTAATAAAAAACCATCCCACCATGGAGGACAAAGGAGATAGGTGGAGATTAGAGAGAGAGGGGAATCCTGGGAAGGAGGAGAAAGAGTATCGCAAGAAGGAAGAAGAGAAAGGCCAGGAGAGAGACCTGAAGGGAGAGGAGGAGAAGAAGGCCACCATGGGTTAGATGAAGAAGAAGCACATGGCTGGTGTGGATGCAGGATTCAGCCCAGATGAAGAACATTAACAAGTATTTGGGATTATAGATGGGAGTTAGCTTGAGAGAAGTTATTGGAAACAGATGGCATGGGATTGATACAGGGATCCCACACCTATCCCACTATGGGAGTAGTTAGAGTATTAATGTCTTCCCTGCCCCAGGTTAACTAAGGCTATTTTAAAATATAACACGTGTCAGTGTCTTAATTGATTGCTAGCCAAGTCTACTAAAAATACATATAATTTAAAAACAATACCTTCCAGTCTTGAGAGCTGTGAACCAAATAATCTCTAACTTAAAAATTGCTCACTGTGACTACAGCAGCACAGAATGGCTAAGACATGGTTCTGGGGTGATGCCAATAATGGTTAGTGTGAATTGTCAACTTAACAGGGTCTGGAACCATTTAAAGAAACACATTAAAGCCACACTGGTGAGGGATATTTTAGCCTGTGGAGTAATTTGTGGGAGATTCTGTTGATCAGGTTAACTGAGGTGGGAAGACACCCTGAAAGCAGAAGGCATCATTCCCTAGGTGCACATCCTAGATTGTCTGAGGAGGAGAAGGTGAACTGAACACATATATTCCCATGCTCCGCTTTCTGACTGCAGGTGAAATGGGACCAGAGGCTCTGAGCTCCAGCCACTGTGATTTTCCAAAATGATACTCTAAAACCAAGAGCCAAAAGAAACTGTTCCTTCTTACATCCCTTTTATTGGGGTATTTTATTACATTGATAGAAATTAAGTAGCATAAGGTTAATTTAATTCTTTTAATTCATTTAAATCTTCACTCAAATTTCAAGTACTTAAGTGTTTTTTGAAATACTGAGTACAGTTTTTCAAGAATCCACCATGAGTGGACACCCTCTCTCTACTTACCCTACACCCAGTTCTCAGGGTCACCCAGAGTGCTTCAACATAATACCAGCTACAGCTTCATCTCCATCTGTCCATAAATCCTGTGGATCCTTCAGACCATCCCCTCCCCATCCCCTTCTGTCCCCCCTCATTTCCTGTGTCCCAGCCTGCAACACAAGTAGACAACCACAGGCTATACCTGCCAGAAGACCAGGTAGGCTGTCCACATACAGACCTTTCCCACTTTATGTTACTCCAGATTGAATTCTCAGGATCACCCTTAGTGCTGGAACAGAAAAATAGGGACAGCATGCCCAGTTACCTGTCCATGCCTTCTGTGGCTCTAATCCCCATTTTCCAGCATACTGAGGAAGCAAGTAGAGAGTCATAGTAAGCATCCTTAGGCTTAGAGCACTCTTCACTAGCTCCCGACCTGCCTGGCCCAACTAGGACACAGAGAACAATCCCATTAGAGAGACCTACAGGCTTGCTAATACCATAGGCAACCAGATGGCTAGAGACCAGCATAAGAACACAAGCCACAAAATCAGAGCCATATGACACCTCTGGAAACCAGTGATCTAGCTCTAGAGATATTAACAGCTCTGAAGTACAAGAAGAAGATTTCAAATCTGAGGTGATGAAAATAATATAAGCCTTGAAGGAGGAAAATAAATCTCTCAAAGAAATACAGGAAAATACATTAAGCATATGAAGGAATTGAGTAAATCCTTTAAAGAATTAGAGGAAAATACAATCAAATGGAAGAAAAAAGTGGATAAAATTACCAAAGTTCCACAAATATAATTAGAAGCAAGGAAAAAAAAAAACACAATCTGAGGTAATCCTGGAGTTGGAAAACCTAGAGAAGAGAACAGTAACTATAGGCACAAGCAACATTAATAGAATACAAGAGATGGAAGAGAGAATCTCAAGTGTAGAAGATACAGCTGAAACAATTGATACATCAGTCAAATAAATGTAAAAACTAAAAAGTTTCTGACACAGAACATCCCAGAAATCTAGGACACTATAAAAAGACAAAAATCTAAGAATAATAGGAATAGAAGGAGAAAACTCCAAGCTCCACGGCACAGAAAACATTTCAAGAAAAATCATAGAATGCTTCCTCAACCTAAAGAAAGAAATGCCCACAAATGTACAAGAAGCCTACAGAACTCCAAATATTAGACCAGAAAAGAAAATCCACCCACCACATTATAATCAAAACACCAAATATACAGAACAAAGAAAGAATATTAAAAACTGCAAGAAAAAAATGCTAAGTCACATATAAAGACAACCCTATTAGAATTACACTTGAATTCTCAACAGAGACTATGTAAGGCCAAAGGGTTCAGATGGATGTCATGCAAACATTAAGAAACCACAGATGCCTACCCAGACTACTGTACCCAGCAAAACTTTAAATCACCATAGATGGAGAGAAACAAGATATTTCACAACAAAACTAAGTTTAAACAGTACCAAGCCACAAATCCAGTCCTCCAAAAGACGCAAGAAGGAAAATACCAACATAAGGAGCCTAACTACACTGAGGAAAACATAGGAAATAAATAACCCCACATCTTCAAAACCAAAAGAAAGGAAACACAGACATACACTCTATCATCACCAACATAAAAAAAAAAAACAAAACAGAAACAAAGAAGCACAGGTCATTAATATCTTTCAACATCAATGGCCTCAACTCCCCCAATAAAAAGACATATGCTAACAGAATAGATGTGAAAGCAGGATCCATCATCTTGCTGCATACAAGAAACACACTTCAGCAATAAAGATACACATTACCTCAGAGTACAGGATTAGAAAAAGGTTAACCAAGCAAACAGACCCAAGAAGCAGGCTGGAATATCCATCTAGTATCTAATAAAATAGACTTTCAACCAAAACTAATCAAAAGACCTGGGGAAGGACACTTGGTACTCATCAAAAGAGAAATATACCATGATGACATCTCAGTCCTGAATATATATACCCCAAACACAAAAAGACACACATTAGTAAAAGAAACAATACTAAAGCTTAAATCACACACTTACCCCACTCTTACCATGTCTCACAGGTCATTGAGACAGAAACTAAATGAAGAAATTATGAAACTAATAGATGTCATGAATCAAATGGACCTAACATATCTACAGAACATTTTACCAAAACACAAAAGAATATACCTTATTCTCAGAACCTCATGGGACTGTCTCCAAAAGTAACCATATACTCAGTAACAAATCATACCTCAATAAGAAGATGGAAATAACCTTTTGCATCTTATCAGACCACCATGGAGTAAAGCTATAACTGAACAACAACAGAAAGCCTAAAAACTCTTGGAAAGTGAACACCTCCCTACTCAATTATCTCTGGGTCAGGGATAAAGTAAAAAAGAATGAAAGAAAAAAAATTAAGACTTCCTAGAATTCAATTAAAATGAAGGCACAACATACCCAAACTTATGGGATACAATGAAAGCAGTGCTAAGAGAAAAGTTCATAACACTAAGCACCCTCATAAAGAAATTAGAGAGACCCCATACTAGCAACTTAAGAGCACAGTTGAAAGATCTAGAACAAAAAGAAGCAAATACACCAAAGAGAAGACAACAGGAAATCAAACTCAGGGCTGAAATCAATAAATTAGAAACAAACAAAACAATTCCAAGAATCAAGAAAATCAAGAGTTGGTTGTTTTTTTTGTTTTGTTTTGTTTTTGTTTTTTGTTTTTGTTTTGTTTTTGTTTTTGTTTTTGTTTTTTTGAGAAAATTAACAAGATAGACAAACCCTTAGCCATTCTAACAGACAGAGGAGCATATTCAAATAAAGAGAATCAGAAATGTAAATGGAGACTTAATGACAGATACCAAGGAATTCCAAAGAATCATTAGGTTATATCCCTAAAATTTAAAAATTTAAATGAAATGGACAATGTTCTTGAAAGATACCATTTACCAAATTGAATCAAGATCAAGTAAACAAATTAAAAAGTCCTATGTCTCCTATGCAAATAGAAGCAATAATCAAAAGTCTCCCAACAACAACAAAAAACCCTGAGCCACATGGATTCAGTGTAGAATGTTATCAGACATTCAAAGAAGACCTAATGTCAATATTCTTCAAACTATTTCACAAAACAGAAACAAAAGAAACTTTACCAAACTTATTCTTTGAGTCCACCGTCATCTTGATACCTAAATCACACAAAACTCAAAAATGAAAGAGAATTCAGACCAATTTCCTTTATGTACATTAATGCAAAAATACTAAATAAAATACACTCAAACTCAATCCAAGAACACATTAAAAATATCATCCAAAATAACCAAGTAGGCTTCATCACAGTCTGGCAGGGGTGGCTCAATATTAGGAAATTCATAAATGCAATCTACCATATAAACAAACTGAAAGAAAAAAATACACATGATCAACTCCTTAGATGCCAAGAAAGCATTTGACAAAATCCAACACCCATTCATGTTAAAAGTCTTGGAGAGATCGAGGATACAAGGCACATACCTAAACAAAGGAAAGGCAATATACAGCAAGCCTATAGACAACATCAAAGTAAATTAGAAACTTAAATCAGCTCCGCTGAAATCAGGGACAAGACAAAGGCTGCCCACTTTTTCTGATTCTCTTCAATATAGTACTTGAAGTCCTAGCTAGAGCAACAAGACAACTACAGGAGATCAAGTGGATATGAATTAGAATAGAAGAAGTCAAAGTATCACCATTCACTAATGATATGATAGTATACA
Source organism: Acomys russatus (assembly GCF_903995435.1). Lineage (NCBI taxonomy): Eukaryota > Metazoa > Chordata > Mammalia > Rodentia > Muridae > Acomys > Acomys russatus. Next base: position 12,694,424 of record NC_067151.1, on the reverse strand, counting down.
TAAGTGACCCCAAAAATTCTACCAGGGAAATGCTACAGCTGATAAACACCTTCAGCAATGTGGCTAAATACAAAATCAACTAAAAAATCAGTAGCACTCCTGTATATAAAAGAAAAGTGAGGCGGGAAAGAAATGAGGAAACCAACACCCTTTGCAATAGCTACAAATAATATAAACTATGTTGGTGTAACTCTAACTAACCAAGTGAAAGTCTTGTATGAAAATAATTTCAAGTGTCTGAAGAAAGAAATTGAAGAAGATATCAGAAGGCAGATAGAACTCCCATGCTCATGAATTGGTAGGATTAACAGTGTAAAAGTGGGCAGCTCACCAAAAGCAATCTACAGATTCAATACAATTCCTATCAAAAAGCCAACAGTTTTTCCAGAACTTAAAAGACCAGTTCTCAACTTCCTATGGAAAAATTAAAAACTCAGGATAGCAAAAACAATACTGTATAATAAAAGATCTTCTGGAGGTATCTCCATCCCTGATCTCAAGCTATATTATAGAACAGTAATAAAAACTGCACAGTACTGGGATAGAAACAGACAGGTTGATCTACAGAATCAAATCAAAGACCTAGAGAGAAACCCTCACACCGATGGACACTTGACGTTTGAGGAAAAAAAAGCTAAAAATGTACAATGGAAAAAACATAGCATCTTCAACAAATGATGCTGGTCTAAAAGGATGTCTATGTCTAGAATAATGCAAATGACCTTTTTATCATCTTGCACAAATCTAAAGTCCAAGTGAATTAAAGACCTCAACATAAAACCAGACACACTGAATCTGTTAGAAGAAAATATGGGGAAGAACCTTGAACTCCTTGGCACAGGAGACAACTTCCTGAACAGAACACCAACAGCTCAGGCTCTAAGATCAACACTCAATAAATGGACCTCATGAAACTAAAAAAGTTTCTGTAAGGTGAAGGACACTTTTAACAGAACAAAAAGACATCCTACAGCCTGGGAAAAGATTTTCACCAACCCTACATCCAACAAAGTGGATATAAAGGACTCAAAACATTAAACACCAACTAACAAAATGATCCCATTAAAAATTGGGGTTCAGGTGGCACACATCTTTAATCCCAGCACTCAGGAGACAGAGGGAGGCAAATCACTGTGAGTTTGAAGCCAGCCTGGTCTACAAAGTGAGTCTAGTACATCCAAGGCTACACAGAGAAACACTGTCTTGAAAAAACAAACAAAAATATTGGGCTTCAGTGATAAACAGAGAACTCTCAACAGTGGAACACTAAGTGACTGAGAAACACTTAAATAAACTCTTAATGTCCTTTGTCATCATAAAAATAAAAATCAAAACAACTCTGAGATTCCATCTTAGACTAATTTAGAATGGCTAAGATCAAAAGCTCAAATGACAGCACATGCTGTCAAGGATGTGGAGAAAGGGAAATATTTCTCCATTGCTGGTGGGAATGCAAACTTGTACAACCACTTTGGAAATCAATCTGGTGTTTTCTCAGAAAATTGGGAATAATGGCACCTCAAGATCTAGCTATAGCACCCCTAGGCATATACCCGAAAAATGCTCAACCATACAAGGACATTTGCTTAACTATGTTCATAGCAATTTTAATTGTAATATCCAGAATGTGGAAACAACCTAGATGTTCCTCAACTGAAGAACAGATAAAGAAACTGTGGTACATTTACACATGGAATACTACTCACTTATTAAAAACAAGGAAAATTAGAAATTTGAAGGCAAATGGATGAAACTAGAATATATAATCCTCAGTGAGGTAACCCAGATCCAGAAAGACACGCATGGTATATAGTCATGGCAGATATTAGCCACATAATACAGGATAACCACACTATAATACACAGACCTAAAGAAGCTAAGTAAAAAGGAATATCCTGGGGAGGATACTTACTTCTCATTCAGAATGGCAAATAGAATATATACCAGAAGTGGCTGAAGAGAAGGAACAGCAGGGCAGGAGCCCACCATAGATGCCCTCTGAAAGACTCCATCCAGCAGGGGAGAAAAGCAGATGATAAGACTCACAGCCAAATTTTGGAGTGCAATGCAGGGAGTCTTATGGAAGAGTTGGGGGATAAAAGGGCCTGGAAGAGACAAGAGCTCCACAAGAAGACCAATGGAGCCAACAAATATGGACTGGGAGTGGGCTGGGTCTGCAGAGACTGATGCTACAACCAAGAAGCACCCATGGTGAGGACATTGATCCCCCTGCTCAGATGCTGTTGATAGGCAGCACAGTCTCCTTGTGGGTCCCGTGATATGGGGAGCAGGAGCTGCCTCTGACATGTACTCTGGTTTCTACTCATTGATCGCTTCCTTCTGGATTCATGGCATTCCCAAGCCACAGAGGAAGAGGATTCAGGAGGTCCAGCTGAGACATGACAGGTTGGAGTAAGGTGATAAGGGAGGAGGGCTCTCCCTTTCTGAGGACTTGGGGAAGGGGGAGAAGGGATGAGAGAGGGATGATGGAACCAGGTGGAGACAAGGGAGGAACCTAAAATTGGAATGTAAAGTGAAAAAATTAAAAATATTTTAAAAAGGAAAGAAAAAAAACTTACAGAACACCAAATAGATTGAACCAGAAAAGAAAGTCCCTTTACCACATAATAATTAGAATGCTAAAACATACTGAGCAAAGAAAGAATATTAAAAGCTTCAATGGAAATAGGCCAAGTAACATATGAAGGCAGACCTATTATAATTGCATCTGACCTCTCAATGGAGACTCTACAAGCCAGAAGGGCTGCAAGTGATGTAATGCAGACTCTGAGAGACCAAGGATGTGTCTGAGATCACTATACCAGCAAAGCTTTCAGTCACCATAGATGGAGAAAGGAGATATTTCATGACAAAGTTAAATTTAATCAATATTTATCTATAAATCCAACCCTATAGAAAGTGCTAGAAGAAAAACTTCACCCCCAAAATTAACTATACCCACAAAAAAGCACAAGCTATAAATAATTTCACACCAGCAAAATCCAAAGAAGGTACACACACACACACACACAGAGAGAGAGAGAGAGAGAGAGAGAGAGAGAGAGAGAGAGAGAGAGAGAGAGAGAGAGAGACCACCCAAACAACAACAAAATAACAGGAATGAACAATAATTGGTCATTGTTATCTCTTAATACCATAGCCTCAATTCCCCAGTAAAAAGACACAGATTGAGAGAGTAGATGTAAAGAAACAAGATCCATCCTTCTGCTGCATATAAGAAATATACCCAACATCGCGATCTTCTCAGCACATCATGAAACTTTGTCTAAAATTGATCACATACTTAGACACAAAGCAATTCTCAATTGTTGTGGTTAATTTAGTTTTTCTTTTCTTTTCTTTCTTTCTTTCTTTCTTTCTTTCTTTTTTTTTTTTTTTTTAGACAGGGTTTCTCTGTGTATCCTTGGCTGTCCTGGACTAACTTTGTAGACCAGGCTGGCCTTGAACTCACAGCAATCCTCCTGCCTCTGCCTCCCAAGTGCTGGAATTAAAGGCATGAGCCACCACCGTCCACATTGTTGTGGCTAATTTAAAAGTATGGCCTAATAAGTGTTTATTATTAGCTCTTATAATTATTATGGTGATAATTTCTAACCTGCTAGTAATCAATGAAAACACCCACACCTGTTATACTTTAAGATAGCCTTAGTTCACCTGGGGCAGGGCAGATGTTAATCACCCGATCTACTTCTTATATCTCCCTGCCAAAATCCCATGCCATCTTCTTCTAATAATTCCTATTGAGCTACCTCCCATCCATAATCCCAAATGATTGCTAATGTTCATCATCTGGGCTGAATTCTCCATCCACACCAGCCATGTGCTGCTTCTCGACCTAACCCATGGCCGGTTCTCCTCTTCCTATCTCCTTCTTCTCAAGATCCTCTTCCAATCTCTGACTGACTCCCTTCCCAAGAACTTCTCTGTTCCCAAAGCCTGGGAACCTTAGCCATGCTTATCCCATTTGGCCTGCCTGGGTGTGTTGGCTTTTTATTGGTCAAACACGAATAAATTTTTAGGCAAGCTTACAAACACTTCGGGGTACATAAGTTTGCTCATTTAGGCAGCAACCAGACCAACCCCCAAACATTCAATAGATGCATGAAATTAAAATAAGTCCCTGCACCCTATTAGACCACCATGGATTAAAGCCATATATCAACAACAGAAAACTCATGAAAGCTAAACAAGCCTCTACTGAATGAAAAAATAAGTACATTTTGAAATAAATTAAAGACTTTGTAGAATTCAAGGAAAATGAATTTATAACATATTCAAATTTATGGGACACAGTGAAAGCAGTACTAAGAGGAAAGTTCATAGCACTGAGTGCCTATGTAAAAAGAATTGGAGAGATCTTGTACTAGCAACTTAGTACACATGAAAGTTCTAGAAAAATTAGAAGGAAGCACACCCAAGAGGAGATGGCAAGAAATTATCAAATTGAGAATTAAAATAAATAAAATAGAAGTGAAAAGACCACCACAAATAATCAATGAAACAAAGAATTGGGTGTTGTTGTTGTTGTTGTTGTTGTTGTTGAGAAAATCAATAAGACAGGCCTTCTCCAAAATAACTAAAAGACAGTGAGGAAATATGAAAATTAACACAATCAAAAATGAAAGTTAGACATAACATATCAGACACAGAGGAAACCCAGAGGATCACAAAGGCATACTTTGAAAACCTGTACTCCACCAAACTGAAAAATCTAAAAGAAATGAAGAAATTTCTCAATAGATGCTACGTATCAAAATTAAATCCAGATCAGATAAACAATTTAAATATGCATATATAACCACTAGTGAGTAGAAACAGTCAGTGGAAGTCTCCTAACCAAAAGAAGCCTAGGACCAGATAATTATAGCACAGAATTATACTAAAATTTCAAAGAGGAGTTAACACTACTATTCCTCAAATTATTCCACAAAGTAGAAACAGAAGTAACATTGTCCAGTTTATTTTATGAGGTCATGCTTATCCTGATACCCAAGTCACCCAAAATTTCAACAAAGAAAAATAATTACAGTCCAATTTTCCTTGTGAAGATAGATGCAAAAATATTCAATAAAATACTTGCAAACCAATTCCAAGAACACATCAAAAAGATCATCCACCATGATCAAATAGGCTTCACCCCAGAGACACAGGTGTGGTTCAACATACAAAAAGCAATCAATGTAATCCATCAAATAAGAAAACTGAAAGAAAGAAAAAATAATAATCATCTTATTAGACACTGAAAATACCTTGACAAAAATCCAACACCCTTCAGGATAAAAGTCTTGGAGACATCAGGGATACAAGGGACATGCTTCAAAATTATAATGGCAATTAACAGCATGCCTATAACTGTTCATTATTTATTTATTTATTCACTTTACATTATGGTCATGGGCCCATCCCTCTTCTCTCAGTCCCACCCTCCATCCCTACCCATCTCTTTCCCCTCTTCTTGAGAAAAGGGGAATCCCATTTCCCATCCACCTCAGCTCATCAATTTTCAATAGGACTTAGTGTGTCCTATTCCCCCTGTGGACTGGCAAGGCAGTCCCACCAGGGTGCAGTGATAAAAAAGCTGGCAACATACTCCATGTCAGAGACAGCCCAGTTCCCATTACTAGAGGACCCAGAAGAAGCCTCAGCTTCTCATCAGCTGCATCTGTGTAGGGAGCTTAGGTCCAGTCCATGCATGGCCCTTGGTTGATGGTTCAGTCTCAGGAAGCCCCTCTGGGACCTGTTTAGTTAGCTCTGTTGGTCTTCTTGTGGAGCTCCTGTCTCCTTCATGTCCTTTTCTCCTTCCCCCCACTTTTCCACAAGATTCCCTATACATGCATCGACTAATGTTTGGCTGTGATTCTCAGCATCTGTTTTGAACTACTGCTAGGTGGAATCTCTCAGAGGACAACTCTGCTAGGTGCCTGTCTGCAGGCATAATAGAGTTTCATTAATAGTGTCTGGGGTTGGCGCTCTCACATGGGGTGGGTCCTGGATTGGGCCAGGCATTGGTTGAATGTTCCATCGATCTCTGCTCTTTCTTTATCCATGTACATCTTGTAGTCAGGATAGATTTTGAGTCCACGTTTTTGTGAGTGGATTGGTCTCCTCCTCCCAACACTAAGAGGAGGTTACGGGGAGTATAGTTAGGGGGAGTGCTATTCAGTCTTTTTTATTTCACAAGCCATCTTTTATTAATGCAATATATGTTCATAAACTCTCAACAGTATTTTAAAATATACACTCTCTCAGAAGGAAATATTCCACTAAGGAGAACATAGATAACTTTAGGGTCCTCAGAGGTTTCACAGCACAATGCACAGAAATCTGCAGGTATCCTGGGTAACAGGGGCTTCACTCTTGAGCGAGTCACTCAATGACATGCTGGTAGTCCTCCACCAGCTCCCGAAATCGCTCTTCCAGTTGCTTGTGTTGCACACTTATTTCTATCTGCTTCATCTGATTGGTCAGCTCTTCTGATCTCAGGCATTTCCTCATCGTGGCAAGATCTCTCTGCCCTGTTTGTTTGTTTGTTTGTTTGTTTGTTTAAAAAGGACCAATTAGTCTTCTTTTAATATCCAGTCTGTAGCTTCTATATTGTTCATCATCACTCATGTCAGTTACCAACAGTCGAAGAATTTCATAAACTCTAGCATGTTGCTTATTTATTTTGAACTTCTGCTGTGCTTGTAGGGCCATATCTTCATTGAATCCTTGAATTAACCGTTCCCGGGAGAAACAGGGCAAATCTTGACAAAGCTTCACAAGGACAAAGTCAGTTTCACATAGCTTTTGGATGGATCTTTCTCTGTGATATCAAGAACTGAAGGAGATGCAATGCAGTATCTATGGACTGTCTCAAAAAGTTGAGCACCATGGCCCTGACCTTGAAATGGAGTCAGTATCAGCATCTGACTTACACGTGGCAGGGTTTTGTCTGGGTACACATAGTAATTATAGACTGTCGTGTACCCTATGGTCACAAAGAGTGTAGCTGCATCCTTATTATACTTCTCAAATACTAGAAAATAGTGCCATCTTTCATCATCCACATCAACAAAGCTAGCAGTTTCAATAAACCACATCAAAAAGGTCTGAAGCCTGTCATGATATTCTCGAAAGCCTCTACATATGAAAGCCTTGTATATATGAAACAAAGTTTTCTCCTCCTGTTGGACTAGGAACTGAGTATGTATGGAGGAGGGTTCCAAATGGCTTGAAATCGGCTTCCTTTTCCAGCAAAGAAAAAATCATTTGCGTTTGTGCAAAGCCCAGGTGGAATGATTTGTCTGATTTTGCCTTCAACATCGTCTGCCTCCACACAGTCAAAGTTCTCATCAACTTTAGATACATATTCAACATGGAACATTGTTGACAGGTTACAGCAGTATAGTACAGCAAGGTCTTCACACCCTTGTAGCCAAAGGCGGGTTCATCACCCCCAAAGAGCTGATGGGTATATTCAGGAAAGAAAACTAATGTCATTCTCAAGATCTTCAGAAAAATGAACTAATTTCAGTTTGATTCCTGTGTTGGTGTTACATTTGGACTCAGCTAGCTTCTTCTTCACTGCACTCTTATACTCTACCAGAAATTTTTCCATTACACCAAATCCTGTGAAGCCATCAACCAGATTGCCACTGTACTCAGCAGACTAGAAGACATATCGGGATGTCTGAGTGAAGTGTGACCAGTGTGTGACTAATAAAGCATCTGTAAAATCTCAGTACTCCGCCTTGAAGTTCTTCCCTCAACTTGCGATGCCCTAGAAGCCTTTAAAAGAGCCTTTGAGCTTCTCCTCATGGTCACTGCCATTTTGTATGGATGGTTGACCTCTGCATGCAGGCTGTTTCTTGCTCTTCAGTCTTTATGGGCCATGCTACTATGAGTTTCTACTAGAGTCCCCTCATATCTTCCCAGAAGCCTATGCTGACTTAGGCCTCCAGCTTGTCACAGAGATGGCCCATCCCACAGTTCCTCTTTTCTCTGCAGATCTTCTGTCCTCCCACTCCCACTGTCGTTGGGTCTGATCTCGACTCTCATATCACTTGGTGCTCCTCCTACCTTGTTACATCTATTCAATCACTGTTTCCCCTTCTGAATGAGATTTAAACATCCTCCTTTGGGTCCTCCTTGTTACTTATGTTCTTTGTGTCTGTGCATTGTAGTATATTTGTCCTGTCCCCTGTGGCTAGAAACCACTTATAAGTGACTACATACCATGTGTGTCTTTCTAGGTCTAGTTTATCTCACTCAGGATGGTCTTTTGTAGTTTCATCCATTTGCCTCCAAATTTCATGACTTCTTTGCTTTTATTAGCTGGGTAGTATTCCATTGTGTAAATGTACCAGTTTCTTTATCCATTCTTCAGTTGAGGGATATCTAGATTGCTTCCAGATTCAGGCTATTACAAATAAAGTTGCTATGAGCATAGTTGAGCAAATATTCTTGTTGTATGGTGGAGCACCTTTTGTGTATAAGTCCAGGAGTGGTATGGCTGGGTATTGAGGTAGAGCTGTTCCCAATATCCTGAGAAAATGCCAGATTGATTTCCAAAGTGGTTGTACAAGTTTGCACTCTCACCAGGAATGGAGGAATGTTCCTCTTTCTCCACATTCTCTCCAGCATGTGCTGTCACTTGTTTTTATCTTAACCATTCTGAAAGATGTAGGATGGAATCTCAGAGTTTTTGATTGCATTTCCCTGATGACTAAGAATGTTGAGCATTTCTTTAAGTGCTTCTTGGACATTTGAGATTCCTCTGTTGAGAATTCTCTGCTTAACTCTGTACCCCATTTTTAATTGGGTTATTTGGTTTGTTTGTGTTTAATGTTTTAAATTCTTTTTCTAGTCTATAGGCTGTCATTTCGTTCTATTCACAGTGTTTTTTACATTCCTGAAGCTTTTCAGTTTCAAGATGTACCATATTAACTATTTATCTGAAAGCCTGAATTGTTGGTGTTCTGCTCAGGAAGCTGTATCTTGTGCCAATGAGATCAAGTCTCTTCCCCACTTTCTCTTCTACTAGATTTGGTGTATATGGTTTTATTTTTAGGCCTTTGATCATCTTCTTGGACTTGAGTTTTGTTCAGGGTGATAAATATGGATCTATGTGCATTTTCTACATGTAGACATCCAGTTAGACCAGGAGCATTTGTTAAGATGCTGTCTTTTTCCCATTGTCTGGTTTTGGCTCCTTAGTTAAAAATCAAATGTCTGTAAGTATTTGGATTTATTTCTGAGTCTTTGATGACTCAGTCATCAACCAGTCTAGGTCTCTACCAGTACCATGCAGTTTTTATTACTATTGTTCTGTAATATATCTTGAGGTTTGGGATGGAGATACCTCCAGAAATTCTATTATTGTATAGACTTTTTGAAGCTCTACTTGGTATTTTTGTTTCTATACTTGGTATTTTTTGTTTCTCCATATGAGGTTTAGAATTGTTCTTTCAATGTCTGTAAAATATTGTGTTGGTATTCTGATGATGATTGCATTGAATCTGTAGATTGCTTTTGGTGAGCTGACCATTTTTACTATGTTAATCCTACCAATCCATGAACATGGGCTATCTTTCAATCTTTTGATATCTCCTTCAATTTCTTTCTTCAGAGACTTGAAGTTCTTATAACATATGTCTTTATTAGAGTTACACCAAGCTACTTTATATTATTTTGGCTATTGTGAAGGGTGTTGTCTCCCTAATTTCTTTCTCAGCCTGTTTGTCATTTGTATTCAGGAGAGCTACTGATTTTTTTCAAATTAATCTTGTATCCAGACACTTTGCCTGAAGTGTTTATCTATTTAGGGCCACTCATGTAAACTATCATATCATCTACAAATAGAGATAGTTTGACTTCTTCCTTTTTGATTTGCATCTCTGTGATCTTCTTTAGTTGTCTTATTGCTCTAGCTAGCAGTTCTAGTACTATATTAAAGAAATAGAGAGTGGGCAGCCTTGTCTTGTCCCTGATTTTAGTGGGTTTTCTTTGACTTTCTCTCCATTTAATTTGATATTGGCTATCAGCTTGCTGTTATATAGCCTTTACTGTGTTTAGGATTGTGCCTTGTATCCCTGAACTATCAAAAAATTTCATTATAAATGGGTGTTGGATTCTGTCAAAGGTTTTTTTGCATCTAATGAGATGATCATGTGATTTTTTTTTTCTTTTTGCTTGTTTATTTTGTGGATTTCTTTGATGGATTTTCCTATTTTGAAACATTCCTGCATTCCTGGGATGAAGCCTACTTGATCATGATGGATGATGTATTTGATGTATTCTTGGATGTGGTTTGTGAGTATTTTACTGAGTATTTTTGCGTCAATGTTCATAAAGGAAATTGGTCTGAAATTTTCTTTCTTTTTTGAGTTTTGTGTGGTTTAGGTATCAAGGTAACTGTGGCCTCATAAAATTAGTTTGGCTATGTTCCTTCTGTTTTTATTTTGTGGAATATTTTGATGAGTATTGGCATTAGATCTTTGGAAGTCTGGTAGAATTCTGAGCTATAACCATCTGGCACTGGGCTTTTTTATTTTTTATTTTATTTTTAATTTTTGGTTAGGAGATTTTTGATGACTGTTTCAATTTCCTTAAGCATTATAAGACTATTTAAACTCTTTACCTGATCTTGATTTAACTTTGCTAGTTTAAATGTATCAAGAAACTCATTCATTTTTGCTAGAATTTTCAATTTTGTGAAATACAAGCTTTTCAAGTAAAACCTAATGATTCTTTGGATTTCGTTGCTGTCTGTTATTATATCCCCTTTTCATTTCTTATTTTGATAATTTGGGTACTTGTCTCTCTATCACTTTTAGTTAGTTAGGCTTGGAGTTTGTCAATACTGCAGACCTTCTTGAAGAACCAGCTCTTGGATTTGTTGATTGTTTGTATTGTTCTTTTTGTTCCTATCGTCTCTATTGATTCCAGCCCTGAGTTTGATTATTTCCTGCCATCTACATCTCTTGTATGTGTGCTTCTTTAAAAAAAAAAAAAGCTTTCAGGTGAGCTGTTAAGTTGTTAGTATGGGATCTCTCCAACTTCTTTATGAAGGCACTTGGTGCTATGAACTTTCCTCTTAGCACTGCTTTCATGGGGTCTCATAAGTTTTGGTATGTTGTACCTTCATTTTCATTGAATTTTAGTAAGTCTTTAATTTCTTTCTTTATTTCTTCCCTGACACAGTGGTCATTGAGAAGGGAGTTGTTCTACTTCCATGAGTGTGTAGGCTTTTTGTGATTCCTGTTGTTGTGGTGGTCTAGCTTTAATCTATTGTGATCTGATAAAGGACAAGTTAGTTAAATTTCCTTGTATTGGTTAAGGTTTGCTTTGTAACTGACTATATAGTTGATTTTGGAGAAGGATCTGTGTGGTGCTGAGAAGAAAGTATATTCTTTTGTGGTTGGGTGAAAAGTTCTATAGATATCTATTAGGTCCATTTGATTCATGACCTCTCTATTTATTTTTATGTTTCTATTGGTAAGAATGAGGTGTTGAATTTTCCCACTACTAATGTATGGAGATTGTTGTGTGAATTACACTTTAACAATTTTTTTTACAAATGTAGGTGCTATTGAATTTGGGACATAGATATTCAGAATTAAGATGTCTATTTGGTGAATTTTTCCTTTGATGAGAATTGATCCTTTTGATCAATTTTGGTTGAAATTAGATTGTGTTAGTTAGTAGGATGGCTACTCCAGTTCGCTTCTTGGGTCTGTTAGCTTGTAAAGTCTTTTTCCAGCTCTTTACTCTGAGGTAATGTCTACTTTTGTTGCTGACATATGTTTCTTGTGTGCAGCAGAATGTTGGAACCTGTTTGCACATCCATTCTGTTAGCCTGTGCCTTTTTATTGGAGAGTTGAGTCCACTGATGTTGATATATATTAGTGACCAATGATTATTAGCTCCATTTATTGTGGTATTGTTTGTGAGAGTGTGTTTGTGTGATTTTCTTCTTTTTGTTTTGCTATTGTGAAGTTAACTATATTATGTGTTTTCTTGGGGGGTAGTGGACCTCATTGGGTTGGAGTTTTCCTTCTAGAATCTCCTGCAGGGCTAGGGTGGTGCAAAGATATTGTTTGATGGCCACTCTTTACATATATGTTCAAATAGTAATTAAAATTCCAGCTAGAGCAATAAGACAACTGAAGGAGATCAAAGGGAAGCAAATTGAAGAGAAAAAAGTCAAAGTATTACTATTTACATATGATGTGCTACTATACATAATTGACCCCAAAAATTCTACCACATAACTCCTACAGCTGATAAATACCTTCAGCAAAGTAGCTGGGTACAAGATTAATTTTAATCAGTAGATCTCCTATATACAAATGACAGACTGAGAAAGAAATTAGGGAAACAGCACCCTTCATAATAGTCAAAAATAATATAAAATATCTTAGAGTAACTCAAACCAAGCAAATAGAAGACTCCTGTGATAAAAAAAATCAAATCCTTGAAGAAAACAATTGAAGAAGATATCAGATGATAGAAAGTTCTCCCATGCTCATGGATCAGTAGGATCAACATAATAAAAATGACTATTCAACCAAAACTATCTACAGATTCAACATAATACCCATCAAAGTTCCAAGGCATTTGTATAGACTTTAAAAGAACAATACTCAACTTCATATGGAAAAACAAAAAACTCCAGCTCAACTAAAACAATCCTGAACAATGGAAGAACTTGTAGATCTATCCCCTCCCCCTGATTTTAAGCTCTACCACAGAGCTATAATAATAAAAACCTTCATGGTATCTCCATAAAAACAGACATGTCAGTCAATCAATGCAATCAAATAAAAAATGAAGATATAAATCAGCACAACTATGGACATCTGAAGAAGTACACAATGGAGAAAAGAAAGCATCAACAAATGGTGATGGTCTAACTGGATGTATACATGTATAAGAATGCAAATATGTCACCCGACACAAAACTCAATTACAAGTGGATTAAAAGCCTCAACATAAAACCAGAACTCTGAACTTGATAGAAGGGAAAGTGGGGAATAGCCTTCATGTTGTACCACAGAGATACAGTCATTACTCTGAACTTCAATTTATGAATATGTGATTTAAAAAGCAAAACATAGATAAATTAAAAATAAAATGTAATCTTCCATTAATGTAATATTTTTACTGATTCCTTTTCTCTAATTCTCACAATCTTCTTTCTTTACAACTAAAAGTAGTAGCTCTTTCCCTTATATAATTTTAATTTCCTGTGTATGAATTTATTTTATTATTCAGTGAGCCCTCTGGTGAAGAAACCACACCTTATATCATTTCGATGGTCCATTTATCTCTTATGTCAATCTCTATCAGAATAGTAATGGCAGAGGAACTATGGTGTGCACACACTTTTTCCTTCTCTATTACTTGCTATTCCTCAGGATCCTAACTTATATCTCTTGCCATTCTATAGTTCTTGTAATTTACTTGTGTGTTTACCCGCATGTATGTATATAGGCACAATTATCTTTGTATGCACATGTAGAGGCCAGATATTGACATTTACAGTCCTTTTTCATTGTATTTCACCAACAAAGTTTCTCACTGATCTTGGAGCCCTTGGGATCCACCTGTTTCCTATCCCTATGCCCAGCTCTTATGTTACAGATGGATGCATCAGTGATGTTTGGCTTTTGAATGGGTGATGATGATCTGAACTCAATTCTTCAGGTTCACACATCACGTATTTACCTATTGAACCATCTACCCAGGTCCGTACTTATTATTAGTTCACTTTCTTTATACAAAGTACCAATGTAAATAAATCACGTGGTTGTTCTAACATGGGAAAATATTCTGGAAATGGTTGAACACAGAATCAACTCTATTACCTAGGTAACTATATAAAAAGATTCAATGTAGGTATAAGATCTCTGAAGTTATTTTTAGCTCCTATACAGTCTTCCACCACATACCATGAATAATGGCAATTTATAATCCATATTATGACCACAATGAAAAAACTTCCCAGAATAACATAAAAAAGAAAAATATGGACCATTTTCCTTTACAAATAGATGTAGAACTATGTACAATAGTAATAATAAATTAAGCTATAATTAAACAATATGCTATAGCTAACTGTGATGGTTGTTCCTGGTTGTCAACTTGTCTACATCTGTAATTAACTAAAACCCAAAAGTAGAGGCATACCTGTGAAGGATTCCTTCTCAATTTGAAGTGCAGAGATCTACTTCTAATCTTTGGGGGTTTTAAATCTTTCAGGTTTTCAGGAAGATACACTTTTAGTCCAGATCTAATCTGAGTCAAGCCTTCTGCTGTAAGACTTCATAAGAACATGGAAGAAGGAAGTTTTTGTTCTTTGCTTGCTTGCTTGAGGCTGGATATCAAGTCCATTTTTTTACTGGCATTAGAGCCTATTTCTTCAGGATTCCAGCATATAGTGAGACTGAGAAACTAATGGATTCTTGGACTTTCCTTTCATAGGCAACCATTGTTGGATTAGCTGAACCACACTGGTAAGACAATCTAGTAAATTTTCTTACCATATATATAGAGGGAATTTCATTTTATAAGTTCTCTTATTCTAGAGAAACTTGACTAATATACTAACCTAAGAATTATCCAAGATTAAGATTAAATCTAATATAAGGAGTCTATTAGTATAATTCACTGCTTTGACATACTAAAGTCATAAAAGTATTTGATGAGAAAAGATAGGAGGATCCAAGATGGCGGCGAGCAGTGTGGACCGCGTTTGGAGGCTCCAGTGAACAATTCAGGGAATTGCACAGATTTCTGAGCCAGGAACACCGAGGTCCAAACATCACGGCAGCGGGAGTGCTCCACGGTTCGGAGGGACCAGGGTGCAGAGGACCTGCGTGCCCCTGCACATGGGAGGAGCATGGATTTTCTCAGATCAGAGCAGCAATGGCAGAGGCAGCAGCACCAGCGGCACCAGCAGCAGTGGCTGAGGTTTGCAGCTCATAGCCTTCCGGTGGAGGCAATTGGTATGGTGGCTGGTGGGAGTTGCTGCGGGAGAGGGGAGCCTTCGGACCCAGACTGGACTCGGCGGACAGTTCGGCCCCAGAGTTCCAGGTACTGGCCCAGCCCAGCAAGCAATTCTGCCCGAGGCACTAACTCAGCTTCAGCCACAGCTCCCCTGCTGTGGCGCAGGCTTAGTTGAGCGCGCAGCTCCACACTAGGCAGCACCTCAGCTCAGCGGCAGCTCTCCTGCAGTGACACAGTCTGGGCGGAGTACTTGGTTCCACCACAGGCATTAACTCAGAGCAGCCGCAGTTCTCCTGCTGTGGCGCAGGCTTGGGCGAGCACTCAGTTCCACCCTAGGCGCCACCTCAGCTCAGCAGCAGCTCCCCTGCAATGACACAGTCTGGGCGGAGCACTTGGTTCCACCATTGGTGCTAACTCATCAAGCTACTCCAAAAGATAGAAATGGATGGAACATTACCAAATTCATTCTATGAGGCCATAGTCTCATTGATACCTAAACCTCACAAAGACTCAACAAAGAAAGAGAATTTCAGACCAATTTCTCTTATGAACATAGATGCAAAATACTAAATAAAATACTTGCAAAACGAATACAGGAACACATCAGAGATATCACTCATCATGACCAAGTAGGCTTCATTCCAGGCATGCAGGGATGGTTTAATATACGGAAATCCATCAATGTAATCCACCATATAAACAAACTGAAAATGAAAAACCACATGATCATCTCCTTGGATGCAGAGAAAGCATTTGATAAAATTCAACACCCATTCATGTTTAAAGTTTTAGAGAGATCGGGGATACAAGGCACTTTCCTCAACATAATAAAGGCTATATACAGCAAGCCAATAGCCAAAATCAAAGTAAATGGTGAGATACTCAAGGAAATTCCTCTAAAATTGGGAACAAGGCAAGGCTGCCCACTCTCTCCATATCTCTTCAATATAGTACTCGAAGTTCTAGCCAGAGCAATAAGACAACAAAAGGAGATCAAGGGTATCCAAATGGGAAAGGAGGAAGTCAAATTAGCCCTATTTGCAGATGATATGATAGTGTACATAAGTGACCCTCAAAATTCCACCAGAGAACTCCTAAAGCTGATAAACACCTTCAGCAAATTGGCTGGATACAAAATTAACTCAAAAAAGTCTGTAGCCTTCCTATACACAAATGACAAGCTTGCAGAGGAAGAAATTAGGAAAACCACACCCTTCACATTAGCCACAAGCAATATAAAATATCTAGGAGTTACCCTAACTAAGCAAGTGAAGGACTTGTATGAAAAAATTTTCAAAACTCTGAAGAAAGAGATTGAAGATGACCTGAGAAGATGGTATGATCTTCCTTGCTCATGGATCGGGAGAATTAACATAGTAAAAATGGCCATCCTACCAAAAGCAATCTACAGATTCAATGCAATCCCTATCAAAATACCTACACAATTTTTAAAGACATTGAAAGTTCAATTCTGAACTTCATATGGAAAAACAAAAAACCCAGAATAGCTAAAACAATCTTGTACAATAAAAGGTGCTCCGGAGGAATCTCCATACCTGATCTCAAACTGTACTATAAAGCAATGTAATTAAAACAGCTTGGTACTGGCACAGGAATAGGCTGGTTGATCAGTGGAATCGAATCGAAGACCCAGATATGAATTCACACACATATGGTCACTTGATTTTTGACAAAGAAGCCAAATCCATTCAATGGAAAAAGGATAGCATCTTCAACAAATGGTGCTGGTCTAACTGGAGGTCTATGTGTAAAAAAATGAAACTGGACCCATATTTGTCACCTTGCACAAAACTCAAATCCAAGTGGATTAAAGACCTCAACATAAAACCAGAGACACTAAGCCACTTAGAAGAAAAAGTGGGGAAGAGCCTGGAACATATTGGCACAGGAGACAACTTCCTGAACAGAACACCAACGGCCCAGGCCTTAATGTCAACCATTAATAAATGGGACCTCATGAGGCTGAGAAGCTTCTGTAAGGCAGGAGACACTGTCAAGAGAACAAAGTGACAGCCTACAGACTGGGAAAAAATCTTCACCAACCCTACATCTGACAAAGGTCTAATATCCAAAATATATAAAGAACTCAAGAAATTAAACACCACCAAACCGAATAACCCAATTGAGAAATGGGGCTTGGAACTAAACAGAGAATTCTCAACAGAGGAGTATCAAATGGCTGAGAAACACTTAAAGAAATGCTCAACCTCCTTAGTCATCAGGGAAATGCAAATCAAAACAACTCTGAGATTCCATCTTACACCCATCAGAATGGCTAAGATCAAAAACTCAAGCGACACCACATGCTGGCAAGGATGTGGGGAGAGAGGAACACTCCTTCATTGCTGGTGGGAATGCAAACTAGTACAGCCACTTTGGAAATCTATCTGGTGCTATCTCAGAAAAATGGGAATAGGGCTTCCTCAAGACCCAGCTATTCCACTCCTTGGAATATACCCAGAAGAGGCTCCAGCACACAACAAGAAAATTTGCTCAACCATGTTCATAGCAGCCTTATTCATAATAACCAGAACATGGAAACAGCCTAAGTGTCCCTCCGTAGAAGAGTGGATAAAGAAACTGTGGTACATATACACTATGGAATACTACTCAGCTATTAAAAACAAGGAATTCCCGAAATTTGTGGAAAAATGGATTGAGCTAGAAATGATCATAATGAGTGAGTTAACCCAGAAGCAGAAAGAATCAAATGGTATATACTCACTTATATCTGCATACTAGCCCAAGGGGCATGTCCCACGAAAGCCTTCACTTACCAGGAAACTGGGACAGAGGGGAAGGCATCCTATTGGGACTCTAAATGAGAGACGCATGGGAGAATAGCAAAATAAAAGGATACAGAGGGTCCTAGAAATCTACAAGTAGAACAATATGATAGGCAGATTTGGGCCCAGGGGTCCCGCTCAAACTAAGGCACCAGCCAAGGACAATACAGGAGGTAAACTTTAAACCCCTTCCCAGATCTAGCCAATGGTCAGAATATTCTCCACAGTTGAGTGGAGAGTGTGATATGACTTTCTCACGTACTATAGTGCCTCACATTTGACCATGTCCCCTGGAGGGGGAGATCTGGTGGCACTCAGAGGAAGGACAGCAGGTAGCCAAGAAGAGACTTGATACCCTATGAGAATATATAGGGGGAGGTAATCCCCCTCCGGAACAGTCATAGGGGAGGGGAATAATGGGAAAATGGGTGGGGGGAGGAATGGGAGGATACAAGGGATGGGATAAACATTGAGATGTAACAAGACTAAATTAATAAAAAAAAAGATAAAGATAGAGACAGAAAAAAAAAGTATTTGATGATATTTATATCTGTTTCTGTTAAAAGTTTATTTAAATTCATAAGAGCTTTAAAAATTTATTAGGATCCATTTTTAAATTTGTATGGTAAAGATCTGGGGAAGAAGACAAGCTCTGACTTTATTCATCTCACATATTCACATATCTCCACAGAACAAGAGCTTTGATCTTTGATGTTAGTGCCTATTAGCAACCTGATCTTTGGGCATATGGAAAAATATAAGGAAACTAGTGGGTAGGAAATAAGCTCTGGTGATGCAGAAGGAGCAAACTCACAAATATAACTGAAACAAGATGAAACAGTTGAGTGGTCATATGCCCAAGATCAAAAGATACTCTGCCTCAGTAGATGTGAGAACTACTCAGAAAAACACAGACAATACCCTTTACCAGCATCAATGGCCAACCCCAAGGTATAATCTTACAATAACAAAGACAACAGAAAGCAAGAGGGACAAGAGCATACAAAGTCACCCTTCTGAGGCCAAAAGGGAAGACTTGAAAGTAAAAAGAAAAAGGGAACTGTTCTGATAGCACAATCCATCCTCTAGCACAAAGTATTTATACAGGAAATTTGAAGTCTACAGTACACTCAGGAGAGCCAGAGTAGCAAACATGCCTGAAGGCTGATTTCAAACTGTAAGAAAGTCCCAGGGGAAGGAAATAATGCTGACTTCCAGATGTCAGAATCTTTACCTCAGTCTCTACTGTTCCACAACAAATGAATAGCACTAAAGAATCTGTAAAACATATAAAAAGGAAAATGGCAATGAAACTATCACACCAGGGTCATTTAGGCTGAGATTTGATAGAATAAGAATTATTATAGACTTCTTAAAACCTAGGCCAGTCAAATACAAAGAGGTTATTTTTCTTATACTGATGGACAGGAAATAAACTAGCCTTATTTTTAAAAATCCTAGCCTTTAATTCTAACCTAGTTAACGTCCCTTTAAAAAGTGCATGGGGCATGAAGCTATTCTCAAAGACTAAGCAGCATCAGCATAAAGAATAAAAAGTCAACTCCTAAACTTACACCCAGGGACATACTTCCTCCTGCATGACTGCACCTCCTAAAGTTTTCATAACCTTCTGAAAAAACACTAGCAAATGGGAACCAAGTTAAATGCAGGAACCAATGGGGTAATTTTTTTTTTTAATTTAAAACACTTCACAAACTTCTGTTAAAGATATAGATTTTGAACAGTATGAAATTCTTTGAAAGATATGGAAGCATAGATAATTAAGAGCCATTCACCATGACCAAGTAGGCTCCATCACAGGTGTGTGGCATGGTTCAATGTATATGTAAATCCATAAATGTAATCCACCATATAAACAAACTAAAAGGAAAAAAGCCACATTATCATTTCCCTAGGTGCTGGAAATACATTTGACAAAATCCTATACCCATGCATGTTAAAATTCTTGAAGAGATCAGGGACACAAGGCACATGCCTAAACATAAGAAAGGCAATATACAGCAAGCCTATTGCTAACACCAAACTAAATAGAGAGAAACTTAAATCATTTCCACTGAAATCAGGAACAAGACAAAACTATCCACTCTCTTGATATCTCTTCAAAGTTTACTTGAAGTCCTATCTAGACCAATAAAACAAGTAAGGGAGATCAAGAGGATGCAAACTGGAAAAGAAGAAGTCAAAGTATCACTATTTGCAGATGATATGATAGTATACATGAGTGACCCCCAAAATTTTCTCTGGGAACTCCTACAGCTGATAAACACCTTCAGCAATGTGACCAGAAAAAAAATTAACCAAAAACAAGCAAACAAACAAAAACCAGCAGCCTTCCTGTATACAAAATTCCAACACAATTCATTACAAATCTCTGAAGAACAATTCTCAACTTCACACTGAAAAATAAAAAACTAGGAGATTCCAGGATGGCATCGACCAGTATGCACCAAAGCTAATCTACTCCAAGAAGACAAGGGATGTGAATGGAGCCACAGACTGCTGGATTTTGAGAACTGTAGGTGAGTGGGGCCCCAAACTCCGCAGACCGCCAGTGGGTCTAACCCCAGGACAAGCAACAGCCCTGAGGTGCTAAACGCACTCCTGAAACTCTGAAAAGGAATCCACAACCAAGCTGCAGCCAACACATAAAACCCAAACTCGCCATTTGGGGAGGGGATTTTCCGGAGCCCCCAACGTGAGGAGTCTCAGCGAATAGGGTGAAACTACCATTGAACCTCTCCATCCACACCACGCCAAACTGCGGAGGTCACCGGCCTAGCCCGAGTGGAAACACAGGTGGCGGGACTCACCAAAAACAGCTAGAACTGGCGTGTAGCTCGCAGTCCGCATCCTGGGCACAATCTGAAGCCAGACACAAAGGATTGACCCTGGAAACAGGGGCAGTTAGAAACCAGCATGGACTGCTCCCACAGCCCAGTGTGACCATCCACGTTATCAGGAGACATGGATCTTGCTTGTGGTGTCTAACTACTGACCTAAAGCAATCTGGGAGTATCCTGGCTTTCACTGGTGGAAAGAGAAGATACAAAGGATTCCTGCCAGCGGTCTGAATCACCATTGTCACCAGCCACCCTCCCTTACCAATCACTGGTCATTAATATCTTTCAATGTCAATGGTCTCAATTCTACAATAAAAAGACATAGACTAACTGAGTGGATGCATAAACATGACCCAACATTCTTCTGCATTCAAGAAACACATCTCAACCACAAGGACAGACATTGCCTCAGAGTAAAAGTTGGGGAAAATATTCCAAGCAAATGGTCACAAGAAACATGCTGGGATAGCCACTCTAATATCTATTAAAATAGACTTTCAACCAAAATTAATAAAAAAGATGAGGATGGACACTTCATACTCGTCAAAGGTAAAGTCAACCAAGAAGACATCACGATTTTGAACATGTATGCTCCTAATACAAGGGCTCCCATTTTTTTTTTATTCTTTTTTTTTTTTTAATTTATTCTTGTTACATCTCAATGTTTATCCCATCCCTTGTATCCTCCCATTCCCCCCCCCCCATTTTCCCATTATTCCCCTCCCCTATGACTGTTCCTGAGGGGGATTACGTCCCCCTATATATTCTCATAGGGTATCAAGTCTCTTCTTGGCTACTTGCTGTCCTTCCTCTGAGTGCCACCAGGTCTCCCCCTCCAGGGGACATGGTCAAATGTGAGGCACCAGAGTACGTGAGAAAGTCGTATCACACTCTCCACTCAACTGTGGAGAATATTCTGACCATTGGCTAGATCTGGGAAGGGGTATAAAGTTTACCTCCGGTATTGTCCTTGGCTGGTGCCTTAGTTTGAGCAGGACCCCTGGGTCCAAATCTGCCTATCATATTGTTCTACTTGTAGATTTCTAGGACCCTCTGGATCCTTTTATTTTGCTGTTCTCCCATGCGTCTCTCATTTAGAGTCCCAATAGGATGCCTTCCCCTCTGTCCCAGTTTCCTGGTAAGTGAAGGCTTTCGTGGGACATGCCCCTTGGGCTAGTATGCAAATATAAGTGAGTATATACCATTTGATTCTTTCTGCTTCTGGGTTAACTCACTCATTATGATCATTTCTAGCTCAATCCATTTATCCACAAATTTCGGGAATTCCTTGTTTTTAATAGCTGAGTAGTATTCCATAGTGTATATGTACCACAGTTTCTTTATCCACTCTTCTACTGAGGGACACTTAGGCTGTTTCCATGTTCTGGCTATTATGAATAAGGCTGCTATGAACATGGTTGAGCAAATTCTCTTGTTGTGTGCTGGAGCATCTTCTGGGTATATTCCAAGGAGTGGAATAGCTGGGTCTTGAGGAAGTCCGATTCCCATTTTTCTGAGATAGCACCAGATAGATTTCCAAAGTGGCTGTACTAGTTTGCATTGCCACCAGCAATGAAGGAGTGTTCCTCTCTCCCCACATCCTCGCCAGCATGTGGTGTCGCTTGAGTTTTTGATCTTAGCCATTCTGATGGGTGTAAGATGGAATCTCAGAGTTGTTTTGATTTGCATTTCCCTGATGACTAAGGAGGTTGAGCATTTCTTTAAGTGTTTCTCAGCCATTTGATACTCCTCTGTTGAGAATTCTCTGTTTAGTTCCAAGCCCCATTTCTCAATTGGGTTATTCGGTTTGGTGGTGTTTAATTTCTTGAGTTCTTTATATATTTTGGATATTAGACCTTTGTCAGATGTAGGGTTGGTGAAGATTTTTTCCCAGTCTGTAGGCTGTCGCTTTGTTCTCTTGACAGTGTCTCCTGCCTTACAGAAGCTTCTCAGCCTCATGAGGTCCCATTTATTAATGGTTGACATTAAGGCCTGGGCCGTTGGTGTTCTGTTCAGGAAGTTGTCTCCTGTGCCAATATGTTCCAGGCTCTTTCCCACTTTTTCTTCTAAGTGGCTTAGTGTCTCTGGTTTTATGTTGAGGTCTTTAATCCACTTGGATTTGAGTTTTGTGCAAGGTGACAAATATGGGTCCAGTTTCATTTTTTTACACATAGACCTCCAGTTAGACCAGCACCATTTGTTGAAGATGCTATCCTTTTTCCATTGAATGGATTTGGCTTCTTTGTCAAAAATCAAGTGACCATATGTGTGTGGATTCATATCTGGGTCTTCGATTCGATTCCACTGATCAACCAGCCTGTTGCTGTGCCAGTACCATGCTGTTTTAAGTACTATTGCTTTATAGTACAGTTTGAGATCAGGTATGGAGATTCCTCCGGAGCATCTTTTATTGTACAAGATTGTTTTAGCTATTCTGGGTTTTTTGTTTTTCCATATGAAGTTCAGAATTGAACTTTCAATGTCTTTAAAAAATTGTGTAGTTATTTTGATAGGGATTGCATTGAATCTGTAGATTGCTTTTGGTAGGATGGCCATTTTTACTATGTTAATTCTCCCGATCCATGAGCAAGGAAGATCACGCCATCTTCTCAGGTCATCTTCAATCTCTTTCTTCAGAGTTTTGAAATTTTTTTCATACAAGTCCTTCACTTGCTTAGTTAGGGTAACTCCTAGATATTTTATATTGCTTGTGGCTAATGTGAAGGGTGTGGTTTTCCTAATTTCTTCCTCTGCAAGCTTGTCATTTGTGTATAGGAAGGCTACAGACTTTTTTGAGTTAATTTTGTATCCAGCCAATTTGCTGAAGGTGTTTATCAGCTTTAGGAGTTCTCTGGTGGAGTTTTGAGGGTCACTTATGTACACTATCATATCATCTGCAAATAGGGCTAATTTGACTTCCTCCTTTCCCATTTGGATACCCTTGATCTCCTTTTGTTGTCTTATTGCTCTGGCTAGAACTTCGAGTACTATATTGAAGAGATATGGAGAGAGTGGGCAGCCTTGCCTTGTTCCCGATTTGAGAGGAATTTCCTTGAGTATCTCACCATTTACTTTGATTTTGGCTATTGGCTTGCTGTATATAGCCTTTATTATGTTGAGGAAAGTGCCTTGTATCCCCGATCTCTCTAAAACTTTAAACATGAATGGGTGTTGAATTTTATCAAATGCTTTCTCTGCATCCAAGGAGATGATCATGTGGTTTTTTATTTTCAGTTTGTTTATATGGTGGATTACATTGATGGATTTCCGTATATTAAACCATCCCTGCATGCCTGGAATGAAGCCTACTTGGTCATGATGAATGATATCTTTGATGTGTTCCTGTATTCGTTTTGCAAGTATTTTATTTAGTATTTTTGCATCTATGTTCATAAGAGAAATTGGTCTGAAATTCTCTTTCTTTGTTGAGTCTTTGTGAGGTTTAGGTATCAATGAGACTATGGCCTCATAGAATGAATTTGGTAATGTTCCATCCATTTCTATCTTTTGGAGTAGCTTGAAGAGTATCGGTATTAGCTCGCCCTTAAAGGTCTGGTAGAATTCTGCACTGAAACCATCTGGCCCTGGGCTTTTTTTGGTTGGGAGACCATCGATGATTGCTTCTACTTCTGTAGGGGAAATGGGACTATTTAACTTGTTTATCTGTTCTTCATTCAACTTTGGCAAGTGAACTTGATCAAGAAAATCGTCCATTTCCCTTAGATTTTCAAATTTTGTGGCGTATATGCCTTCAAAGTAGGATCTTGTCATTCTTTGAATTTCTTCAGTGTCTGTTGTTATGTCTCCCTTTTCATTTCTGATTTTGTTGATTTCAATACTGTCTCTCTGCCTTTTAGTTAGTTTGGCTAATGGTCTGTCTATCTTGTTGATTTTCTCAAAGAACCAGCTTTTGGTTTTGTTGATTCTTTGGACTGTTTTCTTAGTTTCTAATTTGTTAATTTCAGCCCTGAGTTTGATTATTTCCAGGCGTCTACTCCTCTTGGTGTTTCTGCTTCTTTTTTTTCTAGGGCTTCCAGTTGTGTTGTTAAGATGCTTATGTGCCATGTTTCCAATTTCTTTTTAAAGGCACTTAGTGCTATGAATTTTCCTCTTAGCACTGCTTTCAATGTATCCCACAAATTTGGGTATGTTGTTTCTTCATTTTCATTGAATTTCAGAAACTCCTTGATTTCTTTCTTTATTTCTTCCCTGACCCAGGTGTCATTTAGCAGAGAGTTGTTTAGTTTCCACAAACGTGTAGGCTTTTTGTTATTTCTGTTGTTGTTGAATTGCAGCCTAAGAGCATGGTGATCTGATAGGATACAAGGTATTATTTCAATCCTCTTGTATCTGTTGAGGCTTGCTTTGTGACCTACGATGTGATCAATTTTGGAGAAGGTTCCATGGGGTGCAGAGAAGAAGGTGTATTCTTTCTTGTTTGGGTGAAAGGTTCTATAGATATCTGTTAGATCCATTTGACCATGGCATTGGTTAATGATGTTATTTCTCGGCTTAGTTTCTGTTTCAATGACTTATCCTTCAGTGAGAGTGGGGTGTTGAAGTCTCCCACTATTATTGTGTGGGGATCGATGTGTGGTTTAAGCTTTTTAGGAGATCTTTTACATATGTGGGTGCCCTTGTATTGGGAGCATAGATGTTCAGAATTGTGATGTCATCTTGGTTGACTTTACCTTTGATGAGTATGAAGTGTCCTTCCTCATCCCTTTTGATTAATTTTGGTTGAAAGTCTATTTTGTTCGATACTAAAATGGCTACACCTGCTTGCTTCTTGTGACCATTTGCTTGGAATATTTTTTTCCAACCTTTTACCCTGAGGTAATGCCTTTCATTATGGGTGAGATGTGTTTCTTGGATGCAGAAGAATGTTGGGTCTTGTTTATGTACCCATTCAGTTAGTCTGTGTCTTTTTATTGGAGAATTGAGGCCATTGATGTTGAGAGATATTAATGACCAGTGACTGTTATGAGTCTTAATATTGATGTTGTTTCCAGTCGAGCGTTTGTGTAGTTGTGTTTTTGCCATGGGATAGTTATCTATTTCCTGGGTAGTTTTGGTTGTAGCTTGACCCTTTGGGATGGAGTTTTCCTTCTAGTACCTTCTGTAAAGCTGGGTTTGTGGATAGGTACTGTTTGAATTTGTTTTTGTCATGGAATATTTTGTTTTCTCCATCAATGGTTATTGATAATTTTGCTGGGTAAAGTAGTCTGGCCTGGCATCTGTGTTCTCTTAGGGTTTGTAGGATCTCTGACCAGGCCCTTCTGGCTTTTATGGTCTCTGCTGAGAAGTCAGGTGTATTTCTGATAGGTTTACCATTAAATGTTATTTGGCCCTTTTCCCTTGCAGCTTTTAATATTTTTTCTTTGTTCTGCATGTTTTGTGTTTTGATTATTATGTGGTGGGCAGTTTTTCTTTTCTGGTCAATTCTATTTGGTGTTCTGTAGGCCTCTTGTATGTTTATAGGCATCTCTTTCTTTAGATTGGGGAAATTTTCTTCTATGATTTTGTTGAGAATAGTTTCTGGGCCCTGGAGTCTGATGTCTTCTCTTTCTTCAATGCCTATTATCCTCAGATTTCTTCTTTTCATGGTGTCCTTAATTTCTTGGATGTTTTGTGTCAGGAGTTTTCCAGATTTGGCATTTTCTTTAATGGTTGATTCAATATCTGTGATTGTATCTTCTAGCCCTGAGATTCGTTCTTCCATCTCTTGGATTCTGTTAGAAAAGCTCACCTCTGTGTTGCTCGCCTTCTTCTCTGAGGTCTCACGTTCTCGTTTTTCTTCTGTCTGTGTGTTTATCATTGAATCCATTTTCATTTTCAGATCTTGAACTGATTTTTTGATTTCTTTCATCTGATTTTTTGTATATTCCTGAGTTTCTTCCATTGCCTCTTTATAGGTCTTCAGAGCTTGAACCGTTTTAGTTATTTCTTTCATCTGGTTGTTTGCATTTTCCTGCAATTTTTCCAGTTCCACTCTATGTGCTTCTTTTATGTCTCTCACCTGTTTGTCTGCGTCTTCCTGCATTTGATTACGAATTTTATTTGTTTCCTCCATTATCATCCTCATTACTAAGGATTTGAGGTCATTTTCTTGTATTTCCGTTGTATTGAGTTCTCTGGGTGGTTTTCTTTGGGATAGCTGGAAACTGGAGACGCCATGTTGTTTTGGGGTTTTTTGCGTATGCTTTTTCGTTGTCCTTTAGACATCTTGCCGTCTTTGTTTTTGTTGGGTAGCTTCCAGAGTTGAATGGAGGGTGTCTGACGCTAGATTCACTTGTTTTCTTACGATTTCCCTAGGCTGCGAGCTCAAAGCTTCACTGGTGTGGATGTTAGGAGGTTAGCCCTGTTGTTCTGGTCTCTCACAGCCAGTGATCCTCAGTCCCCCTCTGCTGTGGATCCTGCAATTGTTCTGGGTCTCTGAATGAGCGTTGGGTCAGGCCAAGGTATCCACAGCCTTCTGTGTTCCCTGCCAAGTCCAGCCAGGAGCACTGGGACCGAACCACGGGCAGAACTCAGCTAGATTCTCAGGGCCTGAACCGTCTGCCAAGCTCAGCTAGGGATTTTGGGCCCAAAATGCACACAGGGTCCAGCCAGAATTTTTGGGCTGGGACTACGCACCAAGCTCCACTAGGGCCTTTTGGCCCAAAGTGCGTGCTGTGGTCAGTTATTGACTCAGGGCCCGAACTGACCACCAATCTCAGCCAGGAATTCTGGATTCAAACTGCACACTGTGTCCAACCAGAGTCTTAGAGCTGGTGGAACCGAGAGCTCTGTCCAGCCTGTGCCACAGCAGGAGAACTGCGGCTGCTCTGAGTTAGCGCCAGTGGTGGAACAAGTGCTCCGCCCGGACTGTGTCACCACAGGGGAGCTGCCACTGAGCTGAGGTGGTGCCTAGGATGGAACCGAGCACGTCACCAAGCCTGCGCCACAGCAGGAGAACTGTGGCTGCTCTGAGTTAGCGCCAGTGGTGGAACAAGTGCTCCGCCCGGACTGTGTCACCGCAGGGGAGCTGCCGCTGAGCTGAGGTGGTGCCTAGGATGGAACCGAGCACGTCACCAAGCCTGCGCCACAGCAGGAGAACTGCAGCTGCTCTGAGTTAGCGCCTGTGGTGAAACCAAGTGCTCCGCCCAGACTGTGTCACTGCAGGGGAGCTGCCGCTGAGCTGAGGTGGTGCCTAGTGTGGAGCAGCGTGCTCAACTAAGCCTGAGCCATAGCAGGGGAGCTATGGCCACGCTGAGTTAGTGCCTCAGGCAGAATTGTTTGCTGGGCCAGGCCAATACCCGGGACTCTGGGGCCGAACTGTCCGCCGAGTCCAGTCTGGGTCCAAAGGCTCCACGCGACCCAAATCCTGCCCCGAGTCCCCTCTCCCGCAGCAATTCCCACCAGCCACCACACCAATCGCCTCCACCGGAAGGCTATGAGCTGCAAACCTCAGCCGCCGCTGCTGGTGCCGCTGGTGCTGCTGCCTCTGCCGCTGCCGCTCCGATCAGAGAAAAACCACACTCCTCCCGTGTGCAGGGGCACGCAGGTCCTCCGCTCCCTGGTCCCTCCGAACCGTGGAGCACTCCCGCTGCCGTGATGTTTGGACCTCGGTGTTCCTGGCTCAGAAATCTGTGCAATTCCCTGAATTGTTCACTGGAGCCTCCAAACGCGGTCCACACTGCTCGCCGCCATCTTGGATCTCGCCCAAGGGCTCCCATTTTTGTAAAAGAGTTATTAACAAAGCTTGACCCACTCATCGATACCCACACATTAATAGTGGGAGACTTCAACACCCCACTTTCACTCAAGGATAGGTCTTTGAATAAAAAACTAAGGCGGAAAATAACTTCATTAACCAATGTCATGAATCATATGGATCTACAGAACTTTCCACCCAAACGCAAAGGATTATACCTTTTTCTCAGCACCCTATGGAACGTTCTCTAAAATTGATCACATAGTGGGTCATGAAGCAAACCTCAACAGATACAAGAAGATTGAAATAATACCTTGTATCCTATCAGATCACCATGGTCTAAGGCTGGACTTCAACAACAACAGAAATAACAAAAAGCATACTAACACGTGGAAACTAAACAACTTTCTACTTAATGACACATGGATCATGGAAGAAATAAGGGAAGAAATAAAAGACTTCCTGAAATTCAATGAAAATGATGAAACCACATATCCAAATTTGTGGGACACACTGAAAGCAGTGCTAAGAGGAAAATTCATAGCACTAAGTGCCCTTAAAAAGAAAATGGAATCATCCCACATAAACAACTTTAGAAAAAAAAAGAAGCAGAAACACCCAAGAGGAGTAGACGCCTAGAAACAATCAAACTCAGGGCTGAAATCAATAAATTAGAAACAATGAGAACAATCCAAAAAATCAACAAAACCAAGAGCTGGTTCTTTGAGAAAATTAACAAGATAGACAAACCGTTAGCCAATCTAACTAAAAGACAGAGAAACACTATCCAAACTATCAAAATCAGATATGAAAAGGGAGACATAACAACAGAATCCGAAGAAATACAAAGAATCATAAGAACCTACTTTAAAGGCATTTATGCCACAAAAATTGAAAATCTAAGGGAAATGGACAATTTCCTCAACCGATTCCATTTGCCAAAATTGAATCAAGACCAGATAAACAAATGAAATAGCCCTATTTCGCCTATAGAAATAGAAGCAACCATTGATAGTCTCGCAACCAAAAAAAGCCCAGGGCCAGATGGTTTCAGTGCAGAATTCTACCAGTCCTTCAAAGAGGAGATAATACCCGATACTATTCAAGCTATTCCAAAAGATAGAAATGGACAGAATATTACCAAATTCATTCTATGAGGCCACAGTCACATTGATACCTAAACCCCACAAAGACCCAAGAAAAAAAGAGAATTTCAGACCAATTTCAATTATGAACATTGATGCAAAAATACTCAACAAAATACTCGCAAAGCGAATACAGCAGCATATCAAAGACATCATTCACCATGACCAGGTAGGCTTCATTCCAGGCATGCAGGGATGGTTTAACATACAGAAATCCATCAATGTAATCCACCATATAAACAAACTGAAAGAGAAAAACCACATGATCATCTCTTTAGATGCAGAAAAAGCATTTGACAAAATCCAACATCCATTTATGTTTAAAGTTCTGGAGAGATCGGGAATACAAGGCACTTATCTAAACATAATAAAGGCTATATACAGCAAACCAACAACCAACATTAAATTAAATGGAGAGATACTCAAGAAAATCCCTCTAAAATCGGGGACCAGACAAGGCTGCCCTCTGTCCCCATATCTCTTCTATATAGTTCTTGAAGTTCTAGCCAGAGCAATAAGACATCAAAAGGAGATGAAGGGATCCAAATGGGAAAGGAAGAAGTCAAATTATCCCTATTTGCAGATGATAGGATAGTGCATATAAGTGACCCCCAAAATTCCACCAGAGAACTCCTACAGCTGATAAACACCTTCAGCAAATTGGCAGGATACAAAATAATCTCAAAAAAGTCAGTAGCTTTCCTATATACAAATGACAAACAGGCAGAGGAAGAAATTAGGAAAATTACTCCTTTCACGATAGCCACAAGCAATATAAAATATCTAGGAATAACCCTAACCAAGCAAGTAAAGGACCTATTTGAAAAACACTTTAAATCTCTGAAGAAAGAGATTGAAAATGACATCAGAAGATGGTGGGACCTATCTTGTTCATGGATCGGGAGAATTAACATAGTAAAAATGGCCATCTTACCAAAAGCAATTTACAGATTCGATGCAATCCCTATCAGAATACCTACAAAATATTTTGAAGATATTGAAAGAACAATTCTCAACTTCATATGGAGAAACAAAAAGCCCAGAATAGCAAAAACAATCCTATACAATAAAAGATCCTCTGGAGGAATCTCCATACCTGATCTCAAGCTTTACTACAGAGCAACAGTAATTAAAGCAGCATGGCACTGGCACAGCAATAGGCTAGTGGATAAATGGAATCTAACTGAAGACCCAGAGATGAATCCACACACATTTGGTCACTTGATTTTTGACAAAGAAGCCAAATCCATTCTATGGGAAAACGACAGCATCTTCAACAAATGGTGCTGGTCTAACTGGATGCCTACATGTAGAAAAATGCAATTAGAACTCTATTTGTCACCATGTACAAAACTCAAGTCCAAGTGGATTAAAGACCTCAACCTAAAACCAGAGACATTAATCCAGTTAGAGGAAAAAGTCGGGAAGAGTCTGAAACACATAGGCACAGAAGACAACTTCCTAAACAGAACACCAACAGCCCAGGCCTTAATGTCAACCATTAATAAATGGGACCTCATGAGGCTGAGAAGCTTCTGTAAGGCAGGAGACACTGTCAAGAGAACAAAGCGACAGCCTACACACTGGGAAAAGATCTTCACCAACCCTTCATCTGACAAAGGTCTAATATCCAAAATATATAAAGAACTCAAGAAATTAAACACCACCAAACCAAATAACCCAATAGAGAAATGGGGCTCAGAACTAAATAGAATTCTCAACAGAGGAATATCAAATGGCTGAGAAACACTTAAAGAAATGCTCGACCTCCTTGGTCATCAGAGAAATGCAAATCAAAACGACACTGAGATTCCATCTTACACCCATCAGAATGGCTAAGATCAATAACTCAACTGACACTACATGCTGGCGAGGTTGAGGAGAAAGAGGAACACTCCTTCATTGCTGGTGGGAATGTAATCTAGTACAACCACTTTGGAAATCTATCTGGCGCTTTCTCAGAAAAATGGAAATAGGGCTTCCTCAAGACCCAGCTATTCCACTCCTTGGAAAATACCCAGAAGATGCTCCAGCACACAATAAGAAAATTTGCTCAACCATGTTCATAGCAGCCTTATTCATAATAGCCAGGACATGAAAACAGCCTACGTGTCCCTCAGTAGAAGAATGGGTAAAGAAACTGTGGTACATTTACACTATGGAATACTACTCAGCTATTAAAAACAAGGAATTCCCGACATTTGTGGACAAATGGATTGAACTAGAAATTATCAAAATGAGTGAGTTCACCCAGAAGCAAAAAGAGTTAAATGGTATAAACTCACTTATATCAAGACACTAGTCCAAGGGATACGTCCCCATGAAAAACTTTACCTACCAGGAAAGTGGGTCAGAGGGGAGGACAACTTATTGAGACTAGATGTGAGAAGCCTGGGAGAATGAGGAAATAGAAGGATCAGAGGGTCTTTGAAAACTACAGGCGGGTCTGGGCCCTGTGGTCCTCCTCAAACTATGGCACCAGCCAAGGAAAATATAGGCAGTAAACTTCGAACCCCTACCCAGACTAGCTGATGGACAGGACATTCTCTACCATTAAGTGGAGAAGGATATCTGACTTTCACACAAACTCTGGTGCCCCATATTTGACCATGTCCCTTGGATGGGGACACCTGGTGGCACTCAGAGGAAGAGACTCGATACCCTATGAGCATATACAGGGGGAGAAGGCTCCCCTCAGTCACAGACATAGGGGAGGGAAATGGGGGGGGGGGAAGCAGGAGGGAGGGAGGAATGGGAGGATACAAGGGATGGGCAAACAACTGAGATGCAATATGAATAAATTAATAATTAAAAAAGGAAAAAAAGAAAAATAAAAAACTAAAAATAGCTAAGACAATCCTGTACAATAAAATATCTTCTAGAGATATCTGCATCCCTCAACCTATACTATAGAGCAACAGTAATAAAAACAATATAGTCCAGGCATAGAGACAGACATGTGGAACAATGGATCACATTAAAGACTCAAAAATATAATCACATACCTGCTGACACATGATTTTTGACTAAGGAGCCAAAACTGTGCAATGGAAAAAAGATAACATCTTCAACAAACGACGCTTGTCTAACTGGATTTCTATGTGTAGAAAAATGCAAATAGACCCTTCTTTATCAGCCTACACAAAACTAAAGTCCAAGTACAGGAGACAACTTCCTGAACAGAACACCAATGGCTCAGGCTCTAAGATCAACAATTAATAAATGGGACATCATGAAACTGGAAAGCTTCTATAAGGCAAAGGACACTATCAATTGACCAAAAAGACAGCCTACAGACTGGGAAAAGATCTTCATTAAACATACATCCGACAAAGGGATAGTATCCAAAATATATCAAGAACTCAAGAACTTAAACACCACCACACCAAATAATTTAATCAAACAATGGAGTAAAGTGCCAAACAGAGAATTCTCAACAGGGGAATATCTAATGGGCAAGAGACACTTGTAGAAGTGCTCAACAACCTTAGTGATCAGGGAAATGCAAATCAAAACAACTCTGAGATTCCACTTTACACCAATCATAATGGTTAAGGTCAAAAGTTCAATTGACAGCACATGCTGGCAAGGATGTGGAGAAAGGGGAGCACTCCTCCACTGCTGGTAAGAGTGCAAACTTGTACAACCACTTAAGACATCAATCTTGTGCTTTCTTGGAAAATTGGGAATAATGATACCTCAGGACCCAGACATACCACTCCTGAGCATGTACCAGAAAGATGCTCCACCATACAAGGAGAACATTTGCTCAACTATGTTCATAGCAGCTTTATTCACAATAGCCAGAATCTGGAAACTCCTAGATATCCCTCAACTGAAGAAAGGATAAAGAAACTTTGGTACCTTTACACAATGGAGTACTTCTCACCTATTAAACACAAGGGAAATTTGAAATTTTCAGGCATATGGATGTAACTAGAAAAGATCATCCTGAGTGAGTTAACCCAGACCCAGGAAGACACACATGGTATATAATCACTTATAAGCAGATATTATCCACATAATAAATGATACTACACTACAGTACACAGATCTAAAGAAGCTAAATGACAAGGAGGACCCTATGAAAGACACTTCTCATTCAGAAGGGCAAATAGAATAGACACCAGAAGAGGATGAGGAGAAGGAACAGGCCAGGATCCTACCATAGAGGACTTCTGAAAGATTCCACTTGCAGCCAAACTTTAGGGTGGAGTGCAGGGAGTCTTATTGAATAGTTGGGGCATAGAAGAACCTGGGGGGACAGGAGCTTGACAAGGAGACCAATGGAGCCAGCAAATCTGGTCTATGGGGCATGGAGCTGCAGAGACTGATGCCACAACCAGGTAGACATGCATAGTGAGGACATGGATCCCCTGCTCAGATATTGTTGATAGGCAGCACAGTCTCCTTGTGGGTCTCCTAATATAAGAAGCAAGGTCTACCTCTGACATGGACTCTGGTGGCCACTAGTTGATCGCTTCCCCATGGTGCAGAAGCCTTGCTAGGCCCTAGAGGAAGAGAATGCAGGCAGTTCAGATGAGACTTGATAAGCTGGTGTCAGATGATAGAGGAGTAGGGCTCAGCCTTTCTGAGGACTCAGGGAAGGTGAGGGGGATGAGAGAGAGAGGGTGGGACCAGGAAGAGAGGAGGGAGTGGGCTACAATAGGGATGTAAAGTGAATAAATTAAAATTTTTAAATTAACTTTAAAAAATTAGCAAGAAAGAAAATTAAGAGCCAATGACAACTGATACTATATAGTTTGGGACCAAGAAATTCATGAGTGAAGTTTCCAAGAATCAACTGCAATGGGAAATGGGCACAACCTTCCTTCTTGGCCTTAGTGTGGATGAGAGCCATGAAAGACTGGCTGGGCATCACCTTCCTGATTTCCCCCTCTCTTGCTCCTAGATTGCTCCAGAGCAAGAATGAGAGACGCCTACCAAGTAGACAAGTCCAAATTAGTTTTTTTTTCCTTTCTGAATTCCTGCTCAGACTCTGCTATATCAGCAGCTTCAAAGCTTGGTTTGGACACTTCTCTTTCTTGTCATCTAAAAAGAAAAAAAGAAAAAACAGCTACTAACCAGTGCCCCTAAATATATCTGATTCCCAAGTTGTCTCAGCTGTTTAGGAAACCCTTCATTCACGATAGATGGATCTCATGCCAAGACTGGAAACATGCAGAGCTATGTAGGGACTTTTCCAGGCCAAGTTACTTTTATCTTCTCCAATTAATGATCAGAAAATTACTAGTCTCCGTCCCTGCAGGAAAGGAACTGTGGCTTAGGTGTGTGTCATAGTTCAGTTCAAGTGACTTGTGGAGAAGCAGCTTGGACTCAAACCCCAGTATAAACCCAATCACTCTGGATTGTATTATACTATGCCTCCCTGTCTCCAAACCACAAGGAGAATGTAGGAAATAGAGAGAAAGGAGAATCTTAGATAGAAGGAAAAAACCGATCAGTTGTATAATGAGGCCACTCCCTGTGTGATTCTCAGAAGGCACCTTTAAAGTGCCCCTTCACACAAATTCATGATGCACAAGTTACAAGCATTGATTCATCTGTCTATTTTCATCATCATGGAGATAGAACTCAAGGTCTTGTACAAACTAGGGAGGTGCTCTATCTCTGGTCTACACTCTGTAACCTAAGTTATAAGTTTAATGATGGCATCCATTAGGTCTCTCTCCTGCCTGAGACTCACTAAAAGAATTAGACTGGTTGGCCAGCCATTCCCAGGAATCCTCATGACTCTGACTGCCCAGAATTGGGATCAGGACCATGCTGCCATGTCTGGCTTTTTTACATGGAGCCTAGGATGGAAGTTGGGTCCTTCTTTATCCTTCCAAGGGAAGTGCTTTACCCAATGAGCCATCTCCCAAGCCCCTTGAAGAACATTTTGTTAGTGAATAAATCAAATTATCTGTCTGCATTTACACAATAAAAAAAAATCACCAAGTCCCCACTTTTCACTCTTGTTGGCTTCAATGAAAGCTCTTAGGTCAGCAGTGATTGTCTAATTCCAGAAAGATTTCTGTGGAACACCAAGGGACCTGTTATTATCTTGGAATTCTATTCCCTCCTCAGAATAGGGAAGCCACAGTGTAGCATCAGTTCCCCAGGGCTGCATAGATGTTTTCCATTTCTCTTCTCAACATGAAATTTAAATTTAATTATTCCTCAACATGTCAAAGGCATTCATCACATTCCACTGATTTACACTGAACAGAAACTGTGAACAAGATTTGATTTGGAAATACTTGTTCCTACAAACCTTCCTGAACCCGGAGAAAGAAGCACTATTTGTGTTGATGCAAGCAGAAGCCTACTGGGCTGACAGAGACATGCCATTTGAGGCACCAAGGCTGCAGAACACACCGCTCTTTTTAATTCCACCACCTCACAAATCCCTCACTGAAATGTAAAGATATGAAGGCTTATTTGCAAGAAACGATGCCAGGAAATAATGATGACCTAAAGAAAGGTATGTGGTCTGGAGCTCAGACCTGATAGGACAGGTCTGAATTTGTCTTTTAATGTTGCTAGGCAAAACCACACCTGTGCTGAGTTTTTAGGCTAACTTGAAGATGTTGCAGGTCAAAACAGAAACCAAAGCACAGACAGTTGCTTTGAGACTAAGTGATTTGGGCAAAAGTATGGAATGTATGGAAGAAAAAGCAGAAGCAGGAGTCAGTCCAGAGACCTCACTGTCAAATACTGTGTTCCTGTGTGAATCACCACACAGAAGGCACAGTTTTCTTATGAAAAAAAAAGCAAATAACACCAGCCAATGGTCCTAGATTAAATGTAACCAACTGTGTAGGTGACATGCAAATGTCTGTGGACCATGGGTGAGTGCTTGGCTGTTTGGCTGTGGTTCTTGGTAGCACAGAAAGAGGCCTCAGGGAAGCAACTTCTGAAAACAATCTCAGTGAAGTCAATGGGGACTCTATCAGTAGCTTCCCAGCTGAGGATTTGGCACCAAAGATACAAGACTCCACATGGAGAGAGGAACAAGGAACTGGAAGACACAGGTGTGGGCTTTGGCATAGAGCTATTACCAAGAGTTAGGAAAATCAGGTATTTAAACCCAGGCAAATAATTTTGAATAAGAAGACCTACATGTGTCTGTGTTATTCTTTCAGAGATATTTAAAGAGTTTAGGGAAAGGTGAGAGATTGGGTTTGAATTGGCAACAGAGTTCATGAACACCATACGTATTCTGTGAGCAGACTCCAGAAAGAGAGAATTTGGCTTTTTCCAAACACTTCTGTGGTGGCAGCTACACGACTCATGAGATACATGCCCTTCTTGATAATGAGGAGGGATAGTTTATATCTGCCAATCACTACACCACAGCCAAGGCGACGTTTATTGTTGGAGGTTGGTCTGATGTATTTTGATGCTAACTCCTGCTTACTGTCTGTGTGCCCCACCTGTACCTTGCCTAAGAGCCTAACCTGTTTGACCAATGAAAGGCCATCTACCTGGGCAGGGCAAATGAGATAGGTGTAGCTAAGGTTCCTGGGCTTGGAGAGATAAAGAGAATCTTGGGAAGAGAGACTGGAGGAGAAGAGAGGAGAAGAAGGTTGTGCCATCGTGGGATAGGTGGAGGAGAAGCACATGGCTGGCATGGGTGGAGTATTTGGCCCAGATGAAGAACATTATCAAGTATTTGGGATTATGAACAGGAGGTAGCTTGATAGAAATTGTTATCTATGGAGAGTTTAGGGAATTAATATCTGCCCTGCTCCAAGTTAACCAAGACTATTTTAAAATATAACAGGTGTCTGTGTCTTGATTGATTACTAGCAGGTAAGAAAATACTGTCATAATAATAATTATACACCTAATAATAATCATAATAATCATTATTAGGTCATACTGGTAAATTTACCCCAACAATTCATCACCAGTGTCCTTCCTACTCCTGATAGCCCTGTGAGGAGTCAGGTTCAGTCATGACGTCTTCTGAACTGAAAGGAATTTTATAGACTGCCTAAGTAGCATTGGCCTAAGTTCTCATTTTACAGGTATGAGCATTTGGGCTCAGTGTGTTAGGTGACTTGCCAAAGATTACACAACTAACCAATCAGAATCAGCTCTAAGCCATAGGTTTTCCTCATTTTACTTATATAAAACACTACAAATTTGAGTACTAATGTTTTAATAATGATAATTAGCAAGAAGCAGAAAAGTCCTTTATTTCTTTTCAATATAAAACTAGAAAGGATTCTTTCAGTGGTGTGTGTGTGTTTGTGTGTGTGTGTGTGTGTGTGTGTGTGTGTGTGTGTGTGTGTGTGTGTGTGTTCATGAGCTCACACACAGAGACCAGCGAAGGGTAGTGGGAGCCCTCTTCTATCACTGTTGGTCATATTCTCTCTGAGACAGCATTTCTTACTGAGCCTGGATCATCCCATTCCTTTTTTGTTTTGCTAGGATGCCTGTCCAACAAGCCTTAGTGGTCTTCACTTCTCTGAAGCTCTCTCCAGTTCTGGACTTACAGTCCAGTCATTTATACGTTGTTGGGATCTGAACATGGGTTGTGAAGGAAACATTCTTGCCCACTTGGCTATCTTCCCTACCCCTAGCATCCCTTGTAATAACTACCAATTTTCTTTGCATATTATTTGGCAGCTGACTACTAATTTGCATGTGAGCACTGCTTTGGTTGTAGTTATACCACATAAATGGTCTATCTTTTCTTGAGATGGGTTGATAGAGCCTACCATTTGGGAAGTCAACAATAAATTGACTCTTATGAATGAAAATGAAATAAAAAGAATTTCACTCTCTTGTTATATATTACACATAATATCTATATAAGTAGAATCCTCCTCCAAGGCCCTATTAGTTCAAATCATCCTGGCCCCTGATAAAAATGCAACAGCTGTAAAGAATGGATGATGATGCAGGATATTTGATATCATTGTGAATGCCAAGAATGTGTTGTTTATGGGAAAAACCTGTTTCAAGTTGTGGTGTAGCTCAGCCCTAGCATACACCTTTCATCCAAGAGCTTTCTGCTTGAATTAAATAAAATCAGCCATAGATGAAAGGGTGGAGCGAGCAACCAGTTCACAGAGAGTGAGCATAGGAAATAATCGTAGGGAGTAAGAGGAAGCCAGGAGGAGCACACAAGCAGAGCTGAGTCAGGCACTGGCCACAAACCATATTAGGTGCCATCTCAAAAAGGACTGTGGGATACCCCAAGCAGCTTTAGGCTTGGATCTCTCTCCACCTACTGCTCAATGGCTTGGGACATGGAGAGCCTGCAAACAAGCAAAAGTGAGTTAAGCATGTGCCACAATTCACATTAGCTGCCATTCTGAAGAGGCTTGTGGGACACCCAAGCATCTATAGGCTTGGATTTCTCTCTGCCAAAGGCTCACCACACTGGTCCTTCTGAGACACAAAGAGCAAACAAGCAGAGCTTGGTTGGGTGCAAGCCACACCCACATCATGAGAAGGACTGTAGAATACTCCAGTAGCTTTGGGCTTGGATCTCTCTCCACCCACTCCATTCTGGCATGGATCATCTGGGTCCCAGACAGTGACCCTGGCAGAGATGAGCTGGGAACAAGCTCCAACATCCATTGTCCACCATCCTTGGGAGGCCTCTGGGGATCCCTATTTGGCTTGGAGTTCTCTTCAGGTTTTCCTGACCTGCCTGACCAAAGTGGTGCACAGACAGTGACCCCAATAGAAGAACCTCCAGGCCTGCTAACACCAGAGAGAACCAGATGGCTAGAGGCCTGTGTAAGAACACAAGCAACAAAACTCAGAGCCGTATGACACCACAGGAAACCAGTAGTCCTACTACAGCAAGCACTGGAGATACTAACATACCAGAAGTGCAAGAATAAGATGTTAAATCTGGGGTAATAAAAATTATAGAAATATTGAAGGAAGAAAATAAATCTCTCAGAGAAATACAGAAAAATACATTCAAACAGATGAAGGAATTGAATAAATCCTATAAGAATTATAGGAAAATACAATCAAATGGGAGAAAGGAATGAATAAAGCTATTCAAGACCTAAAAGGGGAATTAGAAGCAATAAATAAAACACAATCTGAGGCAATCCTGGAGTTGGAAAACCTAGGGAAAAGAACAGGAACTGCAGACACAAGCAACATTAACAGAATACAAGAGATGGAAAAATGAATACCAAATGTAGAAGATATGGTTGAAGTTATTGATACATAATTCAAAGAAAAATTTAAAGCTAAAAATTTCCTGACTCAAAACATCAAAGAAATCTGGGACACTATAAAAAGACCAAACCTAAGAATAATAGGAATAGAAGGAGAAGTCTCCAAGTTCCATGGCTCAGAAAACATTTTCAAGAAAATCACAGAACATTTCCCCAACCTAAAGAAAGAAATGTCCATAGACATACAAGAAGCCTACAGAACTCCAAATAGATTGGACCAAAAAAGAAAACTGCCCCTTCCACATAATAAGCAAAACACTAAATGTACAGAACAAAGAGAGAATATGAAAAGCTACAAAGAAAATGGCAAGTCACATCTAAAGGCAAACCTATCAGTATTATACTTGACTTTTCAACAGAGACTATGAAAGCCAAAATGTCTCGGATGGATGGCATGAAGACACTAAGAGACCACAGACCCCAACCCAGACCTCTATACCCAGCAAAACTTTAAATCACCATATATGGAGAAAACAAGATTTTCTGTGACAAAATCAAATTTAAACAGTATCTAGCCACAAATCCATCAAGGGTGGTGGATCTGGACACAGGTGGGGTCCTTCACAAACTGTTAAACCAACCAAGAGTGACATATGCAGAGAGCCTAGACCCCCTGTTCATATACAGCCAATGGGCAGCTCACATTGTCTATGGTTGTGAGGGGAGGAGGGAGTGCCTGTGCATGAACAGTGGACACACAGCAGAAGGGGATGCAGGCTATCCAGATGAGACCTGCTAGGCTCTGGTCAGAAGATGGGGCAGGAGGACCCCTCATCAGATGTCTATGGGAGGGGAATAGGGCAGAAGAGGGAGGGGGTGGGAATAAGAAGATACAAGTGAGGGTATAACAATATGAATAAATTATAATGAATAAATACAAACAAAAAATTCTCCATGCAGGGTTCAGCCACTTACAAAATAGCAACCATGAGGTGAGCTGGCAGGTTCTTTTTCAAACCAGTTAGGGGAATTCCAGATTCAGTTAGGTCTTCTTTATTTCCATTGGTGTAAATTAGAAGCTCATAGGTTTGCCTTCATATGTTACTTGGCCTTTTTGAGGAGAAGAGGGGAAGTGGGAGGGAGGGAAGAATGGGAGGAAACAGGGGAAGGGCTAACAATCGAGATGTAATATGAATAAAATAATAAAATGGAAAAAAATAGTTGGACGCCAAATCCAACAACACATTAAAAAGATCATACACCAAAAAAAAAAAAAAAAAAAAGTTAAGTAGTAGATAGAAAGATAGAAAGTTTGCAGCAGCAATAAATACTTTTGTGGACCTCCAGAAGGCTCACTAGGAGACAGGCTTGAATCAGCGTTGTGGTTTCAGACAAGCATCACAAATACTGGTATGCACTGTAAATATAGGCAAGTTTGTTTGAATTTCCCATGAACCCAGAATATAATGGGGCTTCCAAGATATGTCTAAATTAAGTACAAACCTTAATGTCAAAAATATGAAGTGTTTCATTGTAAGTCTTTATACCTTGTCAGCTTATGGTATAAATCACTGTGATTCCAAATTTACTTTTTATCTTGGAATGTAAGACTAGAAAAGAAATGTTTAGCTTAGTAATGAAATATGTATGTAGTCACTAAAAATCCTCCCATTGTCACAGTTTAGTCTGCCTCTGTGGTAAGTCCATTTGATTATGAGGTAACTCTTTCTCTGATGTAGAGAGCTTTTCCTCAGGGTATAAGAGGTGTGACCAGAACAATAAAGTTTGCTGGGGCCATTTACCTCTAAATAAATAAGTAAGTAAGTAAGTAAATAAATAAATAAATAAATAAATAAATAAATAAATAAATAAATTAGAAGCTCAGGTATGGGTGCATTGGTGATTGGCCTGTGCCAAGTCAGGAGTTAGTAATGAGTTAGGGGCCGCTGAAACCAGCAGTTGAGCAACCTTATCTCCCCTGGCCAGATGTCTTAGCCAGTTCTGATTGACTGCCCATTTTCTGTGGTTTTTCCTGTAACTGAAGTCTCTACTTAGAATCAGAAACATAGCCCAGGCTAGCTCAGGGAGAAAATGAAGCCTGCCACAGACTTAATTACGCTTCTTTAAGCATGTCCTTCACGGGAAGTTTGCAGGATTCGAAAACAATGTCGAGGTGGATAAGGTAGCTGTGCTCTCTCCCTGCACTGCAGATGTGCAATCTTTCTTTGTAACGGGATGTGCGCCTGACAGTGCTTTGCTTCACAACATTACGTCACAGCCATGGTCCAGCTATCCATCTCCTTCTTATGAAGAGAAAATGCAACAAGATTTTTTTTAAAAATCAAAACAAGACAGAAAAGCTCTCAACAGTCACAGGGGAGACCCCCTCCCTGGCCTTCCATTCACAACCAATAACATCCATCCATTCATTGATGGTGTAGATCCAAGTTTGTCCTTTTCCCTGGGGTCTTATACTTCTTGTCCTCACATGTCCTACTAACTCACTGTTTAATTATCACTAATAAGATGCAAGCATGTTTTTCTAGGCAGATAAAGGTAAAGACTATAAACCCTGTCTTCAAGCAGCTCATTGC
The DNA here is from genome assembly GCF_903995435.1 of Acomys russatus. NCBI lineage: Eukaryota > Metazoa > Chordata > Mammalia > Rodentia > Muridae > Acomys > Acomys russatus. The sequence continues at coordinate 12,652,149 of NC_067151.1, read as the reverse complement.
CTTGAAACAGAGGACAAAACAATACTTACCCAGAGTCCCTAGAGTCAACCACGCAGACTCCAGAGACCTGGAGCCTCAGCTGTGCCTTGTGCCACTACCCATCCATTCATGGTTTATCTTGCTTTAAAATGGCCATGTCAGATGCTCCCCTCATAAATTACCTATGAGGAAGAAAAGTATAGTATTTCACAGCTTGAACTCAAAATGGAAACTAATTGCTATTTCTCAGTATCTGCTATGTGTTTAAATACATTACAAAGTAATAGGAGTTAGTTGTTCAGTTTAAAAATAAAAAACAGCAAGCATCTTGGTTTTAAGTGGGTTTTGAAAAAGGATTTTTAAAAGAGAGATTGAGAGAGATTTCACAGAAAGAAGCCCCTGTACAGTTCATACAATTATAACCAGTTGCTATGGTTCTAAAATCCATACCCACCCAACAATTTCCTTCCTTATACTATTAAAAAAGTACTGTTGCATTTAAAATAAACTACAAGCATTAAATAATACCTTATCTGTGGGTGATGGTGCTCAATGCTCTTTTATTTAGCAGTGTTCCTCGATACAAGGCAACTCCAGACCCAGATCCAGACCCAGACCCTCACCCTTCACCTACCCCATGCCCAGTCTGACCCTCACCTGCCCCAGTCCCAGCCTTCACCTTGGGCAGCCCCAGCTCAGCCCCTGACCCAGCCCCAGCCCCTGCCCCTGTCCCAATCACTGCTCCTGCCCCTGCACCACACTCATTCATTTGAAGTGTATACACTATCACATCATCTAGGAATAGCAATACTTTGACGTTTTCTTCTGCTGTAGATTCCTTTGATATCCTTTTGTTATCTTATTGATCTAGCTAGGACTTCAAGTACTATATTGAAGAGATACAGAGAGCATGGGCATCCTTGTCTAGTCCCTGATTTTTGTGGAATTGCTTTGAGTTTTTCTCCATTTAATTTGATGTTGGTTATTGGCTTGCTGTCCATTACCTTCATTATGTTTAGGTATGTGCCTTGTATCCCTGATCTCTCCAAAACTTTAAACATGAATAGGGGTTGGATTTTGTCAAATGCTTTTTTGGCATCTAAGAAGATGATCATGTTTTTTTTTTCTTTCAATGTGATGGTGGATCACATTGATGGTTAACCATATATTGAACCATCTCTGTATGCCTGGAATGAAGCCTACTTAGTCATGGTGAATGATATTTTTGATGTGTTCTTGTACTAGGTTTGTGAGGATTTTGTTGAGTATTTTTGCATCAGTGTTCATAAGAGAAACTGAAAGTTTCTCTTTCTTTATTAGGACTTGTGTGGTTTAGGTATTAAGGTGACTGTGGCCTCATAGAATGAGTTTGGTAATGTTTCTTCCATTCATATTTTGTGAAATAGTTTGAAGAATACTGGTATTAGCTCTTCTTGAATTCTGAGCTATAACCATATAGCCCTGGACATTTTTTGGTTGGGAGACTTTTGATGACTGCTTCTATTTCTGCAGGAGATATGGGAATATTTAATTGTTTAGCTGATCTTAATTCAACTTTGGTAAGTAGAATCTATCAAGAAAATTGTCCATTTCATTTAAATTTTCAAATTTTGTGTCATATAGGCTTTTGAAGTAAGACCTAAGATTCTTTGTCTGTTGTTATGTCTCCCTTTTCATTTCTGATTTTGTTGATTTGGGTAGTATCTCTCTGCCTTTTAGTTAGTTTGGCTAAGGGCTTGTCTGTTTTGTTGATTTTCTCAAAGGACCAGCTCTTGATTTCATTGATTCTTTGAATTGTTCTCTTGGTTTCTAATTTATTGATTTCAGTCCTGAGCTTGGCTATTTCCAGCCCATGTACTCCTCTTGAGTGTATTTGATTCTTTTTTATTTAGGACCTTCAGATGTGACATTAAGTTGCTTGTATGATATGTTTTCGATTTCTTTATGGAGACACTTAGTGCTATGAACTTTCCTCTTAGCACTGCTTTCATTGTATCCTATAAGTTTGGGTATGTTGTACCTACATTTTCATGTAATTTTAGGAAGTCCCTAATTTCTGTCTTTATTTTTCCCCTGACATACTGATCATTGAGTAGAGAGAGGGTTGTTGAGTTTCTATGTGTGTGTAGGCTTTTTGTTATTTCTATTGTTGTTGAGGGTCAACTTTACTCCATGTTGGTCTAGGGAGGGGAATAATGGGAAAATGGGGGGGGGAAGATGGGAGGATACAAGGGATGGGATAAACATTGAGATGTAACAAGAATAAATTAATAAAAATAAATAAATAAAATAAAAATAAAAAATTAAAAAATTAAAAAAAAAAGATACAAGGTAACATTCCTTGTATCTCTTGAGGCTTGCTTTGTGACAGTAGTATTGTCAATTTTGGAGAAGGTTTCCTGAGATGCTGAGAAGAAGGTATAATATTTTGTGTTTGGGTGAACATTTCTGTAGATATCTGTAAAATCCATTTGATTCATGACATCTGTAAGTGTCATTATTTCTTGGTTTAGCTTCTGTTTCATTGACCGATCCATGGTGAGGGGGGCATATTGAAGCCTCCCACAATTTATGTGTAGAGATCAATGTGAGGTTTAAACTTTATTAATGTTTCTTTTTAAAATGTGCATGAGCCTTTATTTGGGCCACAGAAGTTTAGAATTGCGATGTTACTTTGGTTGAGTTTTCTTTTGATGAGTATGAAGTGTCCTTCCTCATCTTTTTTTATTAATTTTAGTTGAAAGTCTATTTTATTAGATATTAGAATGGCTATTCTAGCTTGCTTTTTGTGTCCATTTGCTTGAAAGATATTTTCCAGCCTTTTACTCTCAGGTAATGTCTATCTTTGTGGCTGAGGTACATGTCTTGTATGCAGGAGAAAGTTGCGTCCTATTGATGCATCCATTCTGTTAGTCTGTGTCTTTTTATAGGAGAGTTGAGACCATTGATATTGAGAAAGATTAATGACCAGTGACTGACTGTTCGATCCTTTTATTTTGATGTTGGTTGTGGTAGTGTCTTTGTATGTTTCTCTAATTTTTGTGTTGCTAAAGTGAAGTAATCTATTTGTTAAATGAAATGTATTTCCCTGGACATAGTTACCCTCTGTGGGTTGGGGTTTTCCTTCTAGTATCCTCTGTAGGGCTGGATTTGTGAATAGATCCTCTTTAAATTTGTTTTTGTCATGGAATATCTTGTTTTCTCCATCTATGGTTATTGAAAGTTTTGCTGTGTCTAGTAGTCTGAACTGACGTTTGTGGTCTCTTAGGGTTTGTAAGACCTCTGTGCAGGCCATTCTGGTTTATGGCCTCTGCTGAAAAGTTGGGTGTGATTCTGTAGGTTTGCCAGTGTATGTTACTTGACCTTTTCCCCTTGCCATTTTAATATTTTTCTTTGTTCTGTACATTTATTATTTTGATTATTATGTGGCAAGAGGATTGTCTTTTCTGGTCTATTCTATTTGGTGTTATGTAGGCCTCTTGTATATTTATAGGCATATCTTTCTTTGAATTGGGAACTTTTTGTTCTATGATTTTGTTAAAAGTATTTTATAGGCCTTAGAGCTGGGCATCTTCTCTTTCTTCAATTCCTATTATTCTTAGATTTAGACTTTTCATGGTGTCCTTGATTTCTTGGATATTTTGTCAGGGATTTTTTTTAGAATTAACATTTCCTTGGTGGCTGCATCAAATAATTTCATTGTATCTTCCACACCTGAGATTCTTTCTCCCATCTTTTATTCTTTTGGCGTTGCTTATCTCTGTAGTTCCTGTTTGGTTCTCTAAGTTCTCTCTTTCCATTATTTCTTCAGTTTGTGCTTTTATTTTTGTTTCCATTTTCATCTTCAGATCTTAGACCATTTTAATGATTTCTTTTGCCTGATAGTGTTTTCCTGAGTTTCATCCAGTGATTTATTTATTTCCTCTCTATAGGCCTATGTCATGCCCCCTTTAAGGGCCTCAATCTGTTTGGCTGTATCTTCTTGTATTTCTTTATGGATTTTATTTGTTCCTCCATTATCATTTTCATAAGGAAAGATTTGAGGTCATTTTCTTGTGTTTCAGTTTTGTTAGAGTGTCTGGGGCTGATTACTTTGGAATAACTGTGTTTTGTAGATGCCATATTATTTTGGCCTGTGTTGTTTGTGCTTTTAAGCTGCCCTTTAGCCATCTGGTTCCCTATGGCATTGGGCTATAATTTCTGGTGTCTTTCACTGGCTGTTAGAGCAGCTCAGAGGTGAGTGGCTATAGGCTGAGACCCCTCATATGTGGCTATCAGAGAAACCTTTTGTGGAGTGGGTGGGTGACCTGAGGTCAGACCTGGAAACTTTCTATGGACTAGTCAGGCGACCTGGGGTTAGACTCACCTGTGCTCCACACTGCGATGTCCCCCCTTGGCATGGAGACCTAGACAGTGGTGTTCTGTGGCTCACAGTTCAATCTGAGTCACAGAGAACAAGTGCTGCATGCCACAGGCAGGTGTGTAGCTAAACCTTGGTGGCCTTGCCCACACCTGCATGGACCTGGCAGCCTTCTGTGGATTGTCCAGGTGACCTGAGGTCAGATCCACCTATTTTTCAGATCGTGGAGTCTCTACTAGGTTACAAGACCCAGACACTGGTGCTTTATGGTCCACAGTTCAGTTTGATACACAGAGTTCTGTGAGCAAGCAGGTGAGTGCACACAAGACTGCAGGGCCCAAACAACTTTCTCAGAATTGGCTGAGTGACTGAATTCCAGATCATGGAGTCTCCTTTAGGCTATAAGACCCAGACACTGGTGTTTTGTGGCCCACAGATAGTCTGAGACACAGAGAGTAGGTGCCCCACACAGGCAGGTAAATGGCTACATTTTGGAGAGTGCCCACATGCCCACAGGTACCCAAGGACTTTTCTGTGGATTACTTGGCTGCCCCTAGACCAGACCCGCCTGTGCTCCACACTGTGTGGATCCCTGTCACCTGGGAAACAACAATACTGGTGTTTCGTAGTTCTCAGTTTGTTCCTTAGGCCACTGTGTAGTCTCTGATCAGACATGGTATGTGATTGATGCTGTCATCTTGGATCCTCCTATATGGCTTAAATTTATCATTTGTAATCCTTTCTAACAATCTTAATTTAATCTTTAATTAAGTGTAGTATTTGAGCATGCTTATGGTATGCAGATTGAAAATTCATTACATAATATGAGGTTGTTTTTAAAATATAAGTTTAACTTTGCTGAAGGTCTGCTTAGTCTATAGTTAATATTTCAACCTTTTCTTTAACAGGATTTAACATAAAACTGATTTTTTCATTGTTGCCACATATGTATAGTATTAGTATTTTATCCTGCCATGTTCTTTAAACTACAAGACACACACACAGTCATTGGTGATGGTGAAATATCTCCCTGCCTCTGTGAACTTTCCTTCATTATTTACCCCACATTTAGCTCTGTAAGTCTATGAAAATGTGTTATGACTATTTCTCCTAATCTGTACCTCCCTTTCTGTCAGTTAAAAACTGCCTTGGTTATTTTTCACTTTTGATAAGTCACTCTTATGAAAGCAACTTATAAAAGAAAGCATTTATTTGGGGCTTACAATTTCAAAGGGCTAGCATACATGACTATTATGGTGAGGAGCATGGTGGCAGGCAGGCATGGCACTGAAGCAGTATCTGAAAGCTCACAACTGGAGACACAATCAGCAGCCAAAGAGTGACACTGAGGATGGTGTAGTATTTTGAAAAAAAATCAAAACCCAGTTCTAAGGGGAGGGCATCCTATTGGGACTCTAAATGAGAGACGCATGGGAGAATAGCAAAATAAAAGGATACAGAGGGTCCTAGAAATCTACAAGTAGAACATTATGATAGGCAGATTTGGGCCCAGGGGTCCCGCTCAAACTAAGGCACCAGCCAAGGACAATACAGGAGGTAAACTTTAAACCCCTTCCCAGATCTAGCCAATGGTCAGAATATTCTCCACAGTTGAATGGAGAGTGTGATACAACTTTCTCACGTACTCTGGTGCCTCACATTTGACCATGTCCCCTGGAGGGGGAGACCTGGTGGCACTCAGAGGAAGGACAGCTGGTAGCCACGAAGAGACTTGATACCCTATGAGAATATACAGGGGGAGGTAATCCCCCTCAGGAACAGTCATAGGGGAGGGGAATAATGGGAAAATGGGGGGGGGAGGAATGGGAGGATACAAGGGATGGGATAAACATTGAGATGTAACAAGAGTAAATTAATTAAAAGAAAACCCAGTTCTAGTGACACACTTTCCCAAGCAAGGTTACACCTCCTAATTCTTCCTAAACAGTTCAACCAATTGGAGATAAATTATTCAAACAAAATAACCATTAATACCACAACCACAACATATGCTGATGACATCTCAAGTAAGCATAACGAGATGGGATGCCTATATATAATCCTAGAAGAGAAATTGCTGGGTCAAAAGCAACATTGTTTTAATTTTGATGGCCAGTTATTACTCCATGAGACTCCATGCACTTCTTTTTTTTTAATTTTTTATTATTAATTTCTTCTTGTTATATCTCAATGGTTATCCCACCCCTTGTGTCCTCCCATTCTTCCCTCCCTCCCCTTTTTCCCTTACTCCCCTCCCCTATGACTGTTCCTGAGGGGGATTACCTCCCCCTGTATATGCTCATTGGGTATCAAGTCTCTTCTCGGTAACCTGCTGTCCTTCCTCTGCGTGCCACCAGGTCTCCCTCTTCAGGGGACATGGTCAAATGTGAGGCACCAGAGCACGTGAGAAAGTCATATCCCACTCTCCACTCAACTGTGGTGAATGTTCTGTCCATTGGCTAGATCTGGGTAGGGGTTTAAAGTTTACCTCCTGTATTGTCCTTGGCTGGTGCCTTAGTTTGAGCGGGACTCCTGGGCCCAAATCTGCCTATCATAATGTTCTACTTGTAGGTTTCTAGGACCCTCTGGATCCTTCTACTTTGCCATTCTCCCATGCTTCTCTCTAGAGTCCCAATAGGATGTCCTCCCCTCTGTCCCAGTTTCCTGGTAAGTGAAGGCTTTCGTGGGACATGCCCCTTGGGCTAGTATGCAGATATAAGTGAGTACATACCATTTAAGTCTTTCTGCTTCTGGGTTAACTCACTCATTATGATCATTTCTAGCTCAATCCATTTTTCCACAAATTTTGGGAATTCATTGTTTTTAGTAGCTGAGTAGTATTCCATAGTGTATATGTACCACAGTTTCTTTATCCACTCTTCTACGGAGGGACACTTAGGCTGTTTCCATGTTCTGGCTATTATGAATAAGGCTGCTATGAACATGGTTGAGCAAATTTTCTTGTTGTGTGCTGGAGCATCTTCTGGGTATATTCCAAGGAGTGGAATAACTGGGTCTTGAGGAAGCCCTATTCCCATTTTTCTGAGATAGCACCAGATAGATTTCCAGAGTGGCTGTACTAGTTTGCATTCCCACCAACAATGAAGGAGTGTTCCTCTCTCTCCACATCCTCGCCAGCATGTGGTGTCACTTGACTTTTTGATCTTAGCCATTCTGATGGGTGTAAGATGGAATCTCAGAGTTGTTTTGATTTGCATTTCCCTGATGACTAAGGAGGTTGAGCCTTTTTTAAAGTGTTTCTCAGCCATTTGATATTCCTCTGTTGAGAATTCTCTGTTTAGGAGATCAAGGGTATCCAAATGGGAAAGGAGGAAGTCAAATTATCCCTGTTTGCAGGTGATATGATAGTGTACATAAGAAAGCCTCAAAATTCCACCAAAGAACTCCTACAGCTGATAAACACCTTCAGCAAATTGGCTGGATACAAAATTAACTCAAAAAAGTCTGTAGCCTTCCTATACACAAATGACAAGCTTGCAGAGGAAGAAATAAGGAAAACCACACGCTTCACATTAGCCACAAGCAATATAAAATATCTAGGAGTCACTCTAACTAAGCAGGTGAAGGACTTGTTGGAAAAAAATTTCAAAACTCTGAAGAAAGAGATTGAAGATGACCTGAGAAGATGGAATGATCTTCCTTGCTCATGGATCGGGAGAATTAACATAGTAAAAATGGCCATCCTACCAAAAGCAATCTACGGATTCAATGCAATCCCTATCAAAACACCTATACAATTTTTTAAAGACATTGAAAGTTCAATTCTGAATTTCATATAGAAAAACAAAAAACCCAGAATAGCTAAAACAATCTTGTACTATAAAAGGTGCTCCAGAGGAATCTCCATACCTGATCTCAAACTGTACTATAAAGCAATAGTAATTAAAACAGCTTGGTACTGGCACAGCAACAGGCTGGTTGATCAGTGGAATCGAATCGAAGACCCAGATATGAATCCACACACATATGGTCGCTTAATTTTTGACAAAGAAGCCAAATCCATTCAATGGAAAAAGGATGGCATCTTCAACAAATGGTGCTGGTCTAAACTGGAGGTCTATGTGTTTAAAAATGCACGGACCCATATTGTCACCTTGCACAAAACTCAAATCCAAGTGGATTAAAAACCTCAACATAAAACCAGAGACACTAAGTCACTTAGAAGAAAAAGTGGGGAAGAGCCTGGAACATATTCGCACAGGAGACAACTTCCTGAACAGAACACCAATAGCCCAAGCCTTAATGTCAACAAATAATAAATGGGACCTCATGAGGCTCAGAAGCTTCTGTAAGGCTGGAGACACTGTCAAGAGAACAAAGCAACAGCCTACAGACTGGGAAAAGATCTTCACCAACCCTATATCTGACAAAGGTAATATCCAAAATATATAAAGAACTCAAGAAGCTAAACACCACCAAACCAAATAACCCAATTGAGAAATGGGGCTTGGAACTAAACAGAGAATTCTCAACAGAGGAATATCAAATGACTGAGGAACCACACACTTCTACAGTGGTGTTTAAGGTGTTTTCCCACATTCTTACTGTTATTATCTGTTGTCAGGTTTATTTGCAAATAAAATGCATTATAACACAGAACTATAATATAAATACCGTTTAAATGATGAACTTATAAGGTTATATATCATTCTTGCTATGGTTTGAATCGGACATATCTCCTCTAATACATTTTGAGTGTCTGGTCCCCAGTGTCTGGTGTAAATTTTAAAGTGTTGGAGTCTTTGGGAGGTGAGGCACACCTTGTGGAAGTAGATCACTAGAAGTAGGTCTACGAAAGTGACACTTGACTCTGTTTCTGGCCCGTTTACTTCTTATAGGACCGTCCTGATTATTTTTCTGTTGCTGTGACAAAATATCTTGACAAAGGCAATTTAAGAAGAAAGAGTTTATTTTAACTTGCAGTTTTAAGACCACTGTCCATCATTTGGGCCAGTTGGTCATATACCATCTTGCAGTCCAGAATCAGAAAGCAATGAATACTGATGCTCAGCTCACTTTCATTTTTATGCCACCTAAGAACCAAGAGGATGGTGCTGCCCACAGTGGATGGTTCTTCCCACACCAAGGAACATAATCAGCATTGTCTCCCAGGCCCAAAGGCCCATCTCATAGGTGACTCTAGACTTCACCAAGATGACAGTTATGGAAGTGAACGAGGTTATGCAAACTCCAAAGGCCACAGCCTCCCTCACTGTTTCCACAGAATGATGGACTGACATTCACAAAACCTTAAGCCAAAATAAATCTTTGCTTATAGAAAATGTTATTCTGATAGACTTTTTAAATATGTAAGATCTGTTAAATATGTTGTCACAGTGACATACAGTAACTGACATAGCTTTTATTTTCCTTTTTCTTTTTCTCATTAATTTATAAAAACTTTAGGAAAACTATCCCTATACTAGCTAAGGTCAAAATATATGTCCATTATACAATTTGTCTTTAGTATTTGTATCTGATGTTTTTATACCTAAAAATCATACAAAGGTAAATTTACCAAACTTGTTTCTTTTAGCTTTCTGATTATCTGTCATTATGAAAACAGCCTCTCACGATCTAAGGTGCATTCAGATCTTTATATCTAAATATTTTATCAATTTAGAATTCATTCTAAGACAGGAAAAAAAGTGCTAATTTTACTGTCTTATGCAGCTACCCATTTTCCCTGAAGGCACTCATTCAACAATTCATTTACTATCTATTAATTTTGGTCAATTCACAATGCTTTAATTATTTGATGTATTTGGGTCATTTCTTAACTCTGTATTCTTTTCTATTGTTCTGTCCATACCAGTTTGAACAGTGTTACTTCGTATGACTAAGCGTTTAGCCAGGCTACTCCTCTCTTTGATCTTCTTCAATATTTTAAAAGCTGCTGGTCTTCCATAAGTGTGCAAGTGACAGATCTAGGCCATCTACTGAATGCCCATGCAGTTAGAAAGGTGCTGAAAAATGAGATTCCCCTGCACACTTGGAATTGGTACCCAGTGCCCAGGCCATTTTGCTGGGTGTAGAGAACATCTCAGTAAGTTGATGATCACAAATCACACTGTAAGAGAAGGGAAGAGTGCTGTGCAAAACCTGCTGCATGAGTTTACCCACGCCTTTGTCTCAAAATGAAGGACAAGAGCAGCTGCCAAGTCAGAGAGTCAGAGAAAGAAGAGAGCATAGATAAGGAGGAGAAAATAGATCTGGCCTTGAATCTAGACTAGAGCTGAGAGCTCAGTCTTAAATTGCATTACAGAGCCTGGGATGAGTTGTCTCTATATTGTGTTATGTTCTCACTTAGGGGATCTCCAGTGCTCTTCTCTAGGTGTTGTGTGTAGGTAATTTGGTTTGAACTTTTTTATATTGAGTTTCGCCTTCTTTCTGCTCTGGGAAAAAAGAATAGAGAGAATTCTTTTCAAAAGAATCTTGCAGAATTCTGGGTTCAATTAACTCAGCAAAAAGCCTGTTTTGTTGCTTCCTGGGTAGACACCTTCAGCCAGAAACATAACTGGGTAAATGGCATCTTCCTTCCAACCTCGGCCCAGTTTTCTTAGTCTGTACACTGTGGGCAATAACAGCCACTGCTTTATCAAGTTACAGTGAGAACCAGGTGACATCACATTGCTGATCACTTAGCTGAGTGCTCAGTCTATGTCAGGTCCTCAGGGAAGAGGCCACTCACTCTGACCATGTTCATATCATTTCTTGCTATCATTCTTACAGTGAATACACTGCTGTGTAATATCAGTGTGATTGTCATCTGCACTTTACAGAAACTGATATTTTAGCCATTTCTTTATAGCTAGGCTGTTACAAAAAGAAAGGGGGAGTCTGAGTGCTGTTTTGCACCATCCTTATAAGTCCCTATATCTGTAGGTCTATGTCCTAAACTGTTGTGTATTTTCCAAACAGAATGATGACCAATTTGGAGCTTTCTGAGTGCCTCTCTTTCTCTTAATCCTGATGCTTAAAATCTATTTTAAAAATATCTTTAATAAAAGTAACCTTCATTAAACAAATGACCAATGAGTTGAACTCCCTTTGGTCCTTGCACCTCTTTTATTAATTATTGCTTCTGCACACAAGTTTGACTGGTTTCCCTGAACCCAAACTTCTTGTCATATTTAAAACAGACTTGGACACTTTTTTGCTCAGCATTGTTTCCCATCTCCTCAGTTATCCCCTTCCAATTGGGAAAAAATATTATGAGTAGTTGTAATCACATCCCATAATAGACAACCAACTTTGAGGAAAAGCCCTGAAACTGTTCATTGAGGTCTCAGTATTTCATTCTGTATTCTGTCCACACACACACACACACACACACACACACACACACACACACACACTAATAACAATGACATCATCCTTGCAAATTTAACACCAAATGGCTATTTTATTAAGCCTTCTATTCTTTGATATTCCTTGGTGTAAAAATTAATTACTTTCTCAAGGGTTATGGTCAAAGATACAATTGAGGAAAGCGCTGGGAAATGTATGCCTTCTGTTTCCAGCAGTAGAATGCATAACTTGCCTGGATACTTGGATACCCTGAGCCTATATATGCTGAGTGCTGAGTTAGTGCAAGCAGCCACAGGCATGGGAGTGCCACGCTTTTCTCAAAAAGACAATCTGGTCTCTAATAGCCACCTGTGGAATGATGAGTATGAGTAGTCTACTATCTATCTACCACCAACTAATCATCTATCATCTGTCTCTGTCTGTCTATCATGTACCTGTCATCTCTCTATTTAAGCCGGTGTGTCTTAACCTCCCTAATGCTGTGACCCTTTAATGCAGTTCATGTTGTGATGAGTCCCCCAACTATAAAATTATTTTGTAGCTACTTCACAGTGGTAATTTTGCTACTGTTATGAATTGTAAATAACTGTTTTTCTGATGGTCTTAGGCAACCCCTGTGAAAAAGTTGTTTGACCACCAAAGGGGTTGCAACACACCAGTTGAAGACCACTTAATTTAAGCTTTAGTGCTTCCATCCTTTCTTAGACATTAAGCATCTATGAGAGTGGCTGAAGGCATCCAAGTTTCTGAGCATCACCAAACTTCCCTGGAATCTATTCTGAAATATTTTTAAAAAAGCAAACCTTACTTGAGTCAAAGTCATAAAATATACTCAAACTAGTCGAGTAAGTAGGAATGTCTGAGTTCCTGCCTATGAGTTCAGGAAAGGCTGGAACAAGCACACAGCTAATAACTCGGGGCTCCCTTCCCTTCCCCAGTCATGTTTCTCCTTGTTTGGGACTATGCATTCTTTCTGTCCTTTAAAGATGTACATGGAGGAACCTATGACCCACCATGAAAGGATGTGGAGAGGGTCCTGCAGAGGTACCTTGTGAACATGAAGCTCTCCTGATAGGATGAATGAATGTCCCTGTTTTGAAAAGGCATGAGAGGACATGGAGACAGCAAGGGAATGGTCCTCACCATAAGTCAACCCTGACCACTGACTTTGAAGCCTCCACAATGGTAAGAAACCAATCTATAGTATGGAGCCACTCTGTCTGTGATATCTTGTCATAGCACCCCGAGTTCTTCATTGGCTTCATTCTTGCCTCTCCTCACCCCCTGTGGTTTTGCTACTTCTTTTTTTTTTTTTCCTTTTTTTTTTATTTTTTTTTTATTAATTTATTCTTGTTACATCTCAATGTTTATCCCATCCCTTGTATCCTCCCATTCCTCCCCCCCCCCCATTTTCCCATTATTCCCCTCCCCTATGACTGTTCCTGAGGGGAATTACCTCCCCCTATATATTCTCATAGGGTATCAAGTCTCTTCTTGGCTACCTGCTGTCCTTCCTCTGAGTGCCACCAGGTCTCCCCCTCCAGGTAGAAGTAGCAAAACCGGTTATTAAACCCTACATCTGACAAAGGTCTAATAACCGGTTTTGCTACTTCTACTGGGAATTTCAGATTTAGTTTTTCAGCATACCAAATTCAAAAACAGTGGGTGTTTTTTTTTTTTTCCAGTGAGCCCAGCAAAATTTCCAAGATTCAGTCTAATTAAACGTATTTTGTTTTATATGCCTATCTATGAATCATGGCCAAAAGAAGGGACAATTCTGCTAGGTCTTGAGGTTAGAGTCAAAGCCTTTTTTCTCCAAAGCCCATGAGCTGAGCACAGAGCAAGGGTGGCTCCCTGTAGAGGAATGACAGCAGCACTTCCACAAGGAGGACAAATGGCTGCCAGGCAGGCTAAACAAGTGTGTGCATGACCAACAATGTGATGATACATTTATTTATTCGTTTAAACATTTTTAAAAAATAGAAAATAAAGCTTGCCATGGAATCAGGTACTTGTAATACCAGTTACTTGGGAAGCTGAGGCAGGAGTTGAACACCAACTGAGTTACATCATGAGACCCTAAATACCAAAACAAAACCGGAAAATGTCAAAGCACATTTGTGATGCTATCCTGACTAAAACATGGGTCTTTGCTCTTAGGGATTGCAGAGCCTCCTAATGAATCACACAACACACTGCTGTGATAACACTGGCATCACAAACTGAGCTCTGGGAATACCAGCTAACGGGAGCCATTATGCTGATAGTGACTTTGGCTATGATTTGTTGTTAAGTTTCACATTTAAATATCCACAGTCACATGTCAGTACACATAAATGTGGAGGGAGCTGGGACAGAGGTTTCGGCCATCACTCTGGCTGAGAGGACTGCCTGTGTTAGATGGCTCCTTAATCTGCAATGGAATCAGCAGCCAGTGACTTCCTGCTTTTCTTACAATTTGTCACTGCTTGATGTTTTCAGAAAAGAGGAAATTGGCAGTGTCCACACCAGAGAATTTGTTGACTTCACACACTGAAATTTACTTTTTGATGTACAATGCCACGAATACTATTAAATTTCATAGGATGACAGGTAGTTGTTCATTAGATAGGAAATCGCTCAAAAAAAAAAAGAAAGAAAGAAAGAAAGAAAGAAAATAAAACAAAAACCTCTTACATTCTCCCACGATTCCAAACCTGCAGCTATTTAATTGAAAGTTCATCTAATCAATCTACGGTGGGCTCCTGAGAAATAATGTGTGTAAGTAACTACCACTGAGAGATTCCCCCAAGGAAAGGCCTTCATTAGGGCTGAGAACACATTCTGGTAATGCTAATAATTATCTTCCATGTCTGCCATGAAGAGCTTTGCTGATTTTCTTTCCTTGCTGCTGTCCTTGTAGCTCAGGTTCCCTCTACAGTAGAGGATGATTAGTCAGGACAAGAATGCTGTGAAAGTTGCTTCACCTCAGATGTTTATTTCAATGTCCACAATCCCCCAAAAATACTCTTCTAGGATGTAATAGGCATGGCCCTAATTTGTGCTTTTAGGTCCCTAAGAAGTTTCTCTTCTGGGGCCTTTACCTCATTGGCCAAATGAGGCTCTGGAGTGGGGAAGAAGAGTCTTTGGGAGCCAAACAAATCCAGACTTGAATTCTGACCTAAACTTCAAGGTTGAGTGGGGAAAGGAATTGACATTCCCTGAGTTGTCATGAGGATTTAGCAAGGAGCTGGCGAGGGCACCAACCACCACACCCCATACTCAGGAAATGTGCATCTCAGTTGCTTCTATTCAAAGAGGCATTAAGTGGTTGAGTTGGGCCTTCTGGACTTTCTGGATTCGCTGTTTTGATGACAAAAGTTAATGAGTTCTGTATTTCTTCATTCAGCCATGGAGTTCACCAATGAAACACTATCATATGTGGATACCATGGTGGACATGTTCACAGCAAGAGGGAGAAAAGACATTTCATGTTCTGTGTTGACAAATGGGGAGATGGGGCATCCAGTCTTATAGTGTTTTGAGTCTTGATCAGATCAGGAACAGTAAAATGAGAGTAAGGATCCCTCAAATACTGAAGAAATCAGAGAATATGCCATCGAATGACTACCGTTTGAGCTGGAGTATAAATAAGAAAATTGGGATTACTACAGGAATGGAATTGATGCAGGGGAAACAGGACAGAGCATGCACTGGTGTCAGGAAACGGTGGAGGAAAACATGCCAAGCAAATCAGGCAGGGGTTCCATAGGATAGGAAGATGGAAAATGCACTGAGGAGAGTGGGTTACAAGGGAGTGCAGAGCCCTAGCAGCTTGATTGCACCATCTATGCTAGTGATTCTAAGGCTTTCTAGATAGAAAAATCACATCTATATCTTTTGTAAATCATAGAATAATCTATTTTGAAGGAAAGTTTGTCATTAGTACAGGTACATATGTTTGTGCATATATGTGCATATGTGTGTGTAGATGTGTAGGTGTGAGTACGTAGATATGTATATGTATGTGTAGATATATATGAGTGTATTGTGTTAAGTACGAATGTGTATCTCTGAGTGTGTATGTGTGTGTATTCGTGTATGTATGTGCACGTGTAAATGTTCATGTACATGAAGCTGTGGCAAATGTGTGAGTGCATGTGTTATGTGTGTATGCACATGTGTGTTTGTGTGTAGGTATGCATGTGCGTGTGTTTATTTATGTGTATGCGTGTATATAAATGTATGTATGAATCTTGATTTTTCCTCCTATTGCTATGATAAAGACACAATGACCGAAAGCAACCTAAAGAAGAAGGAGTTTATTCAACTAACACATTTGTATCATACTCCATCACAGAGGGAAACCAAGGCAGAAACTCAAGCAAGGGAGTGAAGCCGAGACCGTGAAGGAGTGCTATTTACTGGCTTGCTATCCATGGCCTGCTCAGCTTACTTTCTTATGTAAGCCAGGGTGGCCTCCTAGAAGTGGCACCACCCACTAGGGACTGGGCTCTCCCACATCAATCATTAATCAAGGAAATGACCTGCACAACTGCCGAAAGGTGGTTGGATGAAGGCACTTTCTCAACTGAGGTTCCTTCTTCCCAGGCAGCTCTTCCTTGCATCTACCAAGTTGACACAAAAGTAACCTGTACAGTTAGCATGTGTGTGTGTTCATGTGTATGTTCATGTGTGTGTGTGAGAGAGAATGTACACATAGATGTGAGTGTGCATGTGTGTATACATAAATAATATATGTGCATGTATGTATATGCATGTAAATGTGTATTTATGCAAGTGCACGTGTGTGCCTGTGTGTCTATGCATGTGTGTATGCTTGTGTGTGCACATGCTTGTGCATGTGTTTATATGTACATAAGTGTGTATATGTATATATGTGACCAGAAATGTGTGTGTGTATGTGCACAGAAATATGTGTGTGTATGTGGGTATGTACACAGAAATGTGTATGTTCACAGAAATATATGTGTGCACATGCATGCATGCGCCTATGTGTGTTTATGTGTTTGTGCATGTGTATGTGCACATAAATGTGTGTTCTTGTGTGTGCATGTGTGTATGTGCACATAAATGTGTGCATGTGTGCACAGGTGTGTTTATGTGTGTGTGCGTGTGTGCAGATCTGTGTGTTATGCCATCCAAGTTGTTTAAACAAAGATTTGGTCTTGGGTGTCCTCATCTTGGTAACGGGCAAAAGCATGAAGACGCTTCACAGAGTAAGCAAGAAAATATACTGATCCCCCCCCCCCTTATCAAATTGTTTGTTTCTCTGCTTTTATTTGTGACTCTTCTGGCTCTGTAGTGGAGATCATATGAAAAGTAGAATGGAAGATAAAAGAAGTTTGGAGAGGATCTGAGTGACATTGATGAAGACCCAAATGGGGCAGTGACAAGGAGATTAAGAGAAACAGGTGGGCCAGGTGCCATATGGCTATAATCCAACCCGTGGGAGGCTGAGGCAAGTGAATTGTGAGTACAGGTCCAGCCTGGGCTACAGAGCAAGCCACTGACTCAGAAAACAAAGATAATAAGGAAGCTATCTGAGGATAATACAGTACAGGAAGTTGGCTTAAAACATGCGATTTAGATTAAATTTGGTTTATTATTTCCTTTCTTGTTTTTTGTACAGAGTAGCAATTTTTCTGTTTATTTGTTTGCTTAGGAGGAATAAGTTTAAAATTTTTCATATGTAGCATCTAATTGGGTCTAATTCTAGCAGTTGCTATTGAATATTCAATAACAGGGGAAGTGTCAAGTTATATATGCAAATGAAGTCTATGAACTTAGACTTCAAGTGGCATTATTGGTATTTCTAGGATCTTCTAAAATGATCACACAGTTCATAGGAGTAGTAAAGATTATGTTTTAGTATTCATGGAACACAAAACTTGAGCAACTATACTTCCAAAAACCTATCTACAAAGAGCAAGAAAGTTGCCATTTTTACCTGAAATGAAACTTATTGCCAATAGAGGAAGCATGTTGATAATTGTAAGTATGCTGACTTACACTCATTGGTTACTGTGAGTTTTTGAAGTTCATCTGTTATACAGAATTGAACAATTTAGTTAGCTATGTTTACTGATGACAAAATAATTCTCACCTGTAAGGATTTGAAATAAAAGGAAAACCACTAAGTCGGTAGGCACTTGGTTTTGGTTTCTTAACCGTCCTACAGTTTACATAGTTATTCATTGGGCTGTATGAAATTTCCATGTTTTAGGTAAAACAAATTTTTAGGAATTTCATATAGTTCAATTTACTGATCATTTGTACACAAACAAGTTAAAAGTTATTATAATGCATATAAGGTTATATTAATATTTTATTGTTACAAATGTGTGAGAAGACATTGCCTTTAATTCTGAGATTATGATAAACTTGACCTCATAGGAGTAAAATCAAAGGTTTACCAAGAATTTTAAATATATTTGGTTATTTATGATCATTTAAATGTGTAAAAGATATAAAATGTAATTACAAAGCAACCGGTAAATTTTCTTTTTTCAAAATGTTCTCAGGAAATCTCTAAGCCATAAAACTTGCAGAAGAATCTTTATGTCCTTGAACTTGACAATATAGTATTCAATACAAAACCAAACATAAGCAACAAAAGAAAAAGGGACCAATTTAGCACCATCAGACTTTACAGCTTTTCTTTATAGGTCTGTATCAAAAAGCGAATAGGAGCTGGCCGACGTGGCATGGAGACCTGGTAGGCAACCTGAATCCTTCTACCCATTCCAATTGCTCCAAAGCCTCTTTGTTGTTTTCCAGGGACCACTACCTCCTCGTAGCTCCTGTTCCTCCCTTTTGCATGTGCCAGTTCTCAGCTTGTTTTACACACATGACTGGAAGATATATGCCATTCCATTCCTTTGGGGCTTACCAGACCCTGCCAATTGCCTAACTGGGAACATCCAGTGGCCCTATCTGGCCATGAGTTCTATGACCAGTGTGCACTGCCAGGAAAACCTGTTCTAAGCTTCTTGACCAAAGTGCTGAAGGCACAAAACTGTAGGCAAAGACCAGAAGACCTGGGTAGAAGCTGTAACTCTGAGTATCAGACAGCATCCCAATTCTGCTGTGGATTACTCCCTCCTGACACTGTAAATACCCCTGTTGAAAAAAGAAAGGTGATTTGAATGAAAAAGGGAAACTGAGAATTGGGGAAGGAGTGGGCATAGGAACAGGAGGGATCAGGTGAGGAGAGGACAGAGGACCTCAATCCAGTCTCAAAACCTTTGACCTGCAATTTGTCCTGCTACAAAATACACAGAAGTAAAGATGGAGCAGAACTTTAGGGAACGGCCAACCAATGACTGGTCCAGCTTGAGACCTATGCCTTGAGAGGAAGTCCATCCCTGACACTGCTGATGATATTCAGCTATACTTGCAGACAGGAGCCTAGCATAACTGACTGCCACCAAAGATACCCACCAACTGATGGAAACAAATGCAGAGACCCACACCAAATATTACATGGAGCTTGGGGAATCCTGTAGGAGATGAGGAGAAAGGATTATAGGAACCAGATGGATCAAGGACACAAGAAAACCCACAGGATCAACTAACATAAGTCCCTATGGGCCCATAGAGACTGAACTGACAATCAGGGAGACTGCATGGGACTGACCTAAGCCCTCTGCGCATATGTAACAGTTGTATAGTTTGGTCTTTTTTTATATGGGGCTCCTGGCAGTAGGAGCAGGAACTGTCTCACTCTGCTGCATGGCTTCGAGACCCTTTCTCCTAACTGGGATGCTTCCTCAAGCCTCAGTAGAAGATGCCCTTAGTCTTACTGCAACTTGATATGCCAAGGCTGGTTGATATCCATGGGAGGCCTCCCCTTTTCTGAAAGGAAGAAGGGGTGGCCTGGGGCTGTTGAGAGGAAAACTGGGAGGAGAGGAGGGAGAGGGAACTGCAGTTGGGATGTAAATTTAATTAATTAATTAATTTTTTTAAAAGGGAGAACTCATCAAACAAACTCCAGATTCACAAATCCCATTGCAAAATTAAAAACAAAACAGAAAAAAAAATGACGTCTCCTAAATAAAAAAAAAAAATTGACTCTATAGTAAGAGATCCTATTGAAAATTACCTACACAGAGGGATCCAAGATGGCGGCGAGCAGTGTGGACCGCGTTTGGAGGCTCCAGTGAACAATTCAGGGAATTTCACAGATTTCTGAGCCAGGAACACTGAGGTCCGAACATCACGGCAGCAGGAGTGTTCCACAGTTCGGAGGGACCAGGGTGCGGAGGACTGCGTGCCCCTGTACACGGGAGGAACGTAGATTTTTCTGATCGGAGCAGCAGCGACAGAGGCAACAGCACCAGTGGCACCAGCAGCGGTGGCTGAGGTTTGCAGCTCATAGCCTTCCAGTGGAGGTGATTGGTGTGGTGGCTGGTGGGAGTTGCTACGAGAGAGGGGACTTGGAGCAGGATTTGGGTTGTGTGGAGCCTTCGGACCCAGACTGGACTCGGCAGACAGTTCAGCCCCAGAGTCCCGGGTACTGGCCCAGCCTAGCAAGCAATTCTGCCCGAGGCACTAACTCAGCTTCAGCCACAGCTCCCCTGCTGTGGCGCAGGCTTAGTTGAGCGTGCACCTCCACACTAGGCAGCACCTCAGCTCAGCAGCAGCTCCCCTGTGGTAACAAAGTCTGGGCAGAGCACTTGGTTCCACCACAGGCGCTAACTCAGAGCAGCTGCAGTTCTCCTGCTGTGGCGCAGGCTTGGCCGAGCACTCAGTTCCACCCTAGGCGCCACCTCAGCTCAGCGGCAGCTCCCCTGCGGTGATGCAGTCTGGGCGGAGCACTTGGTTGAACCACAGGCTCTAACTCAGAGCAGCCGCAGTTCTCCTGCTGTGGCGCAGGCTGGACAGAGTGCTCAGTTCCACCAGCTCTAAGACTCTGGTTGGACACAGTGTGCAGTTTGAATCCAGAATTCCTGGCTGAGATTGGTGGTAAGTTCGGGCCCTGAGTCAATAACTGACCACAGCACGTACTTTGGGCCAAAAGGCCCTAACGGAGCTTGGTGCGTAGTCCCAGCCCAAAAATTCTGGCTGGACTCTGTGTGCATTTTGGGCCCAGAATCCCTAGCTGAGCTTGGCAGACAGTTCAGGCCCTGAGAATCTAGCTGAGTTCAGCCTGTGGTTCGGGCCCAGTGTTCCTGGCTGGACTTGGCAGGGAACACAGAAGGCTGTGGATACCTTGGCCTGACCCAACGCTCATTCAGAGACCCAGAACAATTGCAGGATCCACAGCACAGGGGGGGCTGAAGATCACTGGCTGTGAGAGACCAGAACAACAGGGCTAACCTCCTAACATCCACACCAGTGAAGCTTTGAGCTCCCAGCCTAGGGAAATCGTGAGAAAACAAGTGAATCTATTGTCATCCAACTCTGGAAGCTACCGAACAAAAACAAAGATGGCAAGATGTCTAAAGGACAACGAAAAAGCATACGCAAAAAACCCCAAAACAACATGGCGTCTACAGTTTCCAGCTATCCCAAAGAAAACAACCCAGAGAACTCAAATACAACGGAAATACAAGAAAATGACCTCAAATCCTTAGTAATGAGGATGATAATGGAGGAAACAAATAAAATTTGTAATCAAATGCAGGAAGACGCAGACAAACAGGTGAGAGACATAAAAGAAGCACATAGAGTGAAACTGGAAAAATTGCAGGAAAATGCAAACAACCAGATGAAAGAAAGAAATAAAACAGTTCAAGCTCTGAAGACCTATAAAGAGGCAATGGAAGAAACTCAGGAATATACAAAAAATCAGATGAAAGAAATAAAAAAATCAGTTCAAGATCTGAAAATGAAAATGGATTCAATGATAAACACACAGACAGAAGAAAAACGAGAACGTGAGACCTCAGAGAAGAAGGTGAGCAACACAGAGGTGAGCTTTTCTAACAGAATCCAAGAGATGGAAGAACGACTCTCAGGGCTAGAAGATACAATCACAGATATTGAATCAACCATTAAAGAAAATGCCAAATCTGGAAAACTCCTGACACAAAACATCCAAGAAATTAAGGACACCATGAAAAGAAGAAATCTGAGGATAATAGGCATTGAAGAAAGAGAAGACATCAGACTCCAGGGCCCAGAAACTATTCTCAACAAAATCATAGAAGAAAATTTCCCCAATCTAAAGAAAGAAATGCCTATAAACATACAAGAGGCCTACAGAACACCAAATGGAATTGACCAGAAAAGAAAAACTGCCCGCCACATAATAATCAAAACACAAAACATGCAGAACAAAGAAAAAATATTAAAAGCTGCAAGGGAAAAGGGCCAAATAACATTTAATGGTAAACCTATCAGAATTACACCCAACTTCTCAGCAGAGACCATAAAAGCCAGAAGGGCCTGGACAGAGATCCTGCAAACCCTAAGAGACCACAGATGCCAGGACAGACTACTTTACCCAGCAAAATTATCAATAACCATTGATGGAGAAAACAAAATATTCCATGACAAAAACAAATTCAAACAGTACCTATCCACAAACCCAGCTTTACAGAAGGTACTAGAAGGAAAACTCCATCCCAAAGGGTCAAGCTACAACCAAAACTACCCAGGAAATAGATAACTATCCCATGGCAAAAACACAACTACACAAACGCTCAACTGGAAACAACATCAAAATTAAGACTCTTAACAGTCACTGGTCATTAATATCTCTCAACATCAATGGCCTCAATTCTCCAATAAAAAGACACAGACTAACTGAATGGGTACATAAACAAGATCCAACATTCTTCTGCATTCAAAAAACACATCTCACCCATAATGAAAGGTATTACCTCGGGGTGAAAGGTTGGAAAAAAATATTCCAAGCAAATGGTCACAAGAAGCAAGCAGGCATAGCCATTTTAGTATGGAACAAAATACACTTTCAACCAAAATTAATCAAAAGGGATGAGGAAGGACACTTCATACTCATCAAAGGTAAAGTCAACCAAGATGACATCACAATTCTGAACATCTATGCTCCCAATACAAGGGCACCCACATTTGTAAAAGATCTCCTAAAAAAGCTTAAACCACACATCGATCCCCACACAATAATAGTGGGAGACTTCAACACCCCACTCTCACTGAAGGATAAGTCATTGAAACAAAAACTAAGCCGAGAAATAACATCATTAACCAATGCCATGGGTCAAATGGATCTAACAGATATCTATAGAACCTTTCACCCAAACAAGAAAGAATACACCTTCTTCTCTGCACCCCATGGAACCTTCTCCAAAATTGATCACATCGTAGGTCACAAAGCAAGCCTCAATAGATACAAGAGGATTGAAATAATACCTTGTATCCTATCAGATCACCATGCTCTTAGGCTGCAATTCAACAACAACAGAAATAACAAAAAGCCTACACGTACGTGGAAACTAAACAACTCTCTGCTAAATGACACCTGGGTCAGGGAAGAAATAAAGAAAGAAATCAAGGAGTTTCTGAAATTCAATGAAAATGAAGAAACAATGTACCCAAATTTGTGGGATACATTGAAAGCAGTGCTAAGAGGAAAATTCATAGCACTAAATGCCTTTAAAAAGAAATTGGAAACATGGCACATAAGCATCTTAACAACACAACTGGAAGCCCTAGAAAAAAAAGAAGCAGAAACACCCAAGAGGAGTAGACGCCTGGAAATAATCAAACTCAGGGCTGAAATTAACAAATCAGAAACTAAGAAAACAGTCCAAAGAATCAACAAAACCAAAAGCTGGTTCTTTGAGAAAATCAACAAGATAGACAGACCATTAGCCAAACTAACTAAAAGGCAGAGAGACAGTATTGAAATCAACAAAATCAGAAATGAAAAGGGAGACATAACAACAGACACTGAAGAAATTCAAAGAATGACAAGATCCTACTTTGAAGGCATATACGCCACAAAATTTGAAAATCTAAGGGAAATGGACGATTTTCTTGATCAATTTCACTTGCCAAAGTTGAATGAAGAACAGATAAACAAGCTAAATAGTCCCATTTCCCCTACAGAAATAGAAGCAATCATCGATGGTCTCCCAACCAAAAAAAGCCCAGGGCCAGATGGTTTCAGTGCAGAATTCTACCAGACCTTCAAGGGCAAGCTAATACTGATACTCTTCAAGCTACTCCAAAAGATAGAAATGGATGGAAAATTACCAAATTCATTCTATGAGGCATTAGTCTCATTGATACCTAAACCTCACAAAGACTCAACAAAGAAGAGAATTTCAGACCAATTTCTCTTATGAACATAGATGCAAAATACTAAATAAATACTTGCAAAACAAATACAGGAACACATCAAAGATATCATTCATCATGACCAAGTAGGCTTCATTCCAGGCATGCAGGGATGGTTTAATATATGGAAATCCATCAATGTAATCCACCATATAAACAAACTGAAAATAAAAAACCACATGATCATCTCCTTGGATGCAGAGAAAGCATTTGATAAAATTCAACACCCATTCATGTTTAAAGTTTTAGAGAGATCGGGGATACAAGGCACTTTCCTCAACATAATAAAGGCTATATACAGCAAGCCAATAGCCAAAATCAAAGTAAATGGTGAGATACTCAAGGAAATTCCTCTAAAATCGGGAACAAGGCAAGGCTGCCCACTCTCTCCATATCTCTTCAATATAGTACTCGAAGTTTTAGCCAGAGCAATAAGACAACAAAAGGAGATCAAGGGTATCCAAATGGGAAAGGAGGAAGTCAAATTATCCCTATTTGCAGATGATATGATAGTGTACATAAGTGACCCTCAAAACTCCACCAGAGAACTCCTAAAGCTCATAAACACCTTCAGCAAATTGGCTGGATACAAAATTAACTCAAAAAAGTCTGTAGCCTTCCTATACACAAATGACAAGCTTGCAGAGGAAGAAATTAGGAAAACCACACCCTTCACATTAGCCACAAGCAATATAAAATATCTAGGAGTTACCCTAACTAAGCAAGTGAAGGACTTGTAAGGACAAAATTTCAAAACTCTGAAGAAAGAGATTGAAGATGACCTGAGAAGATGGTATGATCTTCCTTGCTCATGGATCGGGAGAATTAACATAGTAAAAATGGCCATCCTACCAAAAGCAATCTACAGATTTAATGCAATCCCTATCAAAATACCTACACAATTTTTAAAGACATTGAAAGTTCAATTCTGAACTTCATATGGAAAAACAACAAACCCAGAATAGCTAAAACAATCTTGTACAATAATAGGTGCTCTGGAGGAATCTCCATACCTTATCTCAAACTCTACTATAAAGCAATAGTAATTAAAACAGCATGGTACTGGCACAGCAACAGGCTGGTTGATCAGTGGAATCGAATTGAAGACCCAGGTATGAATCCACACATATATGGTCACTTTATTTTGACAAAGAAGCCAAAATCCATTCAATGGAAAAGGATAGCATCTTCAACAAATGGTGCTGGTCTAACTGGAGGTCTAGGTGTAAAAAAAATGAAACTGGACCCATATTTGTCACCTTGCACAAAACTCAAATCCAAGTGGATTAAAGACCTCAACATAAAACCAGAGACACTAAGCCACTTAGAGGAAAAAGTGGAAAAGAGCCTGGAACATATTGGCACAGGAGACAACTTCCTGAACAGAACACCAATGGCCCAGGCCTTAATGTCAACCATTAATAAATGGGACCTCATGAGGCTGAGAAGCTTCTGTAAGGCAGGAGACACTGTCAAGAGAACAAAGCGACAGCCTACAGACTGGGAAAAAATCTTCACCAACCCTACATCTGACAAAGGTCTAATATCCAAAATATATAAAGAACTCAAGAAATTAAACACCACCAAACCGAATAACCCAATTGAGAAATGGGGCTTGGAACTAAACAGAGAATTCTCAACAGAGGAGTATCAAATGGCTGAGAAACACTTAAAGAAATGCTCGACCTCCTTAGTCATCAGGGAAATGCAAATCAAAACAACTCTGAGATTCCATCTTACACCCATCAGAATGGCTAAGATCAAAAACTCAAGTGACACCACATGCTGGCGAGGATGTGGGGAGAGAGGAACACTCCTTCATTGCTGGTGGGAATGCAAACTAGTACAGCCACTTTGGAAATCTATCTGGTGCTATCTCAGAAAAATGGGAATCGGGCTTCCTCAAGACCCAGCTATTCCACTCCTTGGAATATACCCAGAAGATGCTCCAGCACACAACAAGAGAATTTGCTCAACCATGTTCATAGCAGCCTTATTCATAATAGCCAGAACATGGAAACAGCCTAAGTGTCCCTCAGTAGAAGAGTGGATAAAGAAACTGTGGCACATTTACACTATGGAATACTACTCAGCTATTAAAAACAAGGAATTCCCGAATTTGTGGATAATGGATTGAGCTAGAAATGATCATAATGAGTGAGTTAACCCAGAAGCAGAAAGAATCAAATGGTATATACTCACTTATATCTGCATACTAGCCCAAGGGACATGTCCCATGAAAGCCTTCACTTACCAGGAAATGGGGACAGAGGGGAAGGCATCCTATTGGGACTCTAAGTGAGAGATGCATGGGAGAATAACAAAATAAAAGGATACAGAGGGTCCTAGAAATCTACAAGTAGAACATTATGATAGGCAGATTTGGGCCCAGGGGTCCCGCTCAAACTAAGGCACCAGCCAAGGACAATACAGGAGGTAAACTTTAAACCCCTTCCCAGATCTAGCCAATGGTCAGAATATTCTCCACAGTTGAGTGGAGAGTGTGATATGACTTTCTCACGTACTCTGGTGCCTCACATTTGACCATGTCCCCTGGAGGGGGAGACCTGGTGGCACTCAGAGGAAGGACAGCTGGTAGCCACGAAGAGACTTGATACCCTATGAGAATATACAGGGGGAGGTAATCCCCCTCAGGACAGTCATAGGGGAGGGGAATAATGGGAAAATGGGTGGGGGGAGGAATGGGAGGATACAAGGGATGGGATAAACATTGAGATGTAACAAGAATAAATTAATAAAAAAATTAAAAAAAAATAAATGTTATGACCCCCCCAAAAAAAAAGTGGGGAGAGTAGAGTACAAAGTTCTATCAGATTTTCATGGATGAAGTACAGCTTTATTAAATGAAAGATAGATGAAAAGTAATAAAGAAAGGAAGAAACAAGGAAGGAAAGAAAGAAACAGAAGGAGTCCTCGCAAACTCTCCAACAAATAAAGAAAACTACAGGCTAATATCCCTGATGAACATAGATTCAAAATACTCGATAAAGTAGTTTCAAATAGAAAACAGATATACATCAAAAAGATTATTCACCATGACTACGTTGGCTTTATCTCTGAAATGTAGTGATGGGTCAACATACACAGGTCAATAAATGTAATAAACCACATAAATGGATCTAAACACAAAGATCATAAGATCATTTCAACACATGCAGAAAATGTCCAATATCCCTTTATGACAAAAGCTGAGCCTACAGGATGTAGGGCTAGAGAGAATGTACCTCAATTTAAAAAAAAAAGCTGTATATAAGAAACCCACAGCCAATATAATCCTAAATGGGGAAAAACTTGAGACAATCCCATTAAACTCAGGAATGATACAGGGTTGTCCACTGTCCAGTTCATTTTCAATATTGTGCATGAAACACTGGCTGGAGCAATAAGTCAAGATAAAGAAAGTAAAGGCATGCAAATAGAAGAGAAGGAACCAAACTATCCCTATTTTCAGATGACATATATTATACATAATAGATCACAGAAATCCTACCAGAACACTTCTAGAAATGATAAATTCATCAGTGTGGTTGGATACAGAATCAACTTGCACAAATCTTTTCTATATAACAATAACAAACCTATAAAGAAGGGGATCGTGGATACATTCCTGCTCATAATACCATCAAAGAAAATAAAATGTCTAGGAATATGCCTAACCAAGGAGTAAATGACCTTTCTAATGAAAAGTGTAAACCTCCAAATAAAGTGATAAAGATACCAGACAATGGAAAAGACCACCCTGTGCTCATTTTGATAAAATTAGTATTATGAAAATCAACATTTTACCAAAAGCTATTTTCAGATTCAATGCTATCCCAACCAAAATCTCCATCTCATTCTTCACAGAAACAGGAAAAAATATCCTAGAACTCATATGGAACCATAAGATAATCTAGATAGACAAAACAATGCTGATCAAAAAGAATAATGCTGGATGGATTGTCATTCCAGATATTTAAATTTTTTTTCATTTTATTAATTTATTTAGATTGCAACTCAGTTGTTATCCCATCACTTGTATCCTCCTGTTCCTCCCTCCCTCCTGCTTTCACCCTATTCCCCTCCCCTAGGTCTAAAAGGGAAGAAGACCTCCTCCCCCACTACATGGTCATAGGCTATCAAGTCTCATCTCGGTAGCCTGCTTATTCTTTCTTTGAGTGCCATCAGGCCTCCCTACCAAAGGGAGGTGGTCAAATATGGGGCACCAGAGTTCATGTCAGAGTCAATCCCTGCTCTCCACATAACTGTGGAAAACGTCCTGTCCATTGGGTAGATCAGAGTAGGAGTTAGATGTTTACTATTTGTATTGTCCTTGGTTAGTGCAATAGTTTGAGCATACCCCCTTGGCCCCCGCCAAGGGGCTTCCATCCACCTGTCATGATGTTCTTCTTGTAGGTTTCTAGGACACTCTGGGTCCTTCTATTTCCCCATCTTCTATATTTCTCTTACCTAGAGTCTCAGTAGGATGTCCTCACATCTATCCCAGTCTCCTGGTAAGTGAAGACTTTCGTGGGACATGCCTTTTGGGCTAGTGCCCAATTATAAGTGAGTATATTCCATGTGAGTCTTTCTGCTTCTGGGTAAACTCACTCATTATGGTCATTTAGAGTTCCATCTATTTGTCCACAAATTTCAGATTTCTTTGTTTTTAATAGCTGAGTAGTATTCCATAGTGTAAATGTACCACAGTTTCTTTATCCATTCTTCAACTGAGTGACATTTAGGCTGTTTACATATTCTGGCTATTATGAATAAGGCTACTCTGAACATGGTTGAGCATATGTCCTTGTGTGATGGAACATCTTCTGGGTATATTACAAGGAGTGGAATAGCTTGGTCTTGAGGAAACCCTATTCCCAGTTTCCTGAGAAAGCACCAGATAGATTTTCAAAGTGGCTGTACTAATTTGCATTCCCACCAGCAATGAAGGAGTGCTACTCTTTCTTCACATCCTCGCCAGCATGTAGTGTCCATTGAATTTTTGATCTTAGCCATTCTGATGGGTGTAAGGTGGAATCTCTCAGTCATTTTGATTTGCATTTCTCTGATGACTAAAGACATTGAACATTTCTTTAAGTGTTTCTCAGCCATTCAATATTCCTCTGTTGAAAATTCTCTGTTTAGTTCTGAGCCCCATTTTTCAATTGGGTTATCAGGTTTGGTAGTGTTAAATTTCTTGAGTTCTTTCTATATTTTGGATATTAGACCTTTGTCAGATGTAGGGTTGGTGAAGATTTTTTCCCAGTCTGTAGGCTGTCACTTTGTTCTCTTGACAGTGTCTCCTGACTTACAGAAGCTTCTCGGCCTCGTGAGGTCCCATTTATTAATTATTGACCTTAAGGCCTGGGCCATTGGTGTTCTGTTCAGGAAGTTGTCTCCTGTGCCAATGTGTTCCAGGCTCTTCCCCACTTTTTCTTCTAACTGATTTAGTGACTCTGGTTTTCTTTATTTTTTAAATATATTTTATTAATTTATTCATATTACATCTCAATTGTTATCCCATCTCTTGTATCCTTCCATTCCTCCTTCTCTCCCATTCTCCTTTTACTCCCCTCCTGTATGACTGTGACTGAGGGGCCTCCTCCTCCTGGAAATGCTCATAGGGTATCAAGCCTCTTCTTGGTAGCCTGCTATCCTTTCTCTGAGTGCCACCAGGCCTCCTCATCCAGAGGACATGGTCAAATATGGGGCACCAGAGTTCATGTGAAAGTCAGATCCCACTCTCCACTCAATTGTGGAGAATTTCCTGTCCATTGGCTAGATCTGTGTAGGGGTTTGAAGTTTACTGCACATCTTGTCCTTGGCTGGTGCCACAGTTTGAACAGGACCCCTGGGCCTAGATCAGGTATGGAGATTCCTCCTGAGGATCTTTATTGTATAGGATTGTTTGTTTGTTTTTTTTTTTTTTTTAGCTATTCTGAGTTTTTTGTTTTTACATATGAAGTTGAGAATTGATCTTTCAATGTCTTTAAAAAATTGTGTAGATATTTTTATATGGATTGCTTTGAATTTGTAAATTGCTTTTTGGCAAGATGGCCATTTTTACTATGTTAATTCTCCCAATCCATGAATAAGGGAGATCCCTCCATCTTCTGATGTCATGTTCAATCTATTTCTTCAGAGATTTAAAGATTTTTTTCAAACAAGTCCTTCATTTTCTTGGTTATAGTTACTCCTAGATATTTTATATTCCTTGTGGTAATCGTGGAGAGTGTAGTTTTCCTAATTTCTTCCTCTGCATGTTTGTCATTTGTATACAGGAAGGCTACTGGCTTTTTTAAAGTTAATTTTGTATCCAGCCAATTTGCTGAAGGTGTTTATCAGTTGTAGGAGTTCTCTGGTGGAATTTGGGGGTCACTTATGTACATGATCATATCATCTGCAAATAGAGATAATTTGATTTCTTCCTTTCCCATTCAGATCCCTTTGATCTCCTTGTGTTGTCTTCTTTCTCTGTCTAGAACTTCAAGAACTATATTGAAGAGATATGGAGAAAGTGGGCAGCCTTGTCTGGTCCCTGATTTTAGAAGAATTTCCTTGAGTATCTCTCCACTTAATTTGATGTTGGTTATTGGCTTGCTGTATATAGCCTTTATTATGCTTAGGCATGTGCCTTGTATTCCCAATCTGTCCTGAACTTTAAACATG
Source organism: Acomys russatus (assembly GCF_903995435.1). Classification (NCBI taxonomy): domain Eukaryota; kingdom Metazoa; phylum Chordata; class Mammalia; order Rodentia; family Muridae; genus Acomys; species Acomys russatus. The sequence goes on along the minus strand of NC_067151.1, from coordinate 12,621,539 downwards.
TATGGGTGTTGGAATTTCATCATGTGTTTTTTCTTTCAGTTTGTTTCTATGGTGGTTTACATTGATGGATTTCCATACATTAAACCACCCCTGCATGCCTGGAATGAAGCCTACCTGGTCATGGTGAATGATATCTTTGATATGTTCTTGTAATCATTTTGTGAGTATTTTATTGAGTATTTTTGCATCAGTGTTCATAAGAGAAATTGGTCTGAAATTATCTTTTTTCGTTAGGTCTTTGTGGAGTTTAGGTATCAATGTGACCGTGGCCTAATAGAAAGAATTTGGTAATGTTCCATCCATTTCTATCTTTTGGGGTAGTTGAAGAGTATTGGAATTAGCTCTTCTTTGAAGGTATGGCAGAATTCTGCACTGAAACCATCTGGCTTCAGGCTTTTTTGGTTGGGAGACTATCAATGATTGCTTGTATTTCTATAGGATTAATAAGACTATTTAATTTGTTTATCTGATTTTGATTCAATTTTGACAAGTAGAATCGGTTGAGAAAATTGTCCATTTCCCTTAGATTTTCAAATTTTGTAGCATATATGCTTTTAGATTAGGATCTTATGATTCTTTGTATTTCTTTAGCATCTGTTGTTAAGTATCCCTTTTCATTTCTGATTTTTTTGATTTGGATAGTGTCTCTCTGCTTTTAGCTAGTTTGGCTAATGGTTTGTCTATCTTGTTGATTTTCTCAAAGAGCCAGCTCCTGGTATTCTTTGAATTGTTCTCTTTGTTTCTAATTTATTGATTTTAGTCCCGAGTTTGATTATTTCCAGACATCTACTCCTCTTGGGTATTTCTGCTTCTTTTTTTCTAGGGCTTCCAGATGTATCATTAAGTTGCTTATTTGGGATGTTTCCAATTTCTTTATAAAGACACTTAGTGCTAGACGGGCCTGGAAAAAGGTCCTGCAAACCCTAATAGATTGTGTAGTTATCTATTTCCTGTGTAGTTTGGTTGTGGCTTGTCCCTTTGATGTGGAATTTTCCCTATAGTAACTTCTGTAAAGCTGGATTTGTGGGTAGGTTCTGTTTGAATTTCTTTTTGTCATGGACTATTTTGTTTTCTCCATCAATGGTTGTTGACAGTTAGGTTGGGTATAGTAATCAAGTCTGGCCCGTCTAGCTTTTATGGTCTCTGCTGAGAAGTTGGGTGTAATTCTGATAGGTTTGCCATTGTATGTTACTTTGCCTTTTTCTCTTGCTGCTTTTAATATATTTCCTTTGTTCTGTATATTGTGTGTTTTTATTATTATGTTTTGGGAAGGTTTTCTTTTCTGGTTTATTCTATTTGGTGTTCTGTAGTCCTCTTGTATGCTTATATGCATTTCCATCTTTAATTTGGCGAAATTTTCTTCTATAATTTTGTTGAAGATATTTTCTGGGCCTTAGAGTCATGTCTCTTTTCTTTCCTCGATGCCTATTATTCTCAGGTTTTGTCTTTTCAGTGTGTCCTTGATTTCTTGGATGTTTTGTGTTAGGAATTTTTCAGATTTAGCATTTTCTTTGATAGCTGCTTTGAGTTCTACAATTATATCTTCAAGTCTCGAGAGTTATTCCTCCATTTCTTGGATTCTGTTAGAGAAGCTCACATCTGTGTTGCTTACTTTCTTCTCTAAGGTCTCTCGTTCCTGTTTTTCTTCTTTCTGTGCTTTTATCACTGTTTCTATTTTCATTTTCAGATCTTGAACTCTTTTATTGATTTCCTTCATATGGTTGTATGTATTTTCCTGAAATTTTCCCGGTGTTTCTCTATAGTCTTCTTTTATGTCTTCCACCTGTTTGGCTGTGTCTTCCTGCATTTGATTATGGATTTTATTAGATTCCTCCATTATCATCTTCATTACTAAGGATTTGAGGTAATTTTCTTGTATTTCGATTGTGTTTGATTCTCAGGGTTGCTTTCTTTGGGCTAGCTGGGATCTGGGGATGTTGAGTTGTTTTGTTTTTTGTCGTTTGCATTCTAACACTGTCCTTTAGTCATCTTGTTATCTCTGATGCTGGGTGATAGCTTCTGGTGTCCTTCACTGTTCTTTGAGAGTGGGTAGTTTGTGCGTGATTATAGGTCACATGCCCTTGCCTAGTATTCTCCAGTTATTGCATTCTGTGGCTCCAAATCTGGTCCCTGGTCTCTGTGTGGTAGATCAGATACAGTGCATGATAGGTGCTGCCATCTTGAAACTCATCATCCCAGATCATAAGTTTTATTACAAAGTCACAGTAATAAACAATATGATATGGGCACATAAAACAGACATACAGACCAATGGAATAAAACCAAAGAGCCAAACATGAAGAGACATCTAATATTTAACAAAGATGCCAAAAACAGGTGAAAAGAAAACATCTTGAACAAATGTTCCTGGGAAAACTGGATGTCAACATACTGAATAATGGAATTGGACTCATATCTACCACCTTGCATAAAAACTAAGTCCAAATGAATCAAAGATCTAAACTTGAAATGTGTAATACTGAAACTGCAAAAGAAAACTTTCTGACTAGGACCCCAATTGCCCAAAAATTAAGGCCAACAACCAACAAGTGAGATTTCATAAAACTAAAAAGCTCCTGCACAGTTAAAGAAACTACCAAGTGGGTGAAGTTAAGCCACAGAATGGGAGAGAATCTTTGTCACCTATGTATCTGGCAGAAAATTAATATTCATAATATGTAAAAATATTTTTAAAAGGGTTAGAAACAAAGGAAAATGAAAAAACAAATTACCTCTTTGAAGAACAGTAATGGACTCTGCTCTCTTTTGGCTAACTGGGTGGTTTCTGCTTCTTCCAGGCACCCAGGCTAGTCTGAGAGCCTTCTTTGCTTGTCTGAGAGGGGTTAGCTGCAGATTTACTATTTATATACTCTAGGGGGTGTTAAGTTCCTAGAAAATCTTGTCACTTTCAGGGACTTCCTGAAGCTATTTTGAGTTGTTTGCTTCCTGTCTTAAGGTGCCTTTCTACAGTGTTTTACTGTAGCCCACCAGAACAATGGTTCCCAAGCTTTCTGATGCTGCCACACTTTTGTACAGTTCTTCATGTTGTTGTCACCTCAACCTTAAAATTACAACCTTGCTACTTCCTAGCTGTGATTTTGCTGCTCTTATGAATTTTAATGTAAATATCTGATATGCAAGACATTTGACATGCAACCCACAAAGGGGTTGCAACTCACAGTTTGAGAACCACTGCCTCAGAAAATCCTGTGGTTTCACATCCTTGTAAACATAACAGTCTCAAGTTTCCCTCCAAGATGCAAGGTTGTAATTGAGGAGAAAATGGTTATAGAGCATGGGGTCTTTCCTTAAGGTCACCCCTCCCTGCATCCCAATGCCTGTCAGGGTTCTGCTTAATCCCCTTACTCTTTTAGCACAGGCCTTGGCTGCAGGTTTAAGTATCCTGGTGCTCTTTTCCTGATCTAACTGAACGTTTTGTATTTCTTTCCGCCTCATCTGCTTGTTTTCACTGTAGACTTTTAAAAGAATGATCACTAGTAACTATGTGGCCAAAGTAAGTAATTCATTAATTTTAAATTTAAACTCAGGAACAGTCTCTTACCCAGCTGCTATTGTTTGCCTCTGGAACTTCTTGAGCTGGGCCTCCAGAGTCTGCATAGTTCCCAGCAATGTCTTCCAAGCTTCTACCAGGATAGCCCATTAATCATAATATAACATTATTAACTTTTAATAGAAATATATGAAAAATACAAAGCATAAACACAGTCACTTAAACCATTTACAATATGTAATTAAACAAGACTAATTGCGTTTCCAACTGTAAACCATGAAGTGAAGGCTTGGTGTCTAGTCTGCAGCTATTAGCCTGTGGTAGAGCTGTAGGATCTGGAGCCTGGTGGAAGTAAGTTAGGTCACTGGGAGTGTGTCTTTAATGAACATTAGAAGTCATGTCTTGGCAAAACATAGTCATGTGATGTAGATGAGAACTCTGACATCTGTGAGAATATTCCATGAAAACCAGACAAGAGTCTTTTGACCTCAGTGTCTTCCAAACATGGAATTGTTCTTAGAATGTGGTTTCCTGCTCCTCACTGATAGTGGATATTCCAAGTGTCCCTCAGATTATTTATTATTGCTTGCTGTTGCTATTCAATTAAATGTGTGAACTATGCCTCTGTGGAGAAATATGGTTTTTTTTCATGTGCAGCTTGTCATTATGATGTCTACACCTTGATCTCATGAGAACTTTACTCACATGACCTTTTTGAACCCTCAAAGTATAAACTGTCTGAGACTCTGCATAAAGATGTCTATTTCATAAGACCTTTCATCTGGATAAAGAGGAGACAAAGAAAGAAAGAAAGAAAGAAAGAAAGAAAGAAAGAAAGAAAGAAAGAAAAGGGGAAAGAAAGAAAAGCAGTTTATAAAGGTAGAAGAGGAAGCCCTGTGTTATAAAAGGTGTTTAATTTTAATTGAGATTTTAATTGGGTGAGCCAAAAGATGGCTTTTGATTGCTGAATGTCAATACTTTGATAGTTTGAACTTGGTGGTCAGCCTCAGGAGGAAGAAGTGGTTAAATAAGAGAATTGACCTTAGCCTGGGCATAGTGGCACTTGCCTATAATCCCAGCACTTGGGAGGAAGAGGCAGGTGAATCACTGTGAGTTTAAGGCCAGCATGGTCTACAAAGTGAGTCCAGGCCATCCAAGGCTACACAGAGAAACTTTGTGTTGGAAAACCAAGAGAGGAAGAGAGAGAGAGAGAGAGAGAGAGAGAGAGAGAGAGAGAGAGAGAGAGAGAGAGAGAGAGAGAGATGACTTTATGACTTTGGTGGCTAGCTTTAAGAATGTGTTCTAACAGTTTTTAGCAGGGCAGATAGTCAGGGAAAGGGAAGGCCTGCCAGAGCCATGATTGTCATGCCTGGGCCTGCTATAGCTCCACTTTACCCACCACCTCTAGAATGGTGACAATGTCTCTCCTTCCTTTCTTTTTTCTTTCTTTCTTTTTTCTTCCAGCTTTCCAAGATCCATGTTTTTTATCCTGCATTTCTACCACAGCAATCCACCTCATAATAGGCCACATATGCCACAGAGAAAAGAAACCATGTATGGTGTGCTGGCTAGTATTAGATAAACTGGACACAGGGTAGAGTCATCTGAGAGGAGGGAACCTCAGTTTACCTTGCAACATTCTGGTGGTTGCTGAAGAAACAATTGGGTGTGCTTTTTTACTAGCTTTCTGCCTATGTTCCCTTTGCTCACTAGGCATGCTTCAAACACCCTACAAAAAGCCCCGTCATTTGCTCTGCTCTCAGGTATTTCTTTTCCCATTCAGAGGCAGATGCCACTCTATGTTTCTCCTCAGCAAGTCTCTTGTGTGAATCTGTTGTTTAGTGTGACTCTGTGGTGTTCCTTGGCTCTTGACTGTGAAGATGCCCATGCACTGGAAAAACCCATATACCTGGGTTCTATAAGAAAGCAGGCTGAGCAAGCTATGTGGAGCAAGCCAGTGAGCAGCATCCATCCATGACCTCTACATCACCTCCTGCCTTTAGGTTCCTGTCCTGTTTTAGTTCCTGTCCTGACCTCTTTCAGTGATGGACTATGATGTGGAAATGTAAGCCTAATAAACCCCTTCCTCCTCAACTTGTTGTTGGCAATGGTGCTTTGTCACAGCAACAGAACCACTAACTGAGATGTGTGGCTTTAAAAGGAAAACAACAACAACAGAATTCCCTAAATATTCATTTTGGCTCATCTGTGTGAGATAGTGCATGTATGCATAACACACATTTTTAAAGAAGAAGAAGAAGAAGGATAATTATGGTGTTAATGATGATTAAGAGAAAGAGAAGGAGAGTGCTGCTGCAACACCACCACCATTTGACAGCCCCATGAAGTGCTGTTACACCAGTCTTCATCATATGCCTGCTATACACTCCACCCTTGAGTAAGAAGACTAAGTATATGTACATAGTGTGGTCCAGAAACACATGGCTGATGAACAGGAGGAGGCAAGTCTCCAATCAAAACTTTAACTTGGTGAAGCAATGGGTTAATTGGGGTTATTTATAGGAATATATGGGTGAGAGGTTACTTACAGGAGCAGAAATTAATCAGAGGCAGCCCATCCATTCCAGCATGGGTGACAACTCACAAGGCTGGAAATCTGCAGCTCGCTTCAGGTTGAGGCTGTCTTTTCAGGTAGCTCAGTTAGTGTCTGTGATAGTTAAAATTATAATAAAAGTCTAAACTTACACTGCTAGAGAGGCTAAAAACACAAAATAAAAATAAAATATCTATGCTATTCTTTGTGTTGCTTTGTTTTCTTTTTCAAGGCAGGGTTTCTCTGTGTAGTCCTGGTTGTCCTAGACTCGTTTTGTAGACAAGGCTGGTCTTGAACTCACAGCAATCCGCCTACCTCTGCCTCCTGAGTGCTGGGATTAAAGACGTGCACCACCACACCCTGCTCATCTAGGCTATTCTTAAAACCTACCCAGTCTTGTAAAAAAAAATCTCTTACAACTTCAGCTGTTCTTGCGAGATAATAGGTAATATGAGCTAATGTTAAATTCCACTATTGTATAAAATACTTGATTGCTCAGGATCACTAGGGCATCTGCATAATCTGTTAAAAATTAGGCTATTCTGCAGCCAGACAGGATATGTGCTAACTTGACCCATCAAAACTGTTAAGTTTGTGGTTTTTTATTTTATAAGCTCTAGGCTGATATAGCTAGATGCTGCATCCTGGCTGGATGCAGATTCTCAGGTGCACTCTAGTGCCAGGCGCCTGAAGCCAGTATCTAGAGAAAAGCCTCATCTTATTAAAACTTATTCATTGCTATGATGAATCATCAAGCAGCCCTAGACTCACAATATTTGGAGGTCTCACCAAGATGTGTCTTGTCCATCCCTATGAGCTTCCAGCTGGGAGCTGACTGGCAGGTATCCCATGCCTAGACTTCACAGAGGAGCCATGAGTCCCTGAGGGCTTCTGGCCTGGGGCTGAAACATAGATCTGAGAGACCCAGTGCTTGGGGAAGCCACTGGCAGGCTCTCAATGCTGGACATGTGAAAAGAGGCATCTGAAAGCCTCTTGGAGTGTAGACAAGGTTTCTGTCTGGTGTAGAACACAAGGGACTCCTTGCAAATGTTGGATGCAGCCTTGATTCTGGAATTGGGGACAGGGTGGGGTGGAGCTGGCAGGACATTGTCAGTCCCTGTTATTTGGTCAGGCTGACAGGGAAAAAACATCCTGGTTGGTCTTTGTGATCACCAAATTGTCTCTCTATTTTATGTTGTACGGATTACTTGCTGTGTGACTTTTGTTTTGTTTTGTTTTCAAAAAGAATTAAAAATGATGGGCCAAAATCTGACTCAGAAGATTCCACCAGTCTGTGTCCCATGGTTGTGGGTTTCCTTTGCTGTCTCTATCCCTCCTTTGTATTTGCTTCCATTGTCCTTTTTAAAAAGGAAACACGTCCCTGCTCCCAGGTATGTTAGAGGTGGAAGTTTATTGCAGATAAGAGGGAGAACATAGACAGAGGCAGAGACATCTGGGAGAATCTAAAGTGGACATGACCCTGAGCCATGTGAGGACAAGAGGGAGAGGGAAGGAGAAGGAAAAGCAGGGAACCAGGTACAGCAGCCATGAGGGAAGAGGTTAAAAAAAAGGGGGTGGGTGGGTAACCAAAATGGCTGGATTATATAAGGAAGACCAGCTTGGAGAAGGGTAGCCCAACCCCTGGGCTACAGAGGGAGTTCAAGGCGGAAATAGGGGGTATGCCTGCCATATTCTGTAACTCGTAAGAACTCAATGATCCTGGAAGAACCTGTCACCAGGTCCATTATGATATATTAAGTAGGCACCTCAGCCACTTGTCCCAGGGTTTGGAATTTAACACTTTCCAGTTACAGGCAGATATCAGAGCCATACCAGATTGAGCAAGTGAGGGGAAAAATGAGGGAGCAACTGTGGCACAACTCTTGCTAGTATTTCTCTCAGCTCCCTCCTTCAGTGTCTTCTGTCTATAGCCAGAGCTGGAACTCTGACTCCACCACCCCCTGTGCCACGGGGCTATGGCAGTGCAGGAGCTCCTAATACACCCCCAAGCATGCTGTCTCATGGACACTAAAACCCCCAATTTTGGGTGACTTTATACACTCCCACCTCACAGGTGTCCATGGCACCACTGTGGCAGCCTTCCTGATGCTTTGTTTCAATTAAACAGTTGATTCTTCTGGTCCACAACAGTTCTATATAGGCATCTGGGTGCCAGCTAAAGTGACACTTTGTGGGATCCAGGGTAAGACCAATGTGGTCTGGTGCCTGCTACCCCTGCAGCTACTGCTTTGCTAGCCAGGGCTCAGAATTTCTTCTCTCTGAGCTTTGCTTTCAGTTTTCTCTAGTTCCTTCTCTGGCCACTGAATCCAGTTCTGGCAGGATTCAGATTCTTTGGGTGTGTGGACACTATTGAAATATTGTTTGTGTTGTCCTAACTTATTGAAAATCCGGCTCTGGAGTTGAGTGTGGCTTCCCCACCTCTAGGCTCAAGCATGTTTGTTTAAAAAGTTTTCTCCCAAGATCTCTATGTCCTATGTTAGGTGGGCCACCTCATTTTTTTTTTTTTTTTGAAGTTTAAGTTCCTTTAGAGTTCTATTTTTTCTGGGGGTGTTTTTAAAATTATTTTTAATATTTTACATATACATTTATACTATTACACCTATGTAAAATAAACTACATATAGCAAGAAGAGCCACAGAATATTCAGGAATTATATTCATGGTACATTCATAGTATTTTGGCTGTTTGGCAACCTTGATGAAAATATTTTCCTATCTCAGTGAGTCTAAAATTCTGAATGTAATTCAATGTCTATCATATCTCATCTCTATCAACTTGAAACATCTATCTAGACCTAAAAAACTCATTTTGTGACAGGGAAAGCAAAGCAAAGCAAAACAACTGAAAATAGAATATTGGCTTCATTTATTAAAGTTTCTAAGACTTTTGCTGAAATATACACTTTATCTTAAGTTTGCAAGTCTCTTCTGCAAGACTCAAGGTCTCTACATTTATTAGATATGGCTAAAGGTCTATGAAATCTATAATAAAAGGTTAACTTAAAACTTATAACTGGAAGTGTCTTGCAGACTATCTCATGGAACAGTAAAGAAGAGAGGAGAATGCCTTGGTGGATCCGCAGTAGAGAGAATTGAGCAGGCGCTGAACAGCTGGTTAAGGGAAACCAACCAGTGGGGAACAATTGGCTATAGGAGCCAGATGTTGAGGAGAAGTTGAGGAATTGAAGTTCAATTTTTTTCCATTACAGATTACATCACAATTTTCTCATCTTTTACAATCAATAGAGCATTTAAAAATCAATAAAGCAAGGTAACAGTCTAACAAGGAAATACATATGACAAACAGTCCTATACAACCTACAATAAAGCATAGAGCAAAAATCAACCAATATCCAAGCAATGGAGCAATGGTTGGCGTGACCAGATTATTATTTCTTAAATAATACTCAGGACAGTTTAATCATCAATTTCCCCAGGCTAAAGCCATTGTGTTTATGTGATTGTCATAGCAACATAGCTTGAGCTAAATGTTCTCTACTAAAGAAAAAACTTGACTTATTCCAAGTCCCAAACCAACAGGTGTGCTATTTAAGCATAGACTAACTGCTGAAGGCTCCTCTATTGTAAACTATCTGTAAAGCATCACGTTCCAAGCCCACCTTCTATTGTTCTGAAAGCAGACTCTAAAGAAACTTTTCTCCACCTAACAGTATCTACTCAGGCACTGTTATATCAAGGTCCTAACTTTCTTCCAACCAGTTTCTGCCTGACTGTATATAGTCAGAGCCAAGAACTCTCTCATTGTCTCAAACCTTTGGCCAGATGCCTTCCTTCAACATTCTTTGTGGGGAAAAGTTTTCCAGTGTAAATTTTGTTAGAGCGGAGAAATAGAAAGACGGTTTTAGGTGAAAAGGTAGATTTCAAAGTAGTGTTAAGGCAAAATTACACCTGGACCACACATATTTAAAGGCAGTGGTGCTCAGCTGGAGATCTTTGGAACTTTGTCAAGTAAAGCTTCACCAGTTGTTTGGGGTGTCTAGGGATCATGCTGAACAGTCTGAGGTCTCTGAAACGTTGTCAAGTAAAGCCTCTATGACTTGTCTTCATGTCCATGACACAGAAGGTCAATGATTAAAAATCTATCCATTAGATGTCTCAATTTACTACAACACATTGTGTATGTAACTTAGTTTTAGCTTGTGATGGTTCAGGAAAAACTAGAAACTTTTCCCCAGACAGGGGAGTGGTTAAGCAGAACTGGTGTACAGAAGACGAAGAGATCTCAGTGTCTTAGAGCTGAAAGGTGACAGTGGTGCACAACTTGTGAAGAAGGTTGTGGCCCGGAAAAGTGAAGGAATAGTACAGAAAAATCATCAAGGAATGGGTTACTAGCTTGTGACTCAGAGTGACTGTGCACTCAAGAATAAAATGATAGTCACTGACTGCTGATGGCCCCCTCAATAAGAATTTTTCTTTGAGAAGATCGTCCCAGTGGGGCTTTTAAAATTGAGAATTCCAGGCAGGCAGTGGTGGCATACACCTTTAATCCCAGCACTCGTTAGACAGAAGCAGGTGGATCTCTGAGTTTGAGGCCAGCCTGGTCTATAGAGTGAGTTCCAGGACAGCCAAGGCTACACAGAAAAAATTCTGTCTCCCAAAACCAAAACAACCAACCAAACAAAAAGCCTATGAAAAATAAACACCACCTAAAATTGAGAGTTTCATTTCAGTTTCTACCAATGATTGGACCAAGTGGCCTCCCACTGATGCTGTAACTAAGGGCCCCCAGAGACCTAGGAGAGTGACGCCCCATCCCATTTACACTAAATCCTGGTGGCTGAAAGGGTCATGATCTTTTGGAGGTGGCAAGGATATTAACCTTTCCAATGTCCTTTTTTACATACATTAAGCATATTGACCTTTTTTTTCTCATGGGGGCTGCCCAATTCTCCCCCCTACATCTTTTTTTCTAGTTGAGGTTGCTGTAGAAAGTTTATTAATTTATAGATTTTAAAAAACCAGCTAGCTTCTAAGTAATTGAGACAGAAGCCTAATGATTTCTGCAAATAAGCTTTATGCACAATAACTGGCCATGTACCTTTAAATTACTTTTCTATGTTATTCTGGCTACTTCCCAGGCACACACCCCAAGTTACTTGCCAAAATAGGTCCTGCTGGGCTGCATTTGTTCCATCAGGCCACACTCTTTCTTTGCATCTTCTTCCTTCTCTTCCTTTTTCCTGCTGCTTCTCCTTCTCCCTGGCCTCATCCTTCCTAACATAGGCCCCGAGCCCAGGACCCTAAGCCATGCATGCTTCTCTTCTGACCCTCTGCAGGCTGTTTAGCCTTTTCATTGACCAATCAGAGATTATCAGGGAGCAAAGCTTACACAACAGTGTTCAGTGTTCATGAGAATGCATGTGTCCAGACTGCAACAAGATCTTGGGATTCAGAATTCAGCATCTGAATGCACAGAGCACCAGACCAACTCTCCACATGAGGTTCCTTTTTGTCTTTGGGCTGGGCCGTTCTATGGTCTAAGCTGTTGAATGGGAGGGGGCAACCAGCCTGTCTGCCTATTGCATGGTCTGTGATCTGGTCTGCCTGCTTTTGTTTGTCAACTTCTCTTTTACTAAACACTTGTTGGGCCACTTTTAGAAGCTAAGAAGTGTTTGTGTCCATGAAACCCTTGAGCTTTCGGAATTTTGTTTTGTTTTTCTGAATGCCAGGAGTGGACTCTGTAATAGAAGCCAAGTTTAGAGCTGGGCCATTGTCTGAGACTAGTGGGTCAAAAGAAGTGTTTGTTTGAAAGCTTTCCTAAGTATTGTAATGTTCAGTAGCCATGTTAGGGTTCCATTTGGGGCAGACGGAAAGGAAAGACTCTTCCATTTTGAGTTGTTTTTGTCTTTCATCTCAGGAGCATGGCCCAGAATGCCTATTGGTCTTTTGTCCTACATATGTGCCTATTCCGATTAAAAGCAGTTGTTGGTGATCATCCAAAATATATTGGGATGCTTTTGACATGTTCCATTCTGTCAATGAGACTTTCCACTACAGATTTTAATTGGCTTATTGAGTTTCTCATTTCCAGGATCATTTTAGCTTGAGTTTTCATAAACAGTTCAAACTCTATTTTCATGTTTTTGATTGGCTTCCTTACTTCTTTTTATCACTATGTCTTTCTCTTCTCGTAGTAGTTTGAATTCTTTGTCTAGGAGTTTGTGTAGGTAATTTTCTCCATCAATGGTTATTGATATTTTTGCTGGGTAAAGTAGTCTGGCCTGGCATCTGTGGTCTCTTAGGGTTTGCAGGATCTCTGTCCAGGCCCTTCTGGCTTTTATGGTCTCTGCTGAGAAGTTGGGTGTAATTCTGATAGGTTTACCATTAAATGTTATTTGGCCCTTTTCCCTTGCAGCTTTTAATATTTTTTCTTTGTTCTGCATGTTTTGTGTTTTGATTATTATGTGGCGGGCAGTTTTTCTTTTCTGGTCAATTCCATTTGGTGTTCTGTAGGCCTCTTGTATGTTTATAGGCATTTCTTTCTTTAGATTGGGGAAATTTTCTTCTATGATTTTGTTGAGAATAGTTTCTGGGCCCTGGAGTCTGATGTCTTCTCTTTCTTCAATGCCTATTATCCTCAGATTTCTTCTTTTCATGGTGTCCTTAATTTCTTGGATGTTTTGTGTCAGGAGTTTTCCAGATTTGGCATTTTCTTTAATGGTTGATTCAATATCTGTGATTGTATCTTCTAGCCCTGAGAGTCGTTCTTCCATCTCTTGGATTCTGTTAGAAAAGCTCACCTCTGTGTTGCTCACCTTCTTCTCTGAGGTCTCACGTTCTCGTTTTTCTTCTGTCTGTGTGTTTATCATTGAATCCATTTTCATTTTCAGATCTTGAACTGATTTTTTTATTTCTTTCATCTGATTTTTTGTATATTCCTGAGTTTCTTCCATTGCCTCTTTATAGGTCTTCAGAGCTTGAACCGTTTTATTTCTTTCTTTCATCTGGTTGTTTGCATTTTCCTGCAATTTTTCCAGTTTCACTCTATGTGCTTCTTTTATGTCTCTCACCTGTTTGTCTGCGTCTTCCTGCATTTGATTACGAATTTTATTTGTTTCCTCCATTATCATCCTCATTACTAAGGATTTGAGGTCATTTTCTTGTATTTCCGTTGTATTTGAGTTCTCTGGGTTGTTTTCTTTGGGATAGCTGGAAACTGGAGACACCATGTTGTTTTGGGGTTTTTTGCGTATGCTTTTTCGTTGTCCTTTAGACATCTTGCCATCTTTGTTTTTGTTCGGTAGCTTCCAGAGTTGGATGACAATAGATTCACTTGTTTTCTCACGATTTCCCTAGGCTGGGAGCTCAAAGCTTCACTGGTGTGGATGTTAGGAGGTTAGCCCTGTTGTTCTGGTCTCTCACAGCCAGTGATCTTCAGCCCCCCTGTGCTGTGGATCCTGCAATTGTTCTGGGTCTCTGAATGAGCGTTGGGTCAGGCCAAGGTATCCACAGCCTTCTGTGTTCCCTGCCAAGTCCAGCCAGGAACACTGGGCCCGAACCACCGGCTGAACTCAGCTAGATTCTCAGGGCCTGAACTGTCTGCCAAGCTCAGCTAGGGATTCTGGGCCCAAAATGCACACAGAGTCCAGCCAGAATTTTTGGGCTGGGACTACGCACCAAGCTCCGTTAGGGCCTTTTGGCCCAAAGTACGTGCTGTGGTCAGTTATTGACTCAGGGCCCGAACTGACCACCAATCTCAGCCAGGAATTCTGGATTCAAACTGCACACTGTGTCCAACCAGAGTCTTAGAGCTGGTGGAACTGAGTGCTCTGTCCAGCCTGCGCCACAGCAGGAGAACTGCGGCTGCTCTGAGTTAGAGCCTGTGGTTCAACCAAGTGCTCCGCCCAGACTGCGTCACCACAGGGGAGCTGCCACTGAGCTGAGGTGGTGCCTAGGATGGAACTGCGCACTCCACCAAGCCTGCGCCACAGCAGGAGAACTGCGGCTGCTCTGAGTTAGCGCCAATGGTGAAACCAAGTGCTCTGCCCAGACTGTGTCACTGCAAGGGAGCTGCCACTGAGCTGAGGTGGTGCCTAGGATGGAACCGAGCACGTCACCAAGCCTGCGCCACAGCAGGAGAACTGCAGCTGCTCTGAGTTAGCACCTGTGGTTCAACCAAGTGCTCCGCCCAGACTGTGTCACCTCAGGGGAGCTGCCGCTGAGCTGAGGTGCTGCCTAGCGTGGAGCTGCGCGCTCAACTAAGCCTGTGCCACAGCAGCGGAGCTGTGGCCGAAGCTGGGCTGGGCCAGTACCCGGGACTCTGGGGCCGAACTGTCCGCCGAGTCCAGTCTGGGTCCGAAGGCTCCATGCGACCCAAATCCTGCCCCGAGTCCCCTCTCCCTCAGCAACTCCCACCAGCCACCACACCAATTGCCTCCACCGGAAGGCTATGAGCTGCAAACCTCAGCCACCGCTGCTGGTGCCGCTGGTGCTGCTGCCTCTGCCACTGCCGCTCCGATCAGAGAAAATCCACGCTCCTCTCGTGTGCAGGGGCACACAGGTCCTCCGCACCCTGGTCCCTCTGAACCGTGGAGCACTCCCGGTGCCGTGATGTTTGGACCTCGGTGTTCCTGGCTCAGAAATCTGTGCAATTTCCTGAATTGTTCACTGGAGCCTCCAAACATGGTCCACACTGCTCGCCGCCATCTTGAAAAACCTACTATCCCCACTTTTTAAAGCTGAGGGCATTTTATTATTTTTTCAGTCTTCTCACCTATGGATTTAGGCCATAACCTTCCTTTTGACTTTCTTCTTCTTCTTCTTCTTCTTCTTCTTCTTCTTCTTCTTCTTCTTCTTCTTCTTCTTCTTCTTCTTCTTCTTCTTCTTCTTCTTCTTCATCTCCTCCTCCTCCTTCCCCTTCTCATCCTCCTCCCCTTCCCCTGCCTCATCATCATCATCATCATCATCATCATCATCATCATCATCATCATCATCACCATGCTTCTCATCCTCCTCCTCCGTCTTCTACTTTGTTTTGTTTTAGTCAGCTTTGTTTTGGAGAAAGGGCCCCATGTAGTCCTGGGTGGCCTCAAACTTGCTATGTTGCCAAGTATGACCTTGAAATCTTAGTCCCCCTTCCTCCACATCTTAAGAGCAGGGATTTCAGATGAGCATCACCATATATTATACCTTTTTTAGAAAGGATCTCTTACTTAGCATTACATATTTAAGGTTCTTGTATATTTTATGCCTTAACTGATCGCTTTTCATCAATGAGCAATATTCTATCCTATTAGTGTACCCTGATATTTTTGCAACTTTATCAATTTAAGGGAATCTTGATTGTTTCTAATCTAGAGCAATAGTGTGAATAAATCTTCTAGAAGCATTTGGATGTTTTTGAATGAGCATTTGTGAGTATATCCAGAATGCATCATCTGGTTGCTGCTTAGGTCCAAGAAATTGTCAAGCTCTTATCCCAAGTATCTATGGCACTCTGCATGTTACCAAGAAAGAATGAGACTCCCGAGGCTTCACATGATTGGGAATTCATCTATTCTACAAGTACAATGTGGTATCTCATTGCTGTTTTTACTTTCAACTCCATGATGATGGATGTTATATTGTGAAAGAGATAACAAACTGTAAAGGAGTGTTTTCCTCCCATATTCCAGCTCCCAATATAACAACACTGAAGTTTAAATATATTTATAAATAAAACTCTAGGCCCTATGGCTAGGCATGTTCCCTGACCTGTTCATAACTAATATCCCATTTATTCTAAGTTCTGCCACATGGCTGGTTACCTGTGCTCAGTTTCCTACATCTATCTTCTTCACACTCCAAGGGTGACTCCAGCCTCTGACTATCTCTCAGAGTTCATCTCTCTCTTTGGAACCCCCACCTCTTTATTCCCTGCCTCAGCTAACAGGCCATTAGCCTTTTATTGATATGCAATACTTCCATATAGACATAAGAGATTACTTCTGCAATAAATGTCTATGTACAAGAATAAATTCTGTTTTTCTTCATAACTATAACAATTTTTGCCTCATTTATTTTAAAACTCTGATCTTAGCCACCTACACAACAAGAGTTGTTAGACTTTTAAAAACTCAAACACCCCCTCCCATCATTTGACAATGCCTCTTTTTAGATGTGACAATCTTCTCTTTAAGTCTGTTTTGTCCACAGTGAATGTAATTATCCAACTTTGGTTTACTTTGTGCTAACATAGTATACTGTTTTCTAATCCTTCATTTTTAACCTGCCTGCATTGGTATTCCTGGTGTTTTGTGAACAATATTCATTTAGTTCTTTCTTTTGTAGCATTTCCATTTAAAGTCATTCATATGATTGAATTGATATCTTTGTATTATACAATCATAACTGTCTTCTGGTGTTTGCAGCCTCCTTTGTTTCTTATATTCCCATTTTTTTCTGCCCCCCTCCTCCCCTGGTTTTAACAGAGTATAGTATCTTGACCCACTCTCTCATTTTTAGTCTGTCAATAGCATTTAGGGTTTTTTTTCCTGGATTTTGCAATATATAGTAAAGTATCAGATCTGAACCCACTGTGCCACTCTAAAGGATAATGAAGGCCTTCATGAGAAAGCATGCTGTTTCTCCTGCTCATCATTTGTGACAAGACTGTCATTTGGTTTGCCTATCCATGTGCTATAATTAACTAAGCCAGTGTTAATATTACAGTGTTTAATTAAAGAAACCTAGTGCATCAAAACTTTCAATATACTGTATTTTAAAGCAGTATTAAGGCATATTCATCAAAATCGAGAGAACAGTTCACGGACTTTTCCTACTCCTAGTCCCCATGTACCCAAAAATACATCAATGCCTCCTCCACTTTTAGTATAATAGGTAGTGCTACATGGGCCCATCATTATCAGAAAATAAAATATTTACAGTTTACATTAGGGCTCATTCTTTGTGCTACACATTCTGTAAACCAGGCTGGCAAAGAACTTGCAGTGATCTGGCCTCTGTCTCTAGAGAGATGGGATCACATGTACCACTATTACAGCAAATCCCGTTTTGAGTTGCTCTGAGCTCCTGAGTTCCAGTCTTTAGCACTGTTCTTGGTCTTGTTGAGAAACTAAAGGGAGCTAGACTCAGTCCGTCATCAATGCAAAGAAGATGCTGGTGAGTCACTTCCTTTGAAATTCAGGCTCTAGACACAGATGGGAATTTTCCTCTATTGTTAAAGTGAGATGCTGGTAAGGCATCTCAAGGGGAATCCATTAATGACTGTGGCTGTGCATCAGACAAGGGCATCTAGAAGTTTTAAATCCCAAGTATGCCCATCCTCAGCTTCTAGAAGTTTCTTCAGAATGCTTTCTAAGTGTTTTCTCCTCCTCAAGGTCAATTGTTTTCTGCTTCAAGGAAGCTGCTCTTTGCTATGCCTGCCTATATTTGTCAATTTCTCCATATTTTAGCGTGATAATTGACCATGTACCCCTAGTTCTTGTGTATATTCAAAGAAAATTATTGACTTTTTATTTCTTTAATGATTTTCTTCTTCTATATGTATGAGTGAAACTTTTTAAGTTCCATGCTTTGCATAGCAGGAGTTTTCTAATGCCTTATTAAGTTGCTTATGTATGTGTATATATGCATGTATGTATATATGTGTTTGTATGTGTTTATGTATATGTATGCATGTATGTATGTATATATGTGTTTGTATGTGTTTATGTATATATATGCATGTATGTATCATATATGTGTACAAATATGTAATATATGTAAACATATAAAATTATCATTGAATGATCTTCAGAAACTTAACTAAGTAGTCCAAATATCATCACAAATAGCTCTACAATGTTTTAACCCAGAAGTATGGGCGTGTACTTGAGTTATCTCCAGTCCTTCTCTCACATGTGCCCAGACCTGAATAATGGCTTTGTTAACATTCCAGTAAGGCTTCTTCCTGCCTCTTAAATATGACTTCCATGCATGACCCTCTAATCTCTGACCTTTCTTGCATCAGTGATCAGATTTGGAGTTTTAAAACCCCAGACTGCCACTTACTGTCTCTGTCCCTTGGCAATGCCTCTCAACTTGAGAAGTTTCCACCAAGGAAAGAAAGCAGGAATCACTCATGCTGCAAATGACACTTAGTTTCTCAAAACTGTGTTAGTATGGGGCACGGAAGTAATAATAAGTGTTTATAAGTGAGTAGATCTGGATTCAGTTTCAAGTTTTGCAGAGATAATGAAGCCAAAGAGCATGACCATGGGTCTGTGTAGACACTTTTGAAACATAAGAAATTCCCTGTTCCTGTGTGAATTCTTTTTTCTGGTACCACCACCCCCATTAAGTTTTTCACAACCAGGTTGCATCATTTGCTCCTCTTACCCAGATGTGCTGCTTCACCCTTCTTGATGACCTCTCTTTTAGGAAGAATGGAAGGACATGGTGATGGCGCTCTGCTCAGACACACCCCTTCATGTTCTAACCATTTGTTATCTTGGCTCTTCTTAGCCATTATTTCTTTTCTATTACAAATTCTATAGAAAATGCTAAATAAGCTACCTTGTAATTACCTATAATATATATTGATCTTTAAAAATATTTTTCAGTCTTACAATTCAGAAATTTCCCCCTAAATCCTATCATTTTGTTTATAAAATCATTTATCTAACTCCATTGTAAATCTTGTTTTATTACTTCTTGTCAGTCTTTCTGACTCTCTGTCTCTCTCTATCTCCCTGCCTCTCTCTTTAAGATAGAGCCTTTCCTTATAGCCCAGGCTATATTGAATCATTATGTAGCCCAGCTTAGCACCAGACTCTTTCTTTTCCTGTTTCTGCCTCTTGAGTGCTAGGACTACAGATCAAGCCATGTCCAACTCCAGGAGCTTGTAAAACTTGCAGATTTTCTCTGATCATACTTCCCTGGGCTGTTCTGAGTTTACATTCACCCTTGAACTCCAGGGTGACCATTCTGTACCTTAGGTGTGGTAGTATCTTGGAACTCACTAAGGTTGGGCATTAGGAATGTTCAACATGCCTAGATAAACTAAGCAAGATAAACCAGCTGAAGCATCTGCATTTCCCCCATGGAACCCAATTTTTTCCCTTGGTTATTTCCTCATTGTATATTCTTTAAGATTTAGCTTTAATACTTACTAATACTTGTATTATATTACATTTATTTATTTATTCACTTTATAACCTGATTATAGCTCCTCCCTCCTCTCCGCCCAGTCCCACTCTCCCTTGCTATGCCCTTATCCCCCCTCCCTACTTCTCAGAAAAGGGGAGTCCCCCTACCAACTCACCCCACCACATCAAGTTGCATCAGGACTGAACACATCCTCTTCCCTTGTGGCCTGGTGAGGCAGCCCCACCAGGGGGAAGTGATCGAAAAGCAGGCAACAGAATCCATGTCGGCGATATCCCCCACTTCTCTTACTAGAGGACCCAAATGAAGACTGAGCTGCCCATTGGCTACATTTGTGTAGTGGACTTAGGAAGGATAGAATCTATTGTATTTTAAGCCTAGAGCTGCACAAGCACAGTTTGATTTCACATTACTTAGATGCAAAGGCTAGAAATATACTGTTCTCCTGAAACTAAAGTTTGGGATATTGCACATCTATCTAACTGTGAAAGGGAGCTTGTGTAGATCAGTGGTACTCAACCTTCCTAATGCTGCAACCCTTTAATATAATTCCTCATATTGTGATGACCCCAATGAAATTATTTCATTATTACTAGATACATGTAATTTTGCTACTGTTGTGAATCATGATGTAAATATCTGATATACAGGATATCTGATATGTCACCCCTCTAAAGGGATTGTGACCCACAGCTTGAGAAACATGGAAGGAAGGGAAGACAAAGTCTTGCTTGACCTATTAAATAATTGGACGTATGGAATAAAGGTGAAAATATTCTCTTTGCCTAAACTGACTGCAAAGAGCTAGATTCAATTTAGAGGCTCTTAGTATTTCAAAGTAGGATTTAAGAGAAAGAAATAGATTCATCACTTCAAAGGCCATGTTGAATCAGATTACAGCTTTTCATCTTTTGGAAAGCAAGCAGGTGTTGGGGTCAGTCTAATGATATGCATACTGATGCTAATTATTGGCTCTCAAGATCAAGTTGCTGCCCCATGAACACATTCTCACATACCCCAAGTATTTCTGTGTAACCTTGCCTCCCTGTTTGACCAATAAAAAGTCAATACCTGGGCAGGGCTGGAGAACAGTAGGCATGGCAAAGGTTCATGGGCTTTAGGGAAGAGAGGATCTTGGGAAGAAAGAGGTCAGTCATGAGAGGAGGAAAACGGATGGGTTAGGTGGAGAGAACACATGGCCCAGTCAGTGTGGATGGAGGAGATGGAGAACTTTAGCAAGTATTTATGGGTTATGGATGGGAGGCAGCCCAGTAGAAATTATTACAAATAGATGGCATGGGATGAAGGCTGGGAGATATGAAAGGTACTTTAGGGAATTAATATCTGCCCTGCTACAGGTGAAGCAAGGCTATTCTAAAATACAAAAGGTGTCTGTGTCTTTTATTGATTGACTGAGGGTTAGAAAATACTGCCATGATAACTGTAGCCTAATAATAAACATTTATTAGGCCATACAATTAAATTAACAGCAACTATCAGGTATATTAGCAAAGAGGATAACAGTCAGAAGAGGCAGGTCTAATGTGGACCAAGAGTCTAAAAAGTCTCTCCTGTCCTGGAAGCTGGAACATATGTGTTTAGTAGGTTGTTATGCATCAGGTCAGCACAATTTCTGGCTGACTGTGACTTCAATGTGATTAAAACATTGCTGTTTTACTTGTCAGCCTTTTCTGAAGCCAATTTCACAACATGGTCCTCATATGGCCATGCGCTCACCGCTGAGAGCTAGGTTCTTAGCACATTAGATTAATACTCCTATCAAATATAAACACATGCATTTCCATTAGTAGATGGGTAAGTAAAACTTACTGAATAAATGCAAAGAGGAACCTTCAGCTCTATCCCTGAGGGGAACCATTAGCTTCCCTGTCTAACATCATCTCTACAATTTAGTCCCGTGTTTCTGTGAAATACAATTGAATTCTTCTTCAGCACCTGGCACATGCATATTGGTGTGCTTTTAAAACACTATTTTTATTTTGGGTTCATTAAATCTCTTTCTCCCTACTCAACTCCAATCCCTTCAAACACCCCAAGACCAGGTAGGAGAGAAAGAAGTTTAGTGGGGATGAAAGACGGTTTTTCTTAGATGCTTCCTGCTGTGCAGCATCCTCAGGTTCTTTGGAGCAAGTCCAATCCTCATTTCAGGATATCTCTGACTTCTCGTCATGCAACAGAGAGGAAGCACGAGCAGCCTTCTTCCTTCTCAGAGCCCCCAGTCAGTGTCTGTCTGTCTGTCTGTCTGTCTGTCTGTCTGTCTGTCTCTCTCTCTCTCTCTCTCTCTCTCTCTCTCTCTCTCCCTCTCCACCACCCCCCTCTCTCTCAGCCTAGCTTTTATCCCCTGCCCCGACTTGACTTGAGGCACTTCACAGCTGACAAACATCACGCGTCTTCTCAGGAGGCAGACAGCAGCTGTGGACAAACTGGAGCAGCCCCGTATCCCAGACCTGGGATTAAAACCAAAACATGTTCACATATAAACCAAAACTTCCACAACACATGCTGGTCTCTGAGTCTCCACCCTCTTTCCTATCAACCCCAGGGAAGAATACAGACACATCTATATAACTAAGCTCAATATAGAATAGCATGTAAGAGCTATGGGTTACATGCCTACTCCATCCATGACCGTCATTCAGCTACTTCCTTCAGGCTATCACAGAGGCGAGCTTCCCCAAAGAAGTAGTGTAGACCAGCACTGTCTTCACATTTGTAATCCATATAATCTATAAAATTGGGGGGATATTAACAGCTAATAACTCACCATAAATATTTTTGTTATGATTTTCTACTTTTATTTATAGATATCACAAGAAAGTCCCTCTTCCCCAACACACACACACACACACACACACACACACACACACACACACACACACCTGCAGGCTTATCCATCCTTTATGTATGCTTTCTGAAGACTTTCTCTGGAACTTTATGAGGAAAAGCTGATGATAAGAATGGAGATAAAGGGGTTGGAGAGATGGCTCAGCAATTAAGAGCATTTGACCCAGATTCACAATTGTCTGTAACACTAGATCCAGGGGAATCTGATATCCTAGTCTGACCTATGTGGAAAACAAGCATGAATATAGCATACAGGATACAAACATAGTATAGTATACAGACATTCAGACAGACCATGATGCATGTAAAATAAAAATAAACAAATCTTAAAGGAAGATGATAGAGAATAAGATATAAAGCACTTAAGATTTTGGTAGAAATATATGAAAACCTTTTGGTAATTACACTGACTATAAGTGGACTCACTTCTGCATCCCGCCAATGTTGTAGAATTTGGCCTCGGGAAAGTTATCCAGTGTTATGTGGTTCCATTTATCCTACCGCAGCTGCTGAGCAAGGCACCGGAAGTACTTGTTTCTCCATCACACATTCGAGCTTCGAGCACCGTAGGCTTCCATGTGGAAAGGGGTGAAGCACAATGTCAGGGATTCTGCCTCTCCCAGGAATGTAGGTCTCTGGGCTGGGAAGAATGAAACACATGGAACTGGAATTGTGCTTCACGGGATATCCTGTTTAGCCTGAAGTGCAGGACAAAAGAGTTTCTCCACAAGTATTACTGCTGTTTTAAAACAGCTGCTCTAGCAGTGGAAGGTTGCAGATCTTTTTTTTTTTTTTTTTTTTTTTTTTTTTAACCACTGACACCAAGCAGCTTCAGAGATCAGAACTCAGAAGCTGAGGCAGATGATGGTATCGCAGTGTTAATGCTCTTTGGTTAACCTGCTTGGTAGCAGTCAGCAGCCGGTTCCCACAGACAAGCAGACAAGCACTGAGCTTGCAGTGGTCCAGAGAGCTTCAGCAAAAGAGACCATGGCAGTTCTGCTGTGTATGCCTGGCTGATAATAAAGACCAGAGGTTCAGCAGTGAATTCTTTTTTTTTTTTCTCTTGTCACAGAAGCTGTAGTGTATTCTGAAGTATAGCCTTTTGTCCACATATGTTTACTTTCAAATGTTCATTGCTATGAGTCATGGGTCTGGTTTGAGTCCTACACTATCATTACTGGATCCTCACTGGGACTGCTGTCCGATATCCAGTTGTTGCTGTGTGTCAAGGAGATTCTTAATCTTTGAATCTGCAGGTCCACCCCCTTCATGTGTTCCAACAGGTCATAGATTGGATAGATGTTGGGGTGAAGTTCACTCAGAGGCCTGG